>NC_055972.1:25426686-25799186 GCF_018492685.1 Alosa sapidissima | reverse complement strand
CACACATTCTCTGGAGCAAGCGTTGATCACGGGCTGTGTCATTTCTGAGCAGTCATGAGTAGGAGGCAAAAGAACAAAATGCAGAAAAAAAAATATTTTTTTATTATTTTTTAGAACTTTAAAAAACAAGAGTGCTGCAGAGTGGCAATATTCGCTGTTTGCCGATACCTTATGCTGGACACTCCAATTAGAGCTTTTGGGAGCAGAGTACGAAAAATATAAATTAAAATGAATGACAGAAAGCTAAATGCAGCGTCATCAAGCTCAATCCGTTGCTCATAGAAACATATAAAATAAGTAACACTTATTGAACCTCATGAACATGAACAACATGTTCATGAGGTTGGAAATGATATGAATGAAATAAATACAAATGAATAGTGCTCACGTGGCAGAAAGCATAAAGAAGGCTGGCTGTTTCCCAAATGGCATTCTGCTGTGTTATATACTGCATAGGGATGCACGATATATCGGCGGCCGATATATTACTGGCCGATAAATGAAAACATTTAAATATTATGGTTGTCTATACTTAGTCCTCAAAATAATGTCAGTGGTGTGAATGTATTTCACCATTCTATCAAGATCTGTGGATCTGCGTTGAATCTGTGCAGCCCAAAATCCTCTCGTGAATGATCCTCCGTTTAACCTAAGCAGAGCGAAGCTCAGCCTACCTAGAGACTTCTTGTGCTGGTGTGTTTGCACTTTACTGTGCTAGTCGGGGGAACAAATAAACAAACTCTTCGGTGGGACTACTTTGATGGGACGAGTAGATAAGTAGTTCAAAGTTGTATTTTAGTATTACATTTGCATTTTGTTTGCTTGGGTTTTGTATTATTACCAATAAATTAACCATTCCTGCTTTAGTTCCAGTCATCATTATAAGTTATTAAAACCTTCAGGGCTAACCCCTTTCATTTCTGCTTTTTTGTCCAATTGCCTTACCACATAGTTCCAACCATTCTCTAAACTAGCTGATTATAATTAGCATGAAATTTCATCCATATAGGTGGATTAATATGTGAAAACACAAAAAAAATACTTTAAACGCACAAAATATGCATCTTGTGCTAATCTACTGCAGAACACAGTTAACTACACAAGGTGCTTCTAAACAAATCTCTGATTTTGGTTTACAGGATCTTTAAATTCTGACATCCAGGGTGACTGTACCTGCTGTTGGTGTGGGGTGTGGTGGGACTGTAAATAATTATTTTGTTTGGGGCATGAGGTGTGGGGCATGGGATGTGCAGTGTGTGTGTGTGGTGAGAAGAGTGGGGGTTTGGGGTGTGTGTTGTGACGTGTGGGGTGTGTGCCTGTACCTTTGATACACAGGGGGTTGGCAGAACTCAGCTCCTTCCTCTGCTTGGCCTGCAGTCCCTTCTGCTGCGGCTGCCACCGGGACTCCAGGAACTGCTTGACCCGCTGGTCCACCACTTCTCTTATCAGAGCGCTCACTTCCTGCAGAGCAAAGAAGGGCCGACACTGCTGCTTAAACACGCACACACACACACGGACCCAGGGCCCCGAGCATAACACTACACAACACAAGCAGCAAACACTCTGAGCAAACACTCGACTCTGTTCTAGTGGTAACCCCCTGATAACCTAAACACGTAGCCCAGGTGCTGAGGGCTCACAGTGACTCGGCAGGGACTGTAAGTGTGTGAGAGTTGGAGACCGCTGTTTTCTTTATTCAGGAGAGGGGGAAGTGGGGCTCTGTGTGCATGTGTGTCAGCCGTTAAAATGGGGAGCACACAGGGACATAGAAAGGGAGGGAGATGTACCGTGAGGGAATGGAACTTAATGCATGCTGGGCTGCAGACACAGAGGAATACAAAAGAACACACACTTGCAAATGTACACAAGCACACACATGCACACGCACACACTCACACACAGGAGCTGTCACTCAACACAAAAATAAAAGGAGGCCAAGTGTGTGTGTGTGTGTGTGTGTGCGCACAAAAGATTGTCTGGCATTTTAAAAAGTTGCACCCTGAAGACCTGGGATGTTGAGATGGAAAACAGAGATAGAGGTGTGTATGTATATGTGTCAAAGTGTGTGTGAGTCTGGGTGTGTGTGTGTGTGTGTGTGAGAGTGAGAGTGAGAGAAAGAGAGAAAGAGAGAGAGAGAGAGAGAGAGAGAGAGAGAGCAGGAAAGAATGTCTTTGTGGTGGGTTGTGTGTGGTAGAGAGAAAGAGTGTGTGTGTGTGTGTGTGTTGGGGTGGTGAGGCAGTGTCTCCCGGGAACAATGAAAATGGATCTCTTCTTTCGGTCTCCTCTGCAGCCTCCAGCTCCAGCCTTTTGATGTGTCAGATCACACAGGCTTAGTCATACAAATACACACACACACTCACACACACACACACACACACACACACACACACACACTCACACACACACACACACACACTCACACACACACTCACACTCACACACACACACACACACACACACACACACACATATTAAGCAAACACACACTCCCAAACCAACACCCGTTCCCATACCTCCTTGAGTTCCTGGGAGAACCAGCTGGTGTCTTCTCGGCAGCCCAGGGGCAGGGCATGGAGATCCACCAGCACAGCAAAGTTCCCACACTGCCAGAGAGAGAGAGAGAGAGCGAAAGGGATAGAGAGAGGGGGAGGGGGAGAAGAGAGAGAGATTGAGAGAAAGAGAGAGACAGTCCTACAGGTTGCTGAGCGGAGCATGGCTCATACACACAACAAAGACAATCACTGAGATGAATAACTGACAGCCAGACAGACCCCCCCCCCTCATACACACACTAACTGACAGACACACACACACACACACACACACTCACTCACACTCACACAAGACACTGTGTGTTCACGTCCTTCAACTCATCTAACTTACACTCACTCACTCACACATCCACAAAATTTATTTTCACACACTTACGCATGCATGCACGCACACACCCACACACACGCGCGCACACACACACACGCGCGCGCACACACGCGCACACACACTTCGTCCTCCCCCATCACCTCATCTTACTCAGCCCCAACCACACTCACTCACTCACAAACCCTGAGGGCCTCAAGACCGCCTGCGTCTAACACACCCATCTTCTCCGCCTCGGCTGTCTCGCTCGACCTGACTCAATGCACAGTGGAAACTGGGGTCATTTGATTTTAGATGTCTGGGATGATTCAACTGATGAGAGTTTTGAACCCATGCCACCAACAATGTGCGCAGTGATAGACCAAAACGACTACTATTGTCCTGTCCTGATTAGCACGATAGAGGGCCAATGAGACATGCTGGGTCAAAGGGGTCAGGTTCACGACAGACTGTCTAGTCTACCCAGACTATGCATTTAGAGATGGTGCCTCCTATTCTGCAGGCAGCAGCCAACAGCACCCTGATGGAGCCGAAGTCCCTCACTCGCTCTCTTTCACTCTATTGCTCACTCTCTCTCACTTTTACTTTCTCACTCTATTGCTCACATTCTCTCTCTCGCTTTCTCTCTCTTTCACTCTATTGCTCATTCTCTCTCTCTTTTACTTTCTCTTTCTCACTCTATTGCTCACATTCTCTCTCACTCTATTGCTCACTCTCTGTCTCTTTTACTTTCTCACTCTATTGCTCACATTCTCTCTCATTTTCTCTCTCTCACTCTATTGCTCACTCCCTCTCTTTCACTTACTCTCTCTCTCTCTCAATCTATTGCTTATTCTCTCTCTCACTTACTCGCTCTCTTTCACTCTATTGCTCACTCTCTCTCTTTTACTTTCTCACTCTATTGCTCACATTCTCTCTCTCGCTTTCTCTCTCTCACTCTATGTCTCACTCTCTCTCTTTCACTTTCTCTCTCTCTCTCTCAATCTATTGCTCACATTCTCTCTCTCAATTACTCTCTCTCTTTCACTCTATTGCTCACACACACTCTCTCTCTCACTTACTCTCTCTCTTTCACTCTATTGCTCTCTCTCTCTCTCTCCTTCTCTCGCTTTCATTCACTTTCGCTCTCTCTCTCTCTCTTTAGCTCACTTTCGCTCTTTCTGTCTTTCGCTCTCTTTCCGCGGGCCAGGATTCCAAAGTTATGCGTCACCACGTCAATGACAATAAGTCACATCGGAGTGCCAAGGCTGGAGACGTCGGGGCTGTTTAAGAGCCTGTTACATCTCTACGCCCGTCCCCTCACCTCCATCTCTCCCTCCCTCGCTCGCTCGCTCTCATTCTCCCGTCACTCACTCTCGCTCGCCCTCTCTCCCTCAGCTTGATTATGTTTCACACTCGAGTGCAAAAAGAGTGGCCTGTCACAGTGGAGCAATCCATTTCTGCACCCCACCTCCCTTTTCCACTCACAGACCACCCGCGATGTGACACCCGCGATGCTTTGACTTTGACTTTGACATGACCAAAAGCAAGAGTGAAGCCCACGCCTACCTGCTTACCTGCCTTTAGTGCGGTGGAAAGGTCCAGCATGGTCCAGGGGCAAACCCATTCATGTTTGGAGCAGCTACAACTCATGGGGGCCCCAAGCTGCACCTTACTGAGTTTAATAAAAAATCTAACTGGTACATTGTTACGAACAGACAAACTGAATTTACCAAGAAGGATGACTTAAACTGGTTAGGTACTCATTGAGTACAGAGATGCTTGCTGGTGCCAAATGTTGTATCTCAAAATGTCAGAGAAAGTAAAACGCGACGCAACACTGACATTTCAAGATCTGACATCTCATGCCATCATCATCTCTGCACTCCCACTGGAGTGCCAATCCAGTTTAGACATCACCTTCTTGGTAAATTCAGGCAGACGGGAAACACCGCAGGTAAAGCTGCCGGGAAAATCCAGCCCAACCCGAACAGAAACGCTCCACTGCATGTAAGCATCCCTAGGTAGGCTATAGGAGAGCTGCCAACCTTCAGGCATTTGATTGGTGTAAGAGCGCGTGGAGCCAATCAAATGAATGAATCTGACTCTCAATGTGTGAGAGTAGGCAGCCCTGACTAAAGGCAATAACACACAGACATAACTAATATGAATTATTTAAGATTAGACCGTTGCACCGTTTTCATGTTTGTTGTATGATGTGTGAACATATTAGTGGAGCGGTTAAGCTCAACTTCAAAACAATTAAAGCATCAAATTTGGCAGAGAAACTCACAAAGGGGGTCTGATCAGATTTAGAATCACAGGCACCTCAGATTTGGCCCCTGAGAGCTGAGACAACAAATATGAATTTTATTAGGTCCAAAGTCCAAAGAAACAGGTTATTTTGATATTGTTGTTAAATTGTGTATTTATTCAATTAATATAATACTATAATAGCCTACTCCCACCATAAAACTATTATTGTTTGAAAAATAATGTAGATGTGATTGAAGTGCGGGCACACTTAAAAAAAAAAAAAAAAAAAAAATTTCAACTGATCCAAATCCTACGCATCGAGGCAGCAATCATAATATCCTTTAAGGGGGACAAAGAGAAATCCGGCCAATTTTAACACAGAGCTTAGTTGTTTATGTTCAATACTGTCGGTCGGGAAAATTGTTAAAAAAATTGGTGGCCAATAAGCTGTGCTATGAGGGCATGTTCTAAACTGTACCTTTGTGCCTCCTAACAGACTCAAAATGTCATGACAATTGCTGTGCAACATGAAGGCCTAACAAAGGATAGCCTTCACTTACACAAAGAGAATCAGGAAAAAAAAACAATTTAAGTCCTGTTGGCAAATTCGGTTTGTCTGCACTCCCACCGGAGAGATAATCCAGTTTAGTCATCCCCTTCTTGGTAAATTCAGACGTAAACACAGCAGGTAAAGCTGCCGGGAAAACCCACAGGTGAGCAACACAAGAGGCAGGGCCCCCATAATCACAAACACTAACAAACACACATTTCTACCTACATATCAACAGTTGACATGACGACATAACACACTCCCTCCACGCCCCCCATCCCCACCCTGCCCTTGAACATCCCCTCCCTCCCAGACTTCACCGGAAACCAACATCAACTCTCCACATCACCACAACAGCTGAGCACCACCAGCAGGGACTACACTACGCAGCTCGATCGGTAGCAAAAACAGAGGGAGACATTGGGGTGATAAGAGAGCGAGCCAGGGAGAGGGAGAGAGAGAGAGAGAGAGAGAGAGAGAGAGAGAGAGAGAGAGAGGGAGAGGGAGAGAGAGAAAATAGAGTGAGGGAGAGAGAGAAAATAGAGTGAGAGAGAGACAGAGAGTAAGGGAGTGAGAGAAAATAGAGTGAGAGAGAGAGAGAGAGAGAGAGACAGAGTGAGAGAGAGGGGGGGGGGGGGGGGGGGGGTTACAGAAGGTTCTGGAAGACAGTGGCCGGGGAGGGAGATGGGGAACTGAGATAGCACTGATACGTGGCCTCCTTCCACTCTAGAAGGATAAAGGAGCAGACAGATAGGACAAGTGATGAGGCAGATAAGGCGCCAGGGGGCCGAACAACACAGAGTGATAGACAGAGGTGGCAAAGATAAGGTCCGCTATATACACAAACACACACACACACACACACAGAATAACATCCCGGTGTGACACACATACACACACATACTAATATTCCAGTGTGAGAATTCACACACAGTACAATTCCTGCAGCAGCTCAACTGTGTGTGAGTGTGTGTTGAATGTGTGTCTGAGGCACCCCGACTCAGCGTGGTTTGTGTGTGTGTGTGTGTGTGTATGTGTGAGTAATGTTCTGAGTGGAGCAGCAGCTCTCAATGTTTCTCAACGTGGTGCGTGTATGTATGTGTGTGTGTGTGTGTGTGTGAGTAATGCTCGGAGTGGAGCAGCAGCTCTCAGTGTCTCTCCCATGCAGGCCAGCTGTAGAGGGAGGATGACGTGAGAAAGTGAATTAGAAGGGTGTGTAGGGAAAGGCCCATTGTTCTGTCTCTCGCTCGCTCGCTCGCTCACTGGCAACACTCCTCTCCTCTCCTCGTCTTCTCCTTCTTTTTTTCTCTTTCTCCTCCTACGCCTCACTCCCTCCTTCTCTCCGTCTCTTGCTCCTCCAGTCAGCCACTCTGTCTCCTTCCCTCACTCCCTCCCCCCTTCTTTTTCTCTCACTCCCTCCTATTCTCTCTCTCACTCTTGTCTCCCACAAGTTGTGATTTACAGCCTACTGCACTCTGAGATGTCTCGAGTAAGTGGGTAAATAAAACGAGGGGGGGGGGGGGGGGGGTACTTTGCTCATTTGGCTCCCAAACCTCTGAAATCATCTTCAGTCAAACAGGATTACGCCAGGCTGTAAGCGCAGAGACAGGCGGCCACGGCCGAATGACACCGCCAAATGGCTTTGTTTTCTTCTCTCTTGTTTTTCTTTTTTCCCCTCCCTCCCTCCCTCCCTCCCTTTCTTTTTTTTTACTTGAAAGCATTTTTTTCCTCCCTAATTGCTTCTTTGTGAACAAGAATGTGAGTCGTGATGGGAATAGGCAGAAACAATAGGAGCAAGAGTGCAGGGCGCCCCCTTGTGGTTCATGTGAGAACCAAATCATATCAACAGCGGTGACTTACTGTTTCCAGGTTTTGTCATGCAAAAAAAAAAAAGTACTTCCCTGTTCATTTTGTTTGATGTTATATGGTGCTGACATTTCTGTTAACATAACAACAATCAAAACAAAAGGAATGCTGAACATCTGATGACCAGCTCCACCACGTCTGACAAATAACATTACAAATGGTCAATGTTCAATTGGCAGCATGGAAATAGTTAATCTTTTGGTGGCTATGACAAAAAGCCAAGAACAGAGACTCTCTTATGTATGGACACACACATGTGTATGAATGTGTCTGTGTGTGTGGGTTCTTGCGAGAGAACATCCCATCCTATAGGAACACAACTTTGCTTTGCATCCCCCCCTTGGCTCTTTGTGCGGTGGCAATCAACAACTGACCACTGGTTTCGGCTGACTGCTTCTGACAATTACCGTGTCGTGGGAAAGCGGCGCGGGGCCTAGATGGGCCCTGTCAATCACTTGTCTAAAAGGAGCTCGGACGCTGGTAAAGTCCCACACTGACTGGTGGCCTCTTCCCTCCCTCCCGTCTGGATGGGTGGATAGAGGGGGGCTAGAAGCTGAAAGATATGCCTCTGGATTTACCTCACTATCAAGTTCTTCTCCTTCTTTCTTTCTAGCGTTCTCTCTGTTCTCTCTCTCTGTCTTCTGTTCGAAATCTGAAATATGCCATTACAGCGGAGGGGAGGAATGTTCCCAGCGCTGAACTTGGTGTGTTCACTTGATTTTTTTTCTCCCCTCCTCCTTATCCCCCGCCCCCCCCCCCAATCCACCGACGGTCAGTTAAATCCACTGGACAGCTACACAGCCCAGTCGAACAGGGGGCACACTTCCAATATGAAAGTTAAGAAGCATATGCGCACACCACACACACACGCACGCACACGCGCACACACACATAAAGAGGACATGTTAGCTTGCTGGTTTTGGTATTTACAAGTCTCTTAGCATCCTGACACGCTGAACATTACTGTTTCATACTCTTCAATTTGACTCTCTCTTTGTCTGGCACAGTGCCACACTGCAACTGTTACTGTACTGCGGCGCTTTGATCTCACGAGAACCCTGACAGAGATGTGGCATAAAATGCCAACCTATATATGTCCCCACATGCAAAAAGGAAAGCAGACGTCTCGGTCAAAAGGTCTGTGTATACATATACGCAGAGCTTCAAGTGGTCTCATATGTCCCAGTGAGCAAGAGGATGCTGGAGAGAGGAGAGGGCTCTGGTCAAGAGGGAGATCATGCAGTCTGGCCCTTGAGAAGTTTCTATAGAGGCCAGTGTAGTACCTTACAACATAATGTACAGCCATTACATGCTCTTTCTTGAAAGGAAGTGCTGTGAAGCATTGCACAACAGTTGAACCAGTGCCTGGAAATGACCAATGTGCTTCAGTCTATATAAAGCTTCCCAGTAGCATGCAATCCTTGAATGAGTGGATATCACATGTCATGCATGAATCAACAACTCAGTTAGAATGAATGACTAGAAAAGACAGGCGAAAACATGGACCACCAAAATAAAAAGGAAGTCCTTGAGTCCCAGAGGTTAATGCCTCATAGGGACACCCTTGCCACATCATGCTCACGGTGATTGCCTGGGATTTGAGATCGTCATTACCTTTGACTCATCATGATATCTGTCTGTCATGATGAACATGCATTAAAGATATCTAATGCAGTTTAGGTTGTTTTTTTGTTTTTTTTCCGCTAGTGGACTCCCCCTGCAATGAGCATATATTTTACACAACTGTCCAAAATACCACTCATAGCTAGCACCCTTCCTTCCAGGACATACTGCAGTACATACATTTGTTTCCAAACTGGCAAAGATCATTTCCAAAGAGACATGTCAGATGACAAGGCAATATTACACGATTTAATACAAATAGTAAACTATTGCACAATTACTGTAACACAATTTGTGATTCTCCAGGACGTTGGAGAGCACATTGCACAGCTGTTCTCGGCTAGGACTTTTACAAGTATTACAAGTTAGTTTACCATCAAAATGACTTTGAAGCTGTTATGTTAAGGTAAAAAACTTGCATAAGAGCCTTTAACAACGTCAAGTATCAAGGCCCTCATGTTCCTTAAGAAGGCCACTCACTAAGCATGTTCTTTTCTATTCCTGCATTTGGTCATACTCTAGAGATTGGCTTTTTTGGGGTTATATGGAGTGTGCAAGTGCTGGCCAAGAAGAACAGTTCCAGAGCACTGCCATTCAATCCCCAATCCCTTTATCCAGCTGTGCTTGGTGTGTGTTGTTGCAGCACAAATTGGGTGGTTCTCAAAGAGCACAAAGTGACTCAACTCAACCCTCACCGAATCTGGTGATCGCCAAAACACCTACATCTAATTCCCATGGCCAGCCAAAAAACACTACACTACAACAACTATCCTGCAGACACACCCTCGGCAGCAATAACAGGTAACTAAACTACAATAAACTCTCCAAGCTAAGTTCTCTCTCACACACACACACACACACACACACACACACACACACACACACGGGCTGTTGATAAATGTGTTGGTCTGTTTTCTGGCTGTAATCAGTAAGCACATAAACAGTGAGGCGGTAGGCTGGGGTTCGGCTCGACCCCTTTCCCTTTTTCTCTCTTTTCTTGGCCGCGCAGACAGCAGCTCTGCTCTGCATCACCCGCAGTTCCCAAGACACTCGTTACCTTCTCTTATCTCTCGCTTTCTCTCTCTCTCTCTGTCTCTGTCTGAATCGCTTTCCTCTCTTTTGCTGTCCAGCTCCTCCTCCTGAGTCTGTTTGTCTAACTCTCTGTCTCCCATACCAGACTTCAAATATTCAAAAACTCTCTCTCTCCTGCTCTCCCTCTTTCTCCTTTTCTCTCTCTCCCTCTCCTTCCCTCTCTTTCTCGCTCTCACCCTCCCTCTCTCTCTCTCTCTCTCTTGCTATCCCTCTCTCTCTCCGAGGCTCTTTATCAGGCTCCACTCCCTTCTTTTTGTCCTTCTCCTTAACTTAACCCTCAACACCTCCTGCCACCCATCCTTCCTACCGAGGTCTGCGTTCAGTTTTGAGGGTTAGAGTGCAGTCCTCCAGCACCCTCACTGCCCCCTTTACCATCTCAATCACTCTCCCCTGAGAACCAGACGCCCCCCCCCACTCACCCCCTCTCGTACACTCAGCCACAGGGGCTAACACTAACCAGCCGCAGATGTTTACACAGGCAGACGTGGGTGAGGTGGTGGGCCAGTAGATGAGGTTTGCTTTCTCTCAATAAAGTAACACTAACCCACCAACCACCCGCCACTGACCCCAACCCCGACCACCACCACCACCACACCACACCACTGCGGCACCTTCACAGACTCTTTCTGCACCTCCCTGAAGCTCCAACACTGATGGGCAGAGGGAAGGGACGGCCAACGGGAGCTTTTATTTTAGTCTGTTTTATCCAGCGTGGTACATTCTGGGCAGACCAGGCCAATTTTCTGTTTACTATACATGGTCTGGCCGTACAGTATGTACTACACCAATTCTGGCTCCAAAAAGTATGTACTACCCAGACTCTGGATCCAAAAAGTGCATACTACGCAGACTCTGGATCCAAATATGACCTACTTACTTTGGGTTTATCATGGGCAGAACACCATGTACATCTGTCCATTGTTTTTGATTTCTGAAAAGTTCCATGCCACCTGCAAGTAGGTTGTGGGTTCATTGGCATTTTTGAATGGGGTGAATCATCTGACAATGCCCCCCTTTAATTTCTTTTTTGTGTCTTCTAAATTCAGAGAACTCCATGCATAAATGGCATTCACAGAAGAGCAAAATGAGACAGGAATTCTGCTTGCCAACTCTTGGTGAACGTCCCTTAGTCATGGGCGTCATATGCGTGTACTGCAGCGTACTCAAAATCAGCCTCATTAGGAGGTACTAATACAGCAGGTCAACAGCCGCAGTCCCTGGAGGACCGAGGTCTCTGATGCCTATCATCATATCTGCCCGCCCCCTCCTCATCCTCTTCCTGCTTTTTCTTCCTCTTCTACCTCGCAGAGGCAGGCATCTGATTGCCTTCACCACCCAGTGTGGTTCGTGTCATTTCCTGACGACATGTGCACATTAAAGTCATAAGCATAACTCGGTACGAGTTTCCAAAGATGACAAAACATTTCCTCACTTTTTGGTCATAGGAGGATATGTGGAGGACCACCACAGAGTGTGTGTGGTCTGAGATGTGGAGAAAGGGGGTGGGAATGGTATTTGGTGGTGGGGGTGTGGATTGTGTGTGTGTGTGTGTGTGTGTGTGTGTGTGTGTGGGGGGGGGGGGGGGGCTGATTACTTCTTGAGCGAGAATAACCTAGGCAAGAGAACAGAGCAGAAACATCTGTCATGGAGCCATGCACTTAAAATTCTTACATAAAAACAAGGAGCTGCAGACTCCTATCAGCTCCTATGCCAGATGGACAGCAGAGAATGAGAGAGAGAGAGAGAGAAAAGAGACAGAGAGAGAACAAGAGGGACAGCAGAGAATGGGAAAGAAAGAGAAACAGAGAGAGAGAGAGAACAAGAGGGAGAAAGAAAAGAGAGAACATGAGAGAAAGGACCTAACAAGAGAGAAAAGAGAGAGAGAGAGAGAACAAGAGGGACAGCAGAGATCGAGACAAAAAGAAACAGAGAGGGAGAGAGAGGACACAACAAGAGAGAAAAGAGACAGGGAGAGTACAAGAGGGAGAAAGAAAAGAGATAACAAGAGAGGGAGAAAGGACACGAGAGAAAAGAGACAGAGAGAAAGAGGAGACAACGCGAGAAAAGAGACAGAGCACAAGAAGGAGAAAGACAGAGAGACAGAGGAAGAGAGAAAAGAGAGAGAGAAAGGTTGGATGATGTTTAATATGGAGCAGATTGCTGCTCCACTCGTGTCAGCTACCTATGTCTTCAGAGACGTCACACACCACTGAAGCCGAGGGTGGGGTGGTCACTATGAGTATATGCATGTGTGTGTGCAGACAGGAGGGTACTGAAAAATGGCAGACCCCCAGAACAGCCCACCAAGATGAGGCAGTTCTACGGAACACACACACATGAATAAAAAAAAAGATAACAAAAAAAACTGTTCTCAGATACTCTTCTGCTGTCAGGCCCACCATGCTCGCTAACTGACCAAAAGGGGATTACGCTATGTCTAAATCTCCTCCCTTTAATTAAAGTAATGTACCTTGAGTGAGAGCGCTTCAGTGGGAATACAGAAAGCAAGCTCGTTCCAAAGGAGTTCATACCCTCTCTTGGCTGGACTAGACTGGGGTTGGGCTGAGGAGGGGGAGAGGGACAGGAGAGTACTGTATGTATGGTCAGTCTGTAAGGGAATCAGTAACGGTGGTTTGGATTTCTACCGGCTGAGTTAAGCAGATTGTTTTGTGGTTTTGGTGTTGTGATCATGTCAGTGGCTGCCTTACTGTGGGGGCAAGAAACTGACCTGGAAACAACAAGGCAGTTATGCTTATACTATGTACTGATCCATAGTTGGAGGGTGAATAGGAGAGAAAGTCCCACAAGTTAGACTCTGGCCTGTGGGACACCCTTGGCATTAACATGGATGTCTAGAATCCTGGGTCAAATCCTTCAGTAGATGAAACATCAACAGTGAGAAAGACCTGGGGCTTTCCCAGAACTTAATGCAAACATCTGATGCACATTATGCCTGACATTCATTCCACTGGACTTCGGCTGAAGAGTTACAGCCATCCTCTAGTCCCAGAGCCAGTTAGCCAGTATGGAGGGAAGGAGAAAGACAGTTTGCTTTAGTTCTGAAAAAACATTACACAGCTGAGTATCTATTTTAACAAGTATGCTTTAAGCGATGAAAGCAACTTGCATGTCTTTCAGTTAATGTTTAAAGATCTAATGGGTCATTTTTTAAGTAGGAAAATGGATCTGGAGAGCCTGCAACTCATGCCAATGAGTGACCTACAACGTTGAAAATGAGTGGACATCTCCCTCTAGTGTCTAAAGACATGTATAGCCATTTGTATTATTGTATTATTTTTGCTGAAATGAGTGATAACTTCTTTTCCATACCTTTATGACAAACTTGTTCGACATTCTGAGATGGCATGTGTTGTGCAAGGTACCTGTAGATATAAAACAAAAACGCAAACGTGTAAGGTAAACGTTACAGTCGCTTACACGTATACAGTGGCACCCTCTCCTTCAGTGGTAAAAATAGCTTTACGCTGGTTTTCTCGGAAAGACTAACCTTAACGTTACACTAATATGAGTTTGGGAGCATATACATGAACTAATGTTAAAACCACACCATGTCAGCGAAGCCGCCCAGATTATCATAATTTACGTTCCTCCAACAAGGATTTGCATTGTTGAGTAGTAGGCTACTAGCATTAAGTTATGTTATCTGGCGACACAACACATCATCGGTTACCTGCGAGGACTGTAAGTGGGCTACACTTCTAGAAAATTGTCTCGTGTTTGCCACAAAGACAAGGGACTCGTGGTGCCACAAAACCACAACATTACAGTACAAGCAAGACTACTGCTGCTGACTGACATGTTACCATTAGCTCTCAGCTAGCTAATTGACACAACCCGTGCGTGAATAAACTCGTTTTTTATTGAAAGGTTTCTGATGAAACCAGGTGTCCTCATATTATTCGTACAGTACTACATTGTAAAACACGGCTAAACATGTAGAGTGAGAGTACGGATCAGTGAGCACGACAATGACATACCGCTAGATTTTTCCGCCACTGGAAGTTTTGATTTCTGAGAAGGTGGAGCAATGCAATGGCGTCACATCCGGGTACACCCCTCATCATCCATCAGTCCTGAAGATGCGTATGACACATAGTAAAGCCTCCAGGGGGTATTCCTATGTGGTTTAGTGACAAACCTGGGTAAGTTAACTCAGAGTAAGGGGTAAACCTCCTAATAGAAGAGCTATATGGCTTCATTCTCCAAACAAAACAATGCCATAGGGCTCCTGCTGTAGGAGGTTTACCACTTACCCTGAGTTAACTTACCTAGGTTTGTTACTAAACCTCATACTTGGAATGCCCCCCTGGTCACACTATTTGTAATGTGATGTCCGAAGGTAAAGATAAGTGGGGTTGTTTGCATCCAGCTTGATTTAATACCCCAATACAGATAATGTAACATCAACAATATAATAATATAATAATATTTTCAACTGAGAAATAATGTAATTGAAAAATGGGGTAGTTCAGGAGTAGCAGCAAACCAGGCAAGTAAGCAAACAGGTGGGTGGTTAATTATACAAATACACATTGCACAGACATTGGACTTCTTTTATCACATGTGAAAAGAAAGTGGAGATTTTATGAGTGGCAACCCCCTCCAGCTGTTATCGTTTAAAAATAGAAATGTACAAAACACAAATGATTCAGAATTATAGCCAAAGAGTAACTATTCTTTATTTGCATATCACAGATGTGCAATTTGAATGACAATACATAATTGCGTCCCCAAGACAATGAACTCAAGACATGATGCTTACCTTACCAACACGGTATAGTCAAACCAGAATATACAATATTTACAAAAAACAACTTAAACAACTTACAGCATTACTCAATGACAGCACATATGCAGATCAGGCCACCAAATCAAAACAAACACATGGCAGCACTTAGACTTAATGTTATTGTATCCCTCAGTGTGTGTGAGCCTGAAGACTGCATATAACAGGCCAGCTATGAACGACATGTGACATAGATTTGCTATATCAGAGGAATGAAGACATATGCCTACTGATGAACAGTATCCAGTATCGATCCTTGGTTGAATTCATATACTACTTTCATACTTTTGCAAAATGAAAAAAGGGAGTATATAAAATTATTTAACATAGCATTAGCATATATGTTTTACATAGATAGAATGCATAATTTAAATTACATCTACATAAATACCAGTTTTGAAATGCTGTAGTTTAATGGCAATCTCCTCCAGTCTCCTGGTGTATTTGTAGTTCATTTTAAAACAATAATCTCTCAGTGGCCAAGAAGGGCTACGGAATGGAGGAGCTACTTCTTGATGACCTCTTCTTTTAATTTTTCGGCTAGGTGTTTCCGTTTCTGTAACTTCTTTCTTTCCTCTACTGATATTTCCTGCATATGAAGGAACAAAAAACATATTTCAGACATTATGTTATCAGTAGGGAAAGAATAGAATTAGTAAGGATGGATTAACAATGTCAATGTCTATGGAAGTCTCTATTAGTTCTTTACGAGAAGTGAATTAAGAGAAGTCTATGCTACAGTGGGTTAAATCTACAAAACACAAATGTCCTGGATTACAACCGTCACCTTTGGCTTTTGGTCCCCTTGAGGAGCGCCCCCTGGCTGTGAGGAGGTGCCATTACTAGCACTCACAGTCTTTTTGGGGACACTCTCCTTAGGTATGCATTTGAGTCAAGAAAAGGCATACAAACATATATCCATCACCTAGAGGTATTCTTCATGAATCAGTACACATGGTAAATGTAAACATTTGTATCTAACTTGATAAGATCGAATTACAACTGCATTTATGAATGAAAAAAGATAACACATGTGTCATAAAGGTAGAGATGAATGTCAAATTAAAAGTGTGCATAGAAGCACTAAGTGTTAAATAAAAATTTGCACTCTTGGTCTCCCCATGCTAATATTTTTCTCAAGAAATGATTCTTTCTAATACAATAGGCCAACCTTTAGCATGATCCAAAGTGCAAACATCCATGGGTCAGCTCAATGCTCTCACACCCACGACAGCTTTATTTCATGCGTGAGACATTTCGCTTGTAACCCGACTTTGCACTTTGTCCATCATTTCAATTGGGACTCAAAACATAGGAAAACAGAGGCTTTACAGAAATGATATCCCAGTGTGTGTAGTCTGAGTGCTCTGTGCCTGTGGGTTCCCATGGTGACGCAGTGGAGACTCACCTGTGTGCTGGGTGCAGCAGTGGGGGCAGCCAGCGGCTCCTCGGGTCGGGTCTGTTTGGGCCGCTGCTGCTCCTTCTTCAGGGCCTGCAGCTTGTCGCGCTGCTGTCTCAGATACAGCGCCCTCTGCTGGAGCTGCTCCTGCTGGGATGCCGACAACTCCTGGAAACACACATACAAACACCCACACACACCCACACCCCCACACACACACTTTACTGGGCCATGCTGATAACTCCTGGAATCACACACACACTTTACTAATGTCTCATGCCTGTAACACTATTTCTTGAGTAAAAAAGTGTTTCATGTACAACCTTTGTGTGGCAATTCAGGTTAGTAAAGTTCAGCATGTTTCAGTGTGCTCTACTCTACTGTAGGAACTTTGAAACGACTTTCATTACTTCAAAATGCTCCAATAAAAATATATATATAAATTGGAGCCAGAGTGTGTGACATTCTCTTCTGAAACATAATGTTGTGACCTAGGAGTAAGGCCACAACAAAAGAGGGAGTTATGAGGTTGGATCTTTAACTAAAATATAGATTTATTAACCAAATTAACCAAATAACAATCAAACAAACAGTGTGCGGTGGGTCAAAGTCAGTCATCAGTAATGTATGGATGTTGTGTGTTTGAAATGTGTCTGAGTGCAGTGTTGCATGTCCAAAACCCAAGTACGAATGGCCCTCCCAAGGGGAGAGGAAGCAGTCCTCTTATCTGGACTCCAGTGTACAGGTGCAGCTCATCAACTTGTTAAATCCTGAGCACACCTGAAAACAAGTAGGCCTAGACAACAAGCAGAAGGCCTAACAGGCCGTCACAATAACCATAGGCCTGAGCTTGAGTGAACACCACACCAATGGCGGTCCCGGAGCCTGAGTCTAGTCCAGTTTGAAGCGACTGACCGTAAATGGCTTAGAGATACCAGCTTCCTTCCGAGCCTCCTCCAGCCAGCTCTCGGCTGCCTGGCTGTTGCTGTTGCTGCTGCTCTTCTCTTTGGGCGAGACAGGAGCCTCTGTGCCCTTCACCGGGGCTCTCACAGCAGGGAGAGTCTTTCCATCAGTACTCCCTTTCCCTACAGGAAGAAGGACAGGAAATCAAAATCTCTTAACCAGGCAGTAGTGAGGATCAGAGAGCAAACAGGTGGTATTGGCAGGTAGTATTGCACAGGTAGTACAACAACACCAAAGACATCGGTTTGACTCCCTGATGAAGGCTTGTTTGCCGAAACGCGTCAGAGTTTTTTAAAGGTTTAAATGTAACCGAGCCAATAAATAAAGGCTTTTTAACCTTTGATAATTGAGAGTGCCTTGGAATTCCCTGTTTTTTTTCTCATCTACTTTTTCCCATCCAAAGAGCACCTCAAACAAACAAATTTGAGTCCAGGAAGCGCTCCTAGACAGACATTTTTTGAACACCAAAGACATGAAGCAATACCACACAAGCACACAAAGTGCTTTTTCACAACATTTCTGCTATGCCTGTGTATTTGGACAAAAATACTGGGACTACTTTACTTAAAAGGGTGTCAAATATCTACTAAATTTGTCAAAACACCCCACATACACATAGCAATGAAATCAAATGTGAAAGCCTGACGTAAGATGTTTTTTGAGTAACTCAACCCTAACAAAACCAAAAATGGGAGCAGAAGGAGCCAGAGGGGATTTGGTTACCTGCGGGCGGTTTGGCAGGGTTGGCGGCACCTGTCTTGGCTGGACTCTTCTGGGCCTTATCTACTTGTGCAGACGCCACTATCTTCTCCTCTTTCTTTGCTGCGGTGTTGCTTGTCTGAAAGTAGGTGATTTGCATGTACAAAGTTACCGCTCCAAGAACACTGCCAAATGTGAACTCACACGAGGGAGACGAGGGACTGCTGGTGGCGTACCTGATACACATAGAGACCTGTAAGTGTGTCAGGGCTTAAAGCTGCAACTGCAACTACTATGGGCTAAACTGTGTTCCCACAACCAACCTCTCACCCAGAAACTTGTTCCTAAAGCCTCCATCCAAACTTTTACACTGTATGGAGCGACCCAACTCCAGTGGCACTGAGTGGCACAGAATGGGTGCGTGCCAATAAAGTGTATACAGCTCAGTATCATCAGTTTTCAACTCCACCCTTTCATGGAAATGCAGTAGATTCAGGCACAGCTGCACCAAGCCTGCAGCTCCATATGTATAGGCTAAGGGCTATTTTCTATCTTCTACGTCACATAGTTTGATAAGTTAAATAATATCCACAAAAACAAGCAGCTTGATGAAATGTCTGCCACATTTGCTTAGCCAAGTCACTGTCAATGACAGCTTAGGATGTCCTTTTGACATACAGTATGTAATATCTCAACACTCATTACAGTCACTTGGAGAAGCATACCAATATCACTTGGCAACAAACTTAGTTATTCACAACTTAATCACAGCCTTCATCTATGATTGATTATTGTGGAAAAGAGGGATAATTCCAATCCACTTGAGCATAGCACAAACTCCACTGTCTTTGTATATGTGTGTGTGTCTCATACCAAAAAGGGAAGAGCACAGGGTGCTCATTTCTAGCCTAGCACACAAACAAATCAGTTCATCAGCCAACACTGGCCATTAAATACCTTGGTTGGAATCTTTTTCACTTTGAATACCAACAGCCGTTTTTGATTAGCTTTGAGCACTAACACCAAATAATCTTTTTTGAGCGATGATTTCCGAGGGAGAAATAAGTGGACATGAGTTGAGCTTTGCTGGTTTTGTTTTATATTATATAATATATATAATAATAATTAATATAATTTATATTAGTTATACTGACCTTGCTGACGCTGTTGGCCGACAGTGAGGGGGACGAGAGGGACAAGTCCTGGTGAGGACCGGTGTCAGTTCCGTTGGGCACAGACAGGATAGAGCAACTGCTGGACGTGGTTCCAAGTTCCTCCTCCAACTGAGTCCGGCGAGCCATCTCCATGTCGTACTCCTCCTTTGACCTCCTGCGGTTTGGGAATATATAGATAATTTACAGATTTTATGCATTCACGCATTCATAACTATGTATAGTTATATTCGTTTTCTAGTGGACAGAAATGTCAATTTAGGCAGCTGCAGCATCTGTACCACCTTCGGATCCAAGTGCCTACAGGGGCCTGGGTTCGAATCCACCATTTCCCAATCCCATCCCATCATATCTCTCTACCCCTTCACTTCTACAGTATTTATCACCCAGAGAAGAAAATGCTCTTTTCTGATTGGCTGGTGGGGTGGCTATTAATTCTGAGTAGATCTAGTAAAAAAAGTTTAATCACCGTTCCATATCAATGCTTATGAATAGTTACTATAACAACCATAGTAGGACGACGGTTGATCCAGGAAGCAGGCTTCGCAACAATGGAATCAACTGTAAACAAACTAACTGTCCATACTATCGTTGTTATAGGGCCAAAGAAAGTTGTACAACAAAATGAACAAGTCGGCTTCTTTTTAAACGGAACCGCTTGTTTCCTTTGCGTGCTATAAAGGCATGACTATTGCCTATAGTGGCAACCGGGTGATAAGCAGGATAACGGCCTTCGAGGTGTCCTGTTATGCAGAATTAATGGGCGCTTGGGCGCTTCGCGTCGCCCTCGTCCATTAATTCCGTATCACAGGATACCTCGGCGGCCGTTATCCCTTACATATCCTATACTATACTGGGGTTCTAGAACATCATACCATTCTCAAACTGGAAAGAGGTAAAGAGGAAACATGAAAGATTATCCTGTTTATATTACTGAAAAAGGTCCTAAACAATACCTTTACAACAACATTGGAAACAGCTTGTGCACTCATATTGAGTGGAGGCTTAGAACTCCGCCGAGACATTATTTCCATCGAACAGGTCACCTCGAAGGCCGTTTTCCCACTTATCTCCCGTTTGTATTTATCTCCCGTATATTAGAATATAATTTTATCTATGACTTTCTTTAAATTTAGGAATCATGCGCATGAACTACATAAAAACATGAACTACAAAATAACCTATTACAGCTACCGTTACACTTCTCTTCTCTCTCATCTATTTTGTACATCGTTTTTTTTATATCTTTTCCGCCCATGATTTGTCAATCAACCGTTAATTAGGCTACTTTACTACGATACTGTTGTTATGGTTACCATTCATAAGCGCATTGATATAGAACAGTGATTATTTTTTTTTGGAACTACTTCAAAGGTAGCCTGTTGTACGAAGTTAATGGCCACGCATTCAGCCAATCAGAGAAGAGAATCCCATTGTTAAGGGAGATAAATTAATTTAAATGCTGGGCAAAATGCAAAGTCTAAAAAGTCTTACTAAGGATTGGTAAAAACTACACAAAATCTATTTGCAAATGTAATGCCATTGTCGCAATTACAATGCCTATGTCACAATGCTGATGAAGGTTGGACCCAAATGCAGGACAACACTCTGTTCAAATCAAATGCAGGACAATAATCTCGATTATCTGCTCAAACAAGGCTTTACTCACTTAAGAGCACAGGAGAAACACAGGAACAGAGGAACCACATGACATACTACAAACTCCAAAACAGTCCAAAACAAAACAAAACAAACCCCAAACCGTGACATCCTAAGCACAAACATTGGTGGGTCAGCTGCAACGCCCCATGATGCCATTAGTTCATGCATGAGAACTGTGCTCATAGACTTCACACTTTGGCCAGCTTTTCAATTAGGGCCCCCAAACTATTTTTGTTGGCTACTGCTACCTGGATGCCTCTGAAATGTGTCAGAGATGGAACCCAGAATATAGACTCAGTGTAAATCCCCATAAAATGCATAACCTACACTACACACCTCTCAAAGATCCACTGCAGGCCCATCACACACATTGCAATCTCTGTAGCACAGGACAATACACTATTACTAAATTGCCCTCTGGGTGCAAATACAGGTCCCTGAGGCCGGGTACCCACACACCCACTGCTGAACTAAATAGGATAACCTGCAGACGGAAACACATGCTTGTCCTCGCCCTTTGCCCCCTGTTGTTGTGGTCTGTACATGTTGAGCACTAGTACAGTGTGCTACTGTTTGGGTGCTGTGTTGATGAGTCACTGTTGTGTGTTCTCTTGCAGTCTACTGCTGATTGCATTATGCAAACGTAAGTTATTCTGTCTGACAAAAGACAAAATAATCCACCCTCAAACTAGCCAATTATCTAACTAACTAGGGATACATGTCATTTGTTTAGCTGACACTTTTATCCAATTACAAATTAGGAATAGAATTTAACCTACAGTGCAATACAAAAACCCTTAATTAACTTTAAAACATCTGTTCCAAAACGTTTATTCAACATGCAGAGACCTGTTATTTTCAGGGTTTGGCCAGAGGTCATCTATCGTTTCTGCTTGTTAAACCAGAGAGGGTACAAACCCTTTCCAACTTGCTTTAATTTGAAAATAACAACGAATTTCATAAGAATGCAAACCACAAAGCCATGGGCAAAGTACTGTTTTGTAGCTGTGAATCAAAATTGGTTGGGCTGCTTGTTAAGAAAACTACTTGCGTTACTTGTATAACTGGTTGCTATTAATTAGTTATTCATGATGACGGAAATAAATGAGAAATTAAAGACTTACTCAGTCCATAAACAGCACTAGCAAACGATCCTGTCCACCACCCTTTCACAATTAATAATAACTCCACCCAGTCTCAACCCAATGTGTGCTTTTGGAAGAAAAACACACTGTAATTTAGGTAAGGCTGACAGTACATTATGTGTCGTTTAGGTGAAACTAAATTAAGTCTAAATTAAATCTGTGTCATCTTCAGTAATAACAATATATTTAGTAATGGCAACATATGAGTTGAGGTATGTTCAGTGTATGTTTATGGTTACTGTCATTATTTATTTAATATATAAATATCAAGCGTGCTAGCAATCAAGCTAAAAGCCCAGGCTGCTAGCTCTCTCACTAGCACATAAATTCAAACATAAATACATTATACTATCAACAGCAAACTGCTATGACATAAGCTGATGCAATACTGGAGTCCAGTTGGTCCACTGGACTACATTCTGTCTGCTGGCAAGAAAGTCAAAACCTCTAAAAATAGCCTCACATCGCTGATGGATGCAAACTGGTTTAATTAGGAGCACTGGCATGAACTCAAGGCCTTCACCCTTTTGAAAGCCACTATGATCCTTTAACTGTCTTACTAAATCCACCAATCACAATCGCTTATCCGACATGGGGCAGGCTTTATATGATGACAGATAGAGCAGTGTATTCAACACAACCAATGGCTGTGCTTATGGCGACTAGGTTAAACAGATATGGATGTGTGTTTTCTTTGGAATTGAGTAAACAACTGCATTTAAAAACGTTGTTTACAAGAAAGATCTGATTGCTGCACTTCTGAAACAATTTGGTAAGAGTCAATGAAGCCTTTCCAGACCCACTCTCAATCTCAACTGAAATTTGAGAGGCGGTCTGGTGTTAACCAAGCTAATGATGGTGTATTACATGCACGAGAATATTGGGGAGCATTGCAGCATTGTTACATTGGGTCTTGTGGCTTCTAAAACTTGACAGCAATAACTGCAAAGTGCAGTTTTAGAAGTTCGGTGTCCTTGGATGCAGCGTCTTGTGACTTGTGGAAGCTATACTTAGCTAATCACAACAGATAGGTCCTGTGCCAGGTCTTTGTGCCAACTGTGTCTTTTTCTGCCCACTCAGCTTACGGCTCCTGACTAAGACTATTGTTCCCGTCACAGGGAGGGTAAGGCAAGGCCACTACAGTGTCCCTAGCAAGACAAAAAGGATAACCCCTCAAAAAGAGAAATGGCTTGTATTCTGTGATGTTGAAGTATGATGGTCAGAGTCATAGGTGTTACTCACTTGAGCACCTCCTGTAAAATCTTCATCTCCTGTTGTTCCAGCTCGCTCATAACATCCTCTCCATCCATCAAACACTCTGGCAGGGCACCTGACAACGTTAATTAAACGCATTCATTAAGCCTGACACCCTCATCAAATATTTAGCATGTTTGATGTTAATGGTTCACACGGCACTCATTATGCTGATAATATGTACCCTTAAGTATTCAGGTTCAGTACGCAGAGCCAGATTGCATGGACATGTGACACACCTGACAACGCTTAATCAACCTGGCTAATGCAGCGTATAATCTGGTCATTGTGAAACATATAGACCTAGCTGTTAAAACTTGACATGAAATAAAGGATTTGTATAGCATACAGCTGTGAGCTTACTCACTGTAAAATAGCTCTGTTTTTAGTATAAAAACACATGTAGCAAAAATCTTTCATGTGTGTATGTAGTGTGTGTGTGTGTGTGTGTGTGTGTGTGTGTGTGTGTGTGTGTGTGTGTGTGTGTGTGTGTTGTGTAAGTGTTGGTAGGCAGATAGAGGTACCATTCCTCTCTTTTATCACACGCAAGGCCTGCAGCTGAAGCTCCATATTCTTTTGTACCATCAGGGATCGAAACATCTGGAAGTCATCTGTAGCCAGAACCGGATGGAATACACTCTATAAGAAGGACAAGGTATTACTTACTGACAAAAGGCTACAAATAATAAACCATCCAAAATATTATTCTTGTGAAACATATGAACTGTATGATATGGCTATTGCTTATTGTGCAAAACATGTGAGTAATAGTGCATTGGTAAAATTATCCCTTTTCATCAACCTCATACTAGCAGTGAGCCATATGTAACATAACATATCCTCAGCATAAAAAGAAAACTCAAAAACTTTTTCTTACTCAAATGAACTCAACAGTTAATTATCTAGCAAATGCTTTTATCAAAGTGACTTGCGAGATGCATACAACAGAGAGAATCTCAATGTTACACAATGTGAATAATCCTAATCCTATAGTGGACTATTCTACTTATGTGCTATGAAGCTACACTAACATTGACTAGTAAGTGGTCCAAGTCAGATGCATAAGTGTTAAGCGATTCTTATGTTCATCTGAAATGACATGCTCATATGCTAGTAATTCACAGTTGCAAATATCTTCTTGTATTCATCTCTGGATGAGTACAAGAAAACTACAAACTAAAAATTATATTGTCCAGAAGTTAATGTGGGAAAATAGGAAGTTATGGACGCAATTATGGAAGTTATGGATGCAATATGCTCATTTTAGTGGTGCAAACAATTCCCATTTGTAGATAACTACTACAAATAACTACTCGTCTCTATTGTATTGTTTTGTTTGTTTGTTATTGTGTTTCCCTGCCTTCCTACTATGTAAAGCGACCTTGGGTTTGAGAAAGGCGCTATATAAAATAAACATATTATTATTATTATTATTACAAACTAAAATTATAAACAATACTGCTGAGAGTGCAGTCTGAATGGGCTGTAATTATTCTGCCCCAATATAATATCTTACAATATCCTCTAGCCTGCTATACGCTCCACTCAGTTCAGCTGTCTGTCTTTGAACAGACAGTTGAAAGGGGGTCAAACCATTCTTTCCTCTTGGCATCTAAGACCTAGATTCACGGCTTCCTGGTGCCTTAATCACAAGTGCACGCTTATTCTACCTCAGGTAGAAGCCAGGTACGGCTGGGACTAGGGATTTCTCTCTGGCAGGAGTAAGTCCCTGAAAGCATTTGCTTTACTTGTGTAACCCAATTCAGCAGATTCGCTAATCTCCACATAAACTGGCCATACCTGACGTACTGAAAAAGTGACCCTTCCAGACAGGTAAATGGTTTGCCATCTAAAAGCATGCATATGTCACCACCAGTGAATGAGATGTTTGTGCTGTCTTTCAATCTCTGGATCAAGCCCATGGACAAAAAACTAAAAACTCTTCAAGGTTGCCATGATAGCAAAGTTAAAGTCAGCATATGGCTGTCTACTTCCCAGGCATTCAGAAAGTTAGCAATGGGGCCTGTACAGACTTGCCTGTGTAGCGCAGACTTGGGACATTAAGATCAGTAGAAGGATTTGCTAATTGTTTATATAACCAACCCAGATCTCCATCCTGACTTCACCATGCCAGGTACTTGGGCTGCTAATATAATTAGAAGAAGACCCAGCAAAGCCCCATACTCACACAATGAATAAACTAATCCCCTACTTGGACGTATATGAACCATGTTTCCACAAAGACCTAGCCATGTCTGGACATAATGCTGTTTGCTCATGGTTAGGACATGTTTATTGACTGTGAAGACCAAAAAGGTACACTGTAGATAAAATGCTGATGTTTTATTTATTGTTTTTACACATCTGGCGCGAGTAAATGGTGGTCAAGATGTTTCTGTGTTTCCAATGAGCTTGTAATAACAATGTTGGCCAAATTACTATAAATTACCATCTGTTGTTTTAATGAACCCAAAAAATAATGGGGCATGGCTCAGCACTATTTTTGTTAATCAGCTCATACAGAATTATTATTATAAATCATTAATAAATAATCTTATCTTATCTAATCTTATCTTATCATTAAATGTGCTACTACTGTTATAATATGTGCTGTAATAATAGGTAAAAGGTTAGTGTTAGTGCACCTCAGAGTTAGTGCACCTTGTGTTTGTTAATTGTAAAACTTCTATCAATTTGGTCAACACTGCATATAAAAAACTACTTACCTGCAATGTTTTGGATTTTGCAAAAGGAGAAGCGCATGCTTCCACAAACTGCTGCTCATTGATGCCCACTTCTTGCATGTAGCTTTCTAGCAACTTCTCCACCTGATTAAAGGTGTAAATACTCAAGTTACTTGTTGGTTACAAGCTAGATAAATGATTTACTACAAATTGACACATCTGACACAAACTGCAATCAAATCAGTCTCATCATCACATATTCTAAGTGACATCAGTAATTCAATCTTGGTTTCTATCACAATTGTTTTGTAGAACAACATAACTTACATAAAAGTGTATATTTTCAGTGTGATTAATAGATTATCACTAAGATCTCCAATTGCAGTCACATGGAGAAGATTGCCAAACGGCTAGCCGACTACTCCAAAGGCTCTACTTATGCATGGGCTCTTTGGCTGGACACACTGCATGCACTTATTCAATTAACTGCCTTGAATATTGATTAGGGAATATTGATTAAGGGAATGTGCATTTACAGTATACGGCATGATGCCACAAAGCCACTGTCAGGCACAATTCAAGGTTCATGCAAGGTTTCTGTGTTTGAGAGCATCTAAAATTGTCAAGTGTCTGTCTAAACACTTGCAATGCATACAGGGAAAGCCTGCAGGGAGGCTGAGCGAGTTTAATAATAAACAAATATGTTGCCTTATGATAGTTATTATAGCCATGTAACAGAACAGTGACGCCCCAATGAGTCTCCATATTACCCACCAATTCTTTGTATTGCTGGTGTATTTCTGTGTAAGTCAATTTGTTCTCGTCTTCATCATCAAACACTTAAAGAAAACAAAAATATATAAAGTCAGGATTAAATACAGTCACCATAACGTTAATCAAATCATGCTATACATGCTGTTATGGTCGATAGACTTGTCAGTTTTTCACCTAAACCTATTTAGCTGGCAAAAGAAAAGAGAGATTTCATTATAAGTTGAGGCTAGTTTTATATTAAGATGTTGGTATGCATATTCTTTGCTTTCAAAGTGTTTCAGTTATAATCTATATAAAATAGCCACCAACTTCAAAAAGGCTAGAACGCTAGCTCGCTAGCGCTTGGCTAAGATGCAACACTCACTCAGTGCTGTGATGTAACATTAGGCTAGCTGCTAATGGATCAAGCATGCATTGAATTCCCAAATGTTAGCTGATGAGCTGACAAGCTCAACAATGTGAACGTTTGCGTTGATAATCTGCCTGATATCTAACGTTACATAAGATTTACTTTGCTGGCCATTCATCAGAGAAAACTGAGCGACAAACGCAAAGACTTTAATAACATTGCTAGCTAGCGATAGCTATACACCTAGCAACCACTTCCACACAGAATATAAAGTACAGTAGCGTCACAGCCAGACAGCTAACTTAAACCGCTTTCTGCATAATCCTAATAGTTAGTCAGCTATCAAACTAAAATGCATCAATACACGGAGAATATAGACTGTTTACAATGGTGAAATTGAACTGTACCTGTGCACTTATTTTCCATAAAGTCGGTAACTGGTATCACCCATTCTGGACTTCCAAGGTATCCAACAATGCTCTCCAAGACCCATTCGCTATCCTCGGCCATGTTAGTAACATCGACTGGTGTTGTTCTTTACTAATGAAGTTGTAACCCACGATGGCACCGTTCCTCACAATTTAGACTAAATACCTCCTACATTTGTTGTCATTCGGAATGTAAACAGTCCCACACACCCCTTTTCGGCCATATGAAATTCCTCCAGGACTGAAAAAGTGCGCATACATGAAGTTCGAACTGCCCGGATGAATGACACATAATCTGTATCCATGGCAACTCGTCAGGGGCGTTCCCTATCAGAAAATATCTTGATGCTCGGCTCTTACCTGCCCCTACTGGAGGCGTGGCACACCAGAGCTGAGATTGAAAATCTACTTTGAAAACATGTAACTATAGGCTAATGTCAGTGGGCTTTTGTAGCCAACAACAAAACAAAGAAGGAATTAGATTATGTCGAAAAGGAAGTTGTCAGATCTAGGGAAGATTTAGGCTCAAAAACAATTTCACCACATTTAGCTACACATTTTTCTGCAGGCATAGGCTAAAATTCCAATTTATTCTGATTATCAGCATAAATGTAGCCTAGCCTATCAAAAGTTCAGAAGTAAATTATCTATGCGGAATTTTCACCGTGTAGGCCTTGGTAAACACTGTAAAATGTTGACACCTTGTTAGCAGGTAGGTTTACTCTTTCTGCCTATACCTGCAGAGCGGAATAATAATTCTAAGGGATGAACAGACGTTCAGACGTTTGTCTCTTCAGCCATCAATCTCGTGGCATTGTTTATTGCAGAACTGCGCACAACATGCATACAGCTCTCCGTGAGAGTCAAGGCCTGCATACTAACATTTTTATTAAGTAGTGGTGTCATCAGTCATACGTGACTCCATACATTTGGCGCAACAGCGCCTCCTCTTGGTCAATTACAGTTACATGCATTCATTCACTTATCCACTCTCAACACACCTTTTTTTGTTCAACACTTGCTAAGCTCCTGGACTCCACCATATGAGCTCACAATTAAAGCTTGCTTGCTGAAATGTTTTACAGGAATGCTTCATGAAGAAGTAGGCCTAGGCTACACATCTCTTCCTCTCCCACATGCATGCACACGCACGTACGCACACACACACACTTAATAAATGAAAAGAAGACATTTATCATTTGATTTTTTTCTTTATTAATACAAATCCAAGAGTATGGATGCATTAGTGTGTTTGACAATAAATAGCCTATGCATTCAATTGCATTTGACATATTCTGTTACGAAAGCAGAGCATGCAAAAGCTGCATGCTAAAATAGAGCAAAAGAGTTATAAGCAAACTCCTGTTCTTTTACACAATATTTTACAGTTCCCACAATCCAGTGCAACATTCTTCCACTCAAGCCTATACCCTTTCCTCCAATGTGGTTTGTCAACAAAAAATATCTCTTCATAGCCTTGGCCTAAAGGGAAGAAATCAAGTTTATACCTGATAAATCAATACAGTGTCAGTGTACAGCTGGAACAAAGTTTGATAAGTTACATAAATTAAACATTTTGAGTTGGAGCTTAGTTAGTAGTTGAACTAAACTTAGGCTACACAAAATGCAGGACTGCTGTATGTGTATCATTCATTATATTGTGTTTGATCAGATTGTTTGCACACTAGATGGCAGTAGTGCATCTTTGGTTTAAAATGGCAAGTGGGGGGTTAACCTGTAACTAAGACTCTAAGACCTTTATGTCTTCAGTTAACTCAAAGAAAATGCAGCGAAATGTTTGAAATTATGGTTGTATGCCATTTTTAAAAAGAGCATAAGCATAGCTGAAAAAAGGGGGTGGCAACTTTAGAAAAGTTGAGTGAGTAAAAAAAGTGTCTTCACAACTTTTTTTGAAGGATTCTAGAAATGTATATAAAATCCAATTATCCCAGCCCTGAATGTTATGAACGTTGAATACTTTTGAAAACCAAGTGAATGTGTATGAGGAACACAAGTACATCTCTGACAGAATGCATTTTGTATTTTAATAGGCTACTAAAATTCCATGTTTGCAGTGATCCTGTTAAATTTGGTCATAAAAACTGTAAAACATACAATTAATAAGTGGGGGACCCTTAATACATCTGGGCCCAGGGGCCCGAAAGTTCATAATCCGTCCATGAAGCCACGCCCTGTCAACCATTGTAAAATCAGTACATTTCATTTATTTTCATATGTATTAGTTGCTCAAGGCAAAATGACTAATTAATCTTTTGGATTTGGGTCATGGAAACTTAAATGAGGTCCAATCACTGTCCAATATATTTTTTTTTGGGCAGGGTCAACTGGGTGCAGATAACTAGCTAGGCCTTTGTGTGTCTAATATCTACTAGTGCAAGGAGTTTTACTATATCGTGATGGATTTACTAGCAGTGATTCATTGAACTGCTGGGGATGCCCTTTGGTGGACACTGAAAGTAGATTCTGATATGTCCATTTTCTAGGACACATCCAGTCCGGTGTACAAATTGTTCTGCAACAACCTAATTTTCGTGCTCTGCATATAAATATATTTACTATTTTTACCGTTTAAAAAAAAAAAACTCCTGTATGATTTGTGTTTAAACGAGGGACCTAGTTAGCCTATGTTTGCAACCGTAAACAGGATATTTTAATATGAAGCATTTGAAATGTTGACATTGTAGATCACATACGGAAAGTCAAAACATTGATACATACATTCAAATGTGAAAGATTTTTGGTTTGACAGAAGATTGTGTATAAAATAATCATAACTACCACCATATAACTTCATTTTGGCTGATTGTGCAAGTATAAAAAAAACAGTCCTGTTATATAAAACAGATATTTTTTGCTCATGTAAACTGTATAAGGGAAGAAGATGATGTTACACTTGTTTGTGGTACACATGCCTACCTCAGACACATTTATTTTAGTCTATATAGTAAAAATGTATTCGTATGTAGTTTATTTCAAATAAGTCATCAACTGAATGCAAAGCATGCTGCAGAAAGGTGCACAGGCATCAAAAAGATTGTTTGTTTGTCTTGATCGATAAGTGGCCTAAAATACATTTTGTCTGCAAAGTTTATGTAATACATATTTTACAAAAGTATTTTGTAAAGTTTTTATGAAGGAAAAAAAATTAAACGCAATGAGTAATTGTAAAGGGATTTCTTTCCATTGTTCACTTTGTTTGATCAGGTACTTACAGACAAACTAGTGCCCCATGTTTGGCCATGGCTTGACCCATATAGTGTCCAGACATATAATACAAATAAGTGCTGATTCCCCTGGTTGAAACAGAAAGGCAGGCTTTGGTCGATAAATATTAAAAAAAATAAAATAAAATAAAAAGCTGTGCAATAAAACACTGCAGCTAATAGACCCTTTCAACTGCAGAAACATACATGTGTGTTCCTAAGGCATTTCCAGTGTCACAAAAAAACAACACTGAGCTAACTGTTACTTGGTGACAAAAAAAAAGTTTTAAAGTCGACATTTTGTGGAGCATTACGCTAAAGTCATAGTCATTTTAATTTCAAAGAATCTGTGTTAATTTTGAACGTTTAAACCGGAAACTCTCTAGGAACAGATTGAAAGGGTCTATAGAAGACTGTTAATTCTTCCCACTTAAAAGTGCACAATGTAAGCAGCAAGTGCCAGAAGTGGCACTGATAAAAGAGTCTGTGCAACATTTACAGGTTAAAAAGGAGTATCCATATACATTCCTCTCGCCCTGCTGGTCTTTACTCACAAAGAGGCATTCGGGCTGTCTGTGTTGTCAACACTCTCGTCCCATGCCTTGAGCGACTGAGGAAGGACTGTGTGCTTGTTGCAGACGGGGATCTTGTTGAGCTGCAGAGTTTTAGAGTAGCGAGAGTGCCAGTCTCTTTCAAACACTGCACTCATCTGCTGCACCATGGTGATGTTTTGGTCCTCTGGATCCTTCCTCTCCTGGGAGATTACCAAACCGGCTCCGGCGTTGTACACAAACTCATTTCCCACCCAGCCAAAATTCCCTGATGAATAATCATATCAACTGATATCAGTGGGCCAACATAACAGTACATGTTGTTTGTTGTTATTTGTAATAGCATCAGTGTTTATAGTGTTTATACACATTACATTTATACAGCGTTTTTCATGACACTCAAAGCGCTTCACAGTGAAGGGTGAACTTCACTGATTACCACCAAAGGCTAAATTACTAAATAGTTTATGACTGATTCATTTATTAATTAAAAGGAAGTATTAATTTGAACTAATAATAACACTGATTGATTAATGGATTGATTGATTGACTATTTGTACTTACCTATGTATATAGCATTATCCGTGACCATATATCTGTTGTGGTTGATTCCCTCGATCATGCCGTCTAGCTCGCGGGGAATGAAGAACTTCTGCAGAATCAGCAACCCACAGAGAAGTGTACAAGACTTAATGAAAATAAAGTGCTAAGCTAAATTGTTAACGCTCTTAATATTGGGCCTTGTTCATTTTATGCATAAATAATACAAATGCATAATCCCTGTGGAGCTTTAAAGACTATGTAAATTCCAGGAGTATTTCAGGAGTGGTCCTGATCAGAGTTATTGGAATTATGAGACAGGAGGATGACATAAAGCAGGTGGTGGTGAATGGTTAAAGATGTTCACTCACCGCCTCCAGAGAGCAGTTGGCCATGTCCATGCACAGGCTCTTAAGAGACCACATGAAATTAAAAGTCAGGGGGTGCGTCTGCTCCCAGCAGCTCACGAGCAGACGCACTTTGATGTTCCTCAGTAGCACAGCTTCACGTAGCTTTCCGTCAATCGCCGACCAGTATCTAACACAACACACAAAATTACACAGTGCACAAAGCAGTAGACTTCAAGGACAGCAGAGATTGATTTATTAGTTTTTATTTCCTTTTTCCCCATGTACTATAATTAGTTTATATGGTGTTTGAGATATACACCATTTCTTACCTTGAAGTTTATGTTACCACATAAAGTATTTCATTATAGTTTGTGTTCAGGAAGGTTTAATTATTTCTATAGCTTGGAGGGGGAAATTATAACATCTGCTGCTCACCTGTTCAGCCCATTGCTGACGAGAGGCAGGTAGTCAGTGACAGAGATATATATGAACTTATTTGCATCCTCAATCACATTAAAGATGGCATCAATGTCCCGGACTCGGTCTTTGGGACATAAGACATCTGGAGAATTCTGAAGAAAACAACCAACAGTTTCACTCATTACTGACCAGTACAACATGCCTATTGCAGGCTTTAAATCATCTCTTGGCTAATCTGTGCGACAAGCACAATATCCTGATTTTGTTAGCCTCTGCTTAATTGTCCATGAAATAATCCATTACGTTCTAGTAAACTCATCTATTAATTTTCCACATCAGATCGTTTGGTCACACTTTACCTAATGTGTGAACTCTAGCAACTCATCACCCTGTAACCCCCATTATCCGAGATGAGCTCAATGGGTTCTCAGATGGAACCCTTGAATTACACCAGAACACAGAATCTAGGCCTGAGGGAGATCTAAATCAAATGACTCAAGGCCTGCCTGAGGCACAACAGGAGGCGTAAATCCACACACAGCAGCACCTCCAATGACTTCATTTCTTGTAACTTTTATCGGGAGCCATTATTTATTGCTCCAGAGTCTGGAGGATTTTTCTTTTCTCATTACAGCCTTGGTTTTATACATGGGCACAAAGTCCTTAACCTTGAACACAGGGAAATGTGACACTTTCCTTCATGTAGAGAGATGTGGTGGTTAATCAATAACAAACATCTGTGAGAAGAACACTCAATCACCAGGTCGGGGAGGACCAGTTTGTGATGAGAACGTTGATTGATTGCACCCTTACAAACTTCATGTATCTGTAACTCATAGCCCCTATTTCGGAGGGAGTTCATCGATTGCAGAAGGCCAAACACAGGCCTTCGATGTTGCAACGGCATCTTTGATTAATGAGTTTGATGTGTGACGGCTATCTTCCTCAACACGTTAATGAAAGATTAATTTATCATCTGGACGCAAAGTGTGTAGACAGCGGGCTGTTGGCCTTCCACAAGTGCAGTACTGTATGTAAATAGTGCAGCTGAGATGTATACTCACAGATGGATAGCCCTCTGCATTCACGTCATTCAGAACGAGTTTAAGGGGTCTTTTCTTGTTGTATAGTCCGTAGACCCTTTTGGACCAGATGGAGGGAATGAAGTCCTTGTACTGCAGCTGCCGATAGAGGCTAAACAGCCTGCGCAGATCCAGAGCCAGGCAACTGCACTCATAGAGAATGACGCCCAACTCCTTCAACTGTGGGCGAAACCAGACACAAGCAGTAGGAGTCTTGACGTACACAGCACCATCCAACCCATGTGCATGCAATGCTTGCAGCAGCTACAGCGATATAAATTATGGACTGGATGCATCACAGAACCCTTGTGAGAGGGCTGTTGTCCCTGTGAGCCGAGCTGGCCTTGGCCTGCCTGAGCACCTCTGCTCGCCCCCTTTCTCATTTCCATTACAAAAAGGACATTCTCATTGTCCCAGCATTCATCCGGCGCGCCACTGATAAGGCTCATCATCGTGCTCGCTGTGCTATGCTCTGCTGTAAGGGTTTGCAAGCACAAGCATTCACAGCAGAGCCCATTAAAACAAAGACACAGAAAATGGAGGGAACATAGTAAAAGGTACCGTGAATCACACAGATTCCAAAGGGAAGCTAATGCTGCCAAAGAAACTTAATCTCCAAGAGGCGAGAAAAAATACTCTGGGCAAGTTTTTCCAGTGGCTTCCAAAGATAACTGCTGTGATGTAATTGAATATTTCACATTAATGTACTCCATTACCGTAGACAGCGCTCTCCAGTCCATGCCGGCACTACCGATGTATATGTGCTTGTTGTCGACCACCCAGAAGGACGAGAGCATCTGACCATTTGTCAGGGTTGTCATATTTAGATAATGAATATCTGCACCTTTTAAAGACAAATCACATTGTTAGCACTCTGAAAGCATAAAAATGCCCCAATCCCATTTCCCATTCTAATACAAGGATACAATGAATTTATTTGTCACATACATAGAGATACTTTGTAAAACATGTAGTGAAATGGCATTTAGCGGCTCAACTTTCCTGTGCACAGGTATCACTAACTATTCATAAGTATAAAGAAGAAAGATTTGGAAGAATTTAATCAATAGATTGAGAGAGAAGGGGATAAAAAAGTGCAGTGTGTAAGTGCAGTGTTGCAAGTCCCTGTAATACATTATGCATAAAGGGTCAATTTCCCTTATGGGCCAGTTTCCAATACATGGATTATCAGCCCTAGCCCTTAACTAAAAGAAAACTTCAATTAATTACAGTTGTAATCACAATTATCTTAGGAATAGTTTCTGCACAAACATCACACCTATAGCATTACATTTATATAGGCTAATGTTCTTTGTTTACATTACTCTATACATTGCATTTCATACTGTACATTGCATCTCTACATTATATAGCATTTTTAAAGTTTGCACTCAAAATTGAAACACAGAGTTTTGACCTACCATGACGAGAAAGGATCTTAAGCTCTTTGGAGTCTGTCAAACCACTGACCACTTTCAGATTGACTTTTTGGGACTTGAGGTCCATCAATCTATGGAGTAATAACCGGCCCTATGGGAAAGAAACATGTCAGTTTAGCTGAATAACTGTAGTCAGCAATGTTCTTTAAATAAACAGAAGTAGGGTATTTTCTATGCCGGCAAGTTTTCTTTCTTATATTCGTTGTAACATTGTGCTGACATTTTTCACATTCTGAAGTTTTCTGGTGGAAAAGCTGAAAGAGCTGGGTGGGTCAAAAATCCTCTGTCAAGCTATCACTGTTTGGGAACCTTGGTTTTATACCATCTAATGTACATGCTGACACCAAGAAAGTCCAGAACAAATTGCCCAGGGCCAAATTTCCATGCAGCCACTCTGCCAGAGGGAAGTCATTAAAGGCTGACATATTTCCATTCCATCCGGAAAACAACATGCTTGCAATATCAACTCCGTGTTTGGCTCTTATCCCAGTCAGCACCTAGGCTGCTCAGTCAGTACCAGAGACTTTCTAATGAGGAGACACAGCATTCAAAAAAATCCTCCATAGAAATGCATGGGGTTAGTTTGTAACGGCAGTTGTCTACACATATCCCAGCCCTTCCGCGGCAAAACGCTGACGTGAATACATGATGTGTTGTGAAGACATTGTGCCAATTGTGTTGTGATCTCGCCGCTGAAGTAAGGTTGGTGTCGTGAAGCCTTGCGCTCGCGCATTTATGCCGAAATAGATGCCCGATAAGTGCCCAAAAAGCGTTGCAATATGGCCGCAGAGTGGAGGGACTTGCCTAAAAGGACTTTGGTGCTACACCCCGGTGCGTCTGACAGCATGGCAAATGCTCCGCATTTGTGGGAAAAGAAATGGATGTAGAAAACATCTGTTTTGAGTTACTGGGTATCAGTAATGATAGGCAAACACTGGAATTGATTGGTGAAAGGAAGGCTTTTCGGTATTGAGCTTTTGCCACATGAAGCATCAATTGCTTGGCTAATTGCCTGGCTCTTCATAGATGAGCTGTTAAGTCACGAATGACACTCAAAATTGTCAACAAAAGTATCAGCAAAAAAAAAGCTTTGTTTGCCATTATCATATCATATTATTATCATAGAAAGTTTACTATTTTGATAGATATCTTATAGTCTACTTTTTGTTAAGGACTCCCTTGAAAACAAGGTGATTCATCTCAAGGGGTTTATTCGGCGTATTGCCAGGTTCTAGGTAACTGTGCGTCACCTGCTTTGCTGTAGGGATGCTGGCCTCGTAGTCAGTGGAGTTCAGTGTCCAGTGAGGTGAAACGATCTCCACGTATCGCCGCGCAAGGTCCAACAGGCTGTGCAGTCCAGAGGTGAGCGAGGTGGTTCCATTGTGAGGCAGAGATACATTTTCTGGAATATTCTCCACAATAATCATTCTGCAGAGACACAGGAGACAGTCTGTCACCTCTTGTTCATTGGGAGACGATTTTCTGCTGTTTGAATCTTGCAGATTGTGTAAATCATGTAGGCTATGTTACAAGCTTATTTATATCACCATACAAATATTACATCTTTTTTTATTTCAAACTCTTTGCTGTTTATGTTCCACTCTGGTGGTCACTAAATTATGTAATTATAAATTATCAAAATGCAGAAAAGGGTAGATGTAGAAAATATTAACTAGTTTCTTTATAGAGTGTAAAAAAAAAACAAGTCTTCACTCTGCAATCTGACATAAAGATATAAAAATCATAGTAAGCACAGTCTTTTTGGTATTGCAGTACAATGCAATCTCCTTTAATCAAAGTTAAGAAAAGGCCACCTTGTATCTGATAATCTCTTCCTGTTTTCCTTCATGCCCCTATAACCACATTCATGTCCAAAGGGAGTGGCTGAGAATGACCAGGGTAAATTGGTTTTAGCAGGTTGAAGGGGAGAAGCGTTTAATTGGAATACCTACAGTAAACACACACAGTATGCTGCCGTCAAGCCTGACTTGGCCCTCTCTGGCTGGCTCGCCAAGTCATTGATTCAGAGCAATGTAGAATTAGGTATACATTTGTCATGCAAGTGGGAAAAAAAGGTTCAATATATGAGGAGGGAAAACACAATATATCATGTAGAACGGTAATGGAGGAGTCAAGCGAAGGCGAAGCGAATGCACCCATCACACTGTTCCCTAGCCTGGTTGCCTCGGTAAATGAATGGCCATAGCTGTGTAAAGAGTAAACTATGAGGCTGCCGAGAAGCCTGATTAAACAAAGAGCACAGTTTAGATTAAAGAGGAGTGAGTGTGGCCAGGGTGGGAAAATGCAGTTACATGTGGTCCTATAATGGATTAGCGTAGCTTCCTGGTGACTAGAGAGGACATATGGGCAAGATACATCCTCACCTTGCATGACACGGCATCACACAGAACAAAGAGTTCTGTGGCTGGCACATGGAATGGAAAGATAATATTTGGAGAGAATAAGTGCACTTGAATCTCTCGGGACTGATAGACAAAAGACAATGCATTAGCCACACAGAGAACACGTTAGCCACACAGCAACAGGGCATTCAAGAATCATATTCTGACCTACAGTACATTCTCACTGTACAACACAACTCATATTTTTTATAAGTATTATAGTCTGTTGAACTGTATTACTTCTAGACGGCAAAAAATGCTTATCTAGCAAAAGTGTTATTAATCTTAGTCAAAGTCAAACTCTTATTGAATTAAGTCAAAAGTATTGTATGGGAAAGTGCTAAGTTCTTTAGCTCTTTATACTGAAAACAAACTTGATTTTTTTTATCTTAATATAAGATTAATAACACTTGGTTAAATAAACAGTTTTTGCAGTGTACAGTGGAAACCTTAAGTTTGCAGGTTGGACAAAGTGATTTTTATTCATATTCTCCTGTCAGCACACACAAGGACATGGCTGTTTATGAAACATTGTTGAGAATAGCAAACAACAAAGGTTAAAAAAAATGGTTTCATAAAATATTATTTAGTGTGTAAAATCTAGCAGGACTGACAAAAAGGACCTATCAAGGTTGCTTCTGTCTATTCATGGGCAGGCACAGAGAAGGTCAAGAGATCTAGCCTAGTTGTTCACTATTTTTTTTTATTTCCTGTTCAAGATGCTAGAGCTACCAGAAAAGTTGAGCATGAGTAAAGTAATTTAAACCACACAATACCATTACCAGATGAGGTCTTGAACATACACATTCACTATTTTTATTCATACGTTCAGTATTTCAGTATTCAAGTCACTTCTGACTGTGACATTGACATCATATGAACATAAACTGTGGAATGCGATATTTAAAGACATCCGATATATAAACCATTTACTTTATCTATACGTCCATGTTCTATATATCTCATCTATCACATACCTTACTATCTGCAGCACACTGGTTGAGAAGTCATTTCTGCTCAGGAGGACATTTATTACAGACAACGATGGACATTTATTACATATAGACAACGGAACAATGAAAGTAAAATCCATTCATTTATGTGACAGACAGCATATCTCTTGAAACAGAGTGGCATTATCATCTCCTCCTTACCCTAAGTGACAGGGATGTTCATGACCACATCCATCTAGCAGCCCACCTCCCTTCTCAATCACTTTTGACCTTAGATATTCAATTTCACTCTGTCAGAACAAGTGAAGGTGGTTAAAAGCACCTAATGCATACTGTAGCAAGTGCCCTAGTGCCGTTTTGACTTACAAATAGGGAATCACATCAGGTCACGTCAGACATACAGTACTTGGGTAATAGTTTCATGCTGCACTTGTGAATTAAATAAAATATAAATTGAATATGACACACAATATAATGATTATCTGTGCCATATGTCTTATAAAGGAAAATTGCAAACAGTGAAAAGATATCAGACCAACCAAAAGATATCAGACCAACCCATATCCGTGTGAAGATTAAAAAAAAAAAATGTTTATTTAAAGCAGAAAAATGGTGGAGGAAATCTGATTCTAATGGCAAGCATTCATCCTGATATTTTGATGGAATCAAATTAAGCTTGACACAATTGAATTTTAGAATGAATCATGGCTCAGTCCAGTAGCTGACCTTTACGTCACAGCACAGATGAATGAATGAAAAGATACATATCCTACAGCAGCAGTGAACACTTTGAGTAGAGCTCACATTCATACCGCAAGCCTTCTGTGTTCATGTATGTAAACATGGCATCAAATCATTCATCTGTTTCCCAACTAAGAATGAATGATTGGCCTACTTTGCATCACTGAACTCAAGCATGAAATGTAATCTTTTCACATCAAAAAATTCTGACGGTGGTCGTGACTGGAAATAATTGTTCATGTTCACCTTCCTTACAATACAATCTTATCCTTTCATGATGAGTAATGTCCGTATACTAAACTTGTACGGTCTTCATGTAACAGCAGAAAAGGCCTCCTTTTTTCACAGGAAGAGCAATGAAGAGACTGTTCAGCATTCAGTTTTGAATTCCACCTTAAACAGCTCTCAATCGATATTCCACCCTCTCGACAGACATTTGAGACCAAACTGTTAGACCTACAAGAATTCACACACGGGATAAAGATAATGTCAGCTATTCTCTCTACTCTCAGCCACCTGTTTCCATTACCGGAATAAAGTAGTTTTCAGTTACCCCCCATATATTCATGAGATTCACCTTTTGTCTCAGAGCAACATCAAAACTCATGCAATGATTGTTGTGGGTACTTATTGGCAAATACTGATTGTTGTGGGTATGGCTAATGCACAAAGACAGACAATGTACAGCCTCCTGCATGCCTTTTCAGCTATGCTGTTGCTTAAAAAAAGTCTCTCCGTGACATGGATACAAACATCTCTAAGGCCATATAATAATGCTTTGAGAGATTGCCCTTTTTTCCCATTTCTGATTCATTCTGACATCTGACCAGGACAGAAATTCTGACCAAGCTGAACAATCATGTCATGCAGCCATCATCAACTGGCATTTTATTTCCAGTCCCTCCATTAAGGCTTATCCGACTGCGTTCCCAAGTGGACAATGGCATGCTCTCAGCGCAACAATCTTGGCTATCTTGACTGCTAATTGCATAATAATGACCACAGTCAATGACATATAAGTCTTGAAATAGATCAGGTTTAAGCTTTGGTCAGCCGTGCTGATAGAGTAGCCATACACTGACAGAAGTAGAGAGGGGGTATTGGTGGTGAGTGGTCAATCTAATCACAAAAGGCTCTGAAACACATGGTAGCCTGGAGCTGTGAAAGACCATGATGGGCTCCTCGACCACGCCAACACCAACTCAGCTTTCATCTGCCCTTGCTTTGTACCTGTAATTCTATCCTTACCACGCCCAAGAGATATTAAGCGCTTTCAGCTCTCCATACTAATTGTGGCAATGTGGAAGAAAAAGAATACCATGGGATGGTAGAAATGGGTTTGAAGATTTTGTTGCAAAATCATGTTGGAAAGATTAAATCAATTAAACATTTGTTGTTATTGTTTAGTAAAAATGTATATATATATATATATATATATATATATATATATATATATATATATATATATATATATATATATATATATATATATATATATATTTTTTTTTTTTTTTTTTTTATATATATATATATATATAATATATTTTTTTATTTATTTATTGAACAAAATCAAGCCAAGCATAAAGCATACAGCACAATTTAATCAGCCGTCTAGTCAGTGCCTGAGGTTGGGTCAGATATCATTTCACTAGATAAAAAACTGATTGGAATGTAGGGCTGCTCTTCAGAGAATGGCACTTTGAACATCATAAGAAGTCAAATTCAACACTGAACCATTTGAAATTAAAATGATGGAATGGGCTCTAGGCTGGCAGAGATGAATGAAGGTCCTGATTGGAAAGAGAATAATAAAGAAGGCTCAGGTCTGCTTGCTCCTCCAGGAAGATGTATCCCTAATTGGATCGGAGGTCTTGTGGAAATAATTGATTTTCTTTTAGTAGCTCTGGCTTCAGTCGTTCTCATCTGATCCTTCATCCAATGCCTTCAACTTTGTTTCTGGAGAAACTGTTTTTATCTATGTAGGGACACCACTAGAAATGGTTGCGTGCCCCACATAGTGACCCAGAGGATTTACAGAACCAGCTGAAGCACACACAGACACGCACACACACACACACACACACACACACACACTTGATTTACCCACAATATGTAAGGCTGTATCTGTATGCAAAACACAGCTGGAGTTGCCTGTCAGTGCATCTGTGCAAGTTTGTATTTCTTTTACACAATTAAGCAAAAGCTTCCTGATCATGTCCTGCCAGTATGGATGAACACATTTTGAATTATTCAAGCCTCGTTTTGGGGAATTATAAAGGCCTCTAACATTGCTGCAATAACATTTTGTCCTATATATTGCCAGTTCCTTTTCTAGGCATTCACTTCCTGGGAAAAAAAACAGAGCAGTTTGTCCCTTAAATTTGCAAAACTGTACTGTGCTTTTGTCTCTACTGTGTCTTTCAGGCAATCCACACTTAAGGGGGAGAAATGTTAGAATATTGTTCTCTCTACTTAAAGACAAAGTAGAAAACAAAGGTTTCAGTTTGCTGCCTTTCAGGGCATGGCATGGCATTAATTCTTGCTGTTTTGTGCTAAGCATGTGATCTATGCTCAACTGCAGGATGGAAACGAGTGCTGAGCTCTAATCATTTTGACAACACGCACTGACAACACGCCACAGCTCCAGCGATTGCCCTTTCTTCTCAGGAGGGGAGAGTTGGAGCTGCGAACGCACTGATAGGCTGCCAACGAGAAAGGGAAGTGGATATATTTAGTGAAGTGTGTGAGACATGGATCTCAAACGGGCCCTGGGTCTTCTCGAAAGAAATGGGGAATTAATTTCAACTTTACCACGCTGAATTACATTTTCGACACTTAATGGAAGGAAAGAAAGGGCAGCTTGCTCTTGGGGGCAGAGTTAACCCTTTAATGCACAAGCTAGGCTTACCCCTTCTAATGCGTAACATGGGTCAAAAATGACCCGCACTCATTTCCTATGGTAACTCATGCATAGTTGTCTTTTTATTTGCAATATTTTAACAAATATATGTATTTTATCCTTCAATATGTCAGCTATCTATTAAATAACTTGTTTGTGATCACTGCAAATCATATTTTTAAGTGTGCTTGCAAAGCAGCACACTTATTAAGATATAGTATATATCAATATGTGTGATTGTCACACATGACATCACTAATAACCAAAGTGAGATATGATGGATGAAATATGTGTATTTCACATATTTTAACTATAGTATGTGTTGTTATTTTGTTTAAAACAATTACAACCTAATACTTTTATCAAAGTAATTGTTTTAATATATCTTGTTTTTGCTTCTAATCAAAAGTGCACACAGGTGTCACATTTGACATATGTCTGTAAACTAGTAATAGAAAAAACTATATTTGTATATATGTATTTATGTATATATATAAATCAAAAAGATTTTTACTGAACAACTGCAAAATGAACTGCAATATTCAATGATACATACATTATTTCACTAGATATAGCAAAGGAATACGCAGCCTAGTATGAAAAACCATAGGAAATGAATGCGGGTCATTTTTGACCCGTGTCTGAAAACTGGACGAAGTAATGAAAACGTTCCAGTAACAGGAGACGTTCCAGGAGACGTTCCAGTAACAAGCCACAGCACATGGGTTGGCACTTATAACGATTGTGTGGATTACATTGTAATGATACCCAGGGACCAAATGGATCCATCAGAATTCTTTTGTAATCTTCAGCGCTGCCATGTAATGAGAGGGTATCAGACAGCGCTAGTGCAACAGAGGACACTGAATTCCGCAGGGCAAGACGACTAAGCCATAGTCAACTGCAGTGGCATTACGTGATTCTATATGGGACATGAATTCAGAAAAATGGCGATGGTAATGTAGTGAATAAGGCGCATGGTTTGCACAAGCATCTAAGTCAAGTGTGAACATCTTGAGTCAGTCTCAGTTACCAGGTTAACGTGGCACCAAAGCCAGTACTAGTTAGGATTCTCCCCCGACATAAGTTGGAGCAGTTGGAGCTTTCAGAGTTTCATTTTTTTTTTCTTAATTTCACATGCTGTTGTTAACCTGTTATAAAAAAGAACAACGTTGGGGGCGCTGTGGCGCAACTGGCTACAGCATCCATATATATTTGGGTCCAGGTGCCTGCGGGGACTTGGGTTGGAGTCCGGCCCGGGTCATTTCCCGATCCCACCCCGACTCACTTCCTGTCAGTCTCAGTTTAGGACTATTTATTAACATGCTCACTAGCGCCCCCATGTTTTGGAGTTGTGCTGTGCATGATGGAGTGTCAGGTGAGTTGCGTACCGGCAGGTTTTGCTACAGTTCTCCTCGGTGATACCGTCCTCATCTTCTCCCCACACGTCCACCGCTGAGAATATGAGGGCCACCAGCACCGCGAAGCAGCACACCAGTGCAAAGATCACTATGCATTTCTGCTGAGACTGCAAGAGCGACAGAAACAGAGAGAGAGAGCAAAAATATGTGTGTACGTGTGTGTGTGTGTGTGTGCGTGCATGTGTAAGAGAGATAGAGCGCAGCAATGTGTGTGTGTGTGTGTGTGTGAGTGAGAGAGAGAGAAAGAGAGAGAGAGAAAGAAAGAAAGAAAGAGAGAGAGAGAAAACCAAACATTGATTTCTTGTTATTTTTACACTCCAGGAATCACTCCAGGAGCACCCAATTTGCTCCTCCACCCCCCCAGTTTATATTGCACACACAGCAAACAATGCGTTTGTCCGTATCGTCAAGGGGATTCATCAGGAAAAGTGTGTCAGCTCTGTGAGGCGTAGCAAATGATAGGACACATGGACCATGAACACATGTTGGTCCATTCAGAAGGTGACCCGCAGGGAAGGGTAATTTTTATTTTTTATTTACTGGCTGTTATTTATGCCATGTGATCTGACATGTCATTGTTGGGCCGAACCCAAAGGGCATCCATATTGTGGTGCGATGACCCCTATTTGCACAAGCGGTGACAGTGAGGGATGAGCCTCGTGCAATTCAGTGTTGCCACGGAAGAGTGAGGGCTGGATGGCCTCCACAACCTGAAAAGGTTTCTCATCTGAGCCAATACAGTAGCTCTGCCTGTACACAACACGAGAGCGATGAAGCAGACATTCTGCTGCAAGGGTAAACATGAAGAAAATAAACAAAAACCAACAAACACTCACCTAGAAATTGGAGGGAAAAAAGGTGATGTCAAAGGTAGCTTTGGCAAAGGTTATAAATGAGGGTAAAGTGTCTTTACTAATGCTTTCAATGTGTTCATGTGACAAGACAAGGGTTTTTGATATGAAGTGAGGTCATTGGTAAAGTCAATGAAAAGGGTGTTATAAGTGATAAGAAATAATTTGCATCAAGTGGTCATGTAGACAACACAGAATGATCAATTAATAAAACATTAAAGACACCTTCCAAAAATGGTAACTGAATATAGTCTAAATATTGGATTTCAATAGCCTTGGTGACCTTGGTGTCATACATGCTCAATTAATCCAATTTCCTGTACCAACAAAAGCATAAACCCCTAATATGTTTATTCAGTTGCTGAAAGACAGCAAAACTAACCAAAAAATCAAGACTCTCAATTGACTAATTAGCATTCTCTCTCCCTCTCTCTCGCTCATGCACACACACACTTCAGCATTCTCTCTCTCTCACACACACACAAACACTTTAGTATTCTCTCTCTCTTGCACGCACACACACACACACATATCGTCAATACAGGATGTCATGTATGACCTCCCTGCCCGCCACATCAAAGCACACAGCATGTGTGAAGTATTTGTTTACAACTTCGAGTACATGGCAGTGGAGGGAGTCTGAGGCAAGGACCCAGAATCAATAGGACCTCATTACAAAAGCAATTCTCTTTGATTAAAAAAACATGTGCCTGCAAAGAACACCTCTGCAAGCCACGCTCATTAAAAATTATGTCCACCTCTGTGAAATTTGAACTTTATACTGGCGGGTCCAACGTCTGTAAGCTTTAGGGAACAGGTGCCACCTCTATAAACACAGACTAGTGCACAACTCCAATCAGACACCAATGCCTAGTTTCTGATGCTTCGGAGTAATTTGAAGCCATTGCTTATATGAAGGTGGAGTATACTTCTACAACTTTAGAGAATACTATTTCAAAGACAACTAGATGTACCGCATAGCGGTACAAAATATGACCGCCGCTCAGTCCTGTACATCCATTCCGCGAAAATAAATCACACTTCAATTTGTCTCCATATTTTACTCCATCCCCCACTCTTGAAACTTTTGTGTATGCTTGTTTGGCATGCCTAAGTGTGTGTGTGCGGCTGCACAGAAAGTAGCCTACTGGTGCTGAAAAGGTGAATAGATTGTAGAATAGCCAAAGAAGATGTAGCATTGTTATAAAACCTTTAAAATCTCTAAACAATCACAAGTAGGGCAGTTCATCACAGTTCATCCATTGCAACTGGATTGATGAAAGGTCACTTACACCTAGGCTACATTGTATTTGGGAAAAGCAAAACGTATCAGCATAATGTTACTTATTTATTTTTTATGTATTTATAAACAAAAACATCTCTGTCAGTTCCATGCCGTTTTCAACAGCTATCAAAAACAAAGGTCATTTTTGGATGGATGGATTTTTTGTGAATGTTTCTTCTTCTACATAAGATTTTAGTCATCTTTAGTTCATGTAATACTTTATTGTCAATGCACAAATTAAGTAACAGTAGTCTGAAACGTTATTGTTAATGCACAAATTAAGTAACAGTAGTCTGAAACGAAATGCTGTTTTACATCTAACCAGTGGTGCAAATATCTGACATGTCCAAATGGGCCTTGATGAAATGCGTCGCTAGACTGTTCATACACATTTTAACGGGCCAAAGTTGAAGAGCTTTTGTCCGTTATTGTTCGTGCAAATATAGGCTGATTCATGTTCCCTTGCATTGTGTAACTGAGGTCCATGCTAGTCTGGCTTTCATCAGACCAAGCTCAATCTTTTAAGAAATCAAAAAATAAATAGCGGGCAGATCAGGCTGGGTTCACCCAGCCTAGTCCATTGGCACCCGATATTGTTTAATTTTCAGATTGAGATATACACGCTCTGGCTATTCTAAATGCAAAAATGCATTAGGGAGTTATGACAAAACTGTAACTAACAAACTAGATCCTAATAGAAAGCTGTTAGCTTCCCTAAGCTACAGGTAGGATTATAATGTAGGCCTATTTACAACATAAATTGTCAATAGGCTATGCTGGCGACACAAATAAAATCTCCTTTGGAAACCAATGGCTTACGACTTACAGTATCAAGCGGACTTAAACTGCCATATCGTGGCGAAAAGTTGTAATAACATTCACGCAGCTCCATGAGTCAAGGAAAGCGCGAATGAAGTAGCCACTTCTAAATGGGACCCACTACACAGTAGCTTAAGGTGTGTTGCTAAAAGCAGCCATAATGAAATGAAGGTGTCATTGTTTGGATACTTCACACACACGTGCTTTTTAATTTCACAGACTACAACTACCAAGATGGAATCAAAGCACATCGATTCCCCTCTCACACCCTGCACGCACTTAAAACAAAATAAACAGGCGTCTCAGTCTCATGCATGTATAGGCAAAACTGTATCAGACCGGTGTAACGTTGGTAAATCTTCCATTGCACAGAATGATTTTGTAGCACGTGCAATAAATGACAGTCGAAAGATACAAACAGTGCTGCTATCAATTTGCTTGGTATAACCGCATTTATAGTTTTCTACAAATGCAATCAATCAAATGGGTCTCCATCACTCAACCAATGCTAACGGTAACATTACCTAGGTCCTTATTGATATTACAAGATTAACGTATCGTAACACCCCCAATTATCACCACTTTTGTTCAGAAATTCTAAAACAACGATGTTTTTTAACACTTCAAAATAACATTTACTAAATGAACCTTACATTTTTCAGTAGCCATAGTTGTGTAGATTTGAACAAAATCTGGTTTGGTTCTTAACGGGAGCATTTACTGCCTGAAATATCCGATTTTGTTTACCACGCTCGGAGTTATAGTGCTGGCCTGATGGGTCGCCTATTTACACCGTTTCAACGGCACATGGACGGTTAGACCGAGAATTCTCGTCGTGAAATTAAAATTCCACTGGAGCTCCAAGCGGTTGTGTACACGCAGCCTTACAACACTGTTTACAGCTCCTCGAGTCACGGTAAAATGTCATTTTTGGTACATAGCTAATTTAGATACACCTATGTTGTGCGTGGTTGCGTTTCTATAGGAGTCCGCTGTCTTGGTTTGTATAGAAATGGATATTAAGTGACACATACACGCAAGACGGTGGAAATACGGGACCGGTGGAAATAGGGGGAGTTACGATACCTGCAGTAAAAACCAAGCATGTCCGATAAACATCCTCAGATTTATTTCGGCTTCAAGAAGAAATGGGAATTACACTTCATGTGAACATCGTCCTGTCCTTATTAGATGTTCGCTGCGGTAAATTACAGTCCTTGTAGGAAGTGTCCATTGTTTTTCCCCAACCCACTTTTAACTTCCAACAAAATTACGTCTCACTGCAACGATGCGCCATCTAGTGGACAAACGACTACTTATCGCCAATACTGAAAATGCAGCCATGATGATGATGATGAATATTTATTTTGGCTTTCTTTTGATCCTACTGAATTTGTAATTATGTATCGGCCGTTCTAATACCGATAGTATGTGGGTGCCTGTGTGTGTGCATGTTTATATGTGTGCACCGCCATTTACAGGCCAATGAGTGTACAGTCACTAAATGTACACATAACCTAATTTTGTTAGACCCCCCCATGGATGAAATTCTACGAAACTTGGCATACCCCCAGACCCCCAGAGAATGCCAGGTCAATCATACACATAAAATTTGGTGCAGTTCTGAACATCTTAACTGAAGATAGGGGCGATTAAAGCAGAATAATATTGCATTTTCATTTTTTACCGGGGGGTGCAAATCACAAATGAGTGATTATGAGCCAGGTTGATGTGGGCCCTTGAGACCAACATACCATAAAAGAGAACTGTGTCTGCCCTACCCTCCTTTCGGGGGGTCCAGTCCAGTGGGGGGGCTGCAGATCAAAACGAAAAATGACGGTTCCATGCTATCCATGTGGGGGTACATGCCCACCAAGTTTTGTGTACCCCGGTCTTTCAGTGTCCCGGGAATCCTTGTTGGTGTACGTCACTAAATGTACACATAAGTTATTTTATTGTAGGGCCCCCATTGACCGAAAGTACACAAAACTTGGCATGCATTCGGAGGGTGTCATAATGATCCTACACTTTTAATTTCGTGCAGTTTTGACCTTGTCAGCCAGAGATATTGTGATGAAAACACCTAATTTTTTGCTTTTTAATTTTTAACTAGGTGGCGCTATACATGAAATAAGTGGTAATGGGATGGGTTGACATGCCCCCAACCAACATACAAAAAAAAGGTGGACCTCCTAGGCCCTACGGTTCTCGAGATATTCACAGAAAACTGTCTCCGGCCACCTACAGGCCAGTTGGTGTATAGTAACATAAATTAATTTATTGTGTGGCCCCCCATGAACGGAATTCCACAAAACTTGGCATGCATACAGAGGGTGTCATAATGATCCTACACTTCCAATTTTGTGCAGTTTTGACTATGTTAGGTCACAGATACCTTCAATTACACCACCTCATTTTTACTTTTTTGTGTTTAACTAGGTGGCACTATACATGAAATGAGTTGACATGGCCCCTTGAGATCAACATACAAAAAAAAAATGGTCCTCCTAAACCCTACGGTTTTCGAGATATTCATAGAAAACTGTGTCTGCCCTACCCTCCTTTCGGGGGGTCCAATTCAGCGGGGGGGCTACAGATCAAAACGAAAAACGATGGTTCCATGCTATCCATGTGGGGTTACATGTCCACCAAGTTCCGTGTACCCCGGTCTTTCAGTGTCCCGGGAATCATTGACGGAAATTTGGGCATGCGAAAAAGAAAAAAGAAAAAAAAAATAAATAAATAAAATAAAAAATCTGACTAAACCTATATGACCGCCACTTCGCTGCGCGGCGGTCATAATAACACCCTCAACATCATAAGATGAACAGTGATTTCAAAATTACATCAATTACAGTAATCTAACACTCGTCTGGAGTATGATTTCCATAATTCCACATTTTAAAGTTTAAAGAGCACTGAAGTAAGTGGAGGCAGGAGAGCATGACAAGCAATGACAATATTTTTACAGTGTAATAATAGCTGTAGACATTAAACAGAACCCAGTACCCTCAGAATCATAATGTAGAGCATGGACCATCTGCACGTAGCGGATCTGATTAGATATCTCTATGTTAAGTTCAGCCAAGTATCCCTTTCAAACAAAACGATACAACATGATTTTTTAATCCGTGTTTAGATTAAATCCGTCTGGCAGCAGCAGGAGCGATACAAAAATAACTACTGGTGTTGTTGGTCATGTTTCACCCTGCACAACACGTCTACATAGACACCTGAGATATGTGTAAGCATTCCATCCCTGCTACATGATGGGCTGATAAATATCAGTCAGATTTTTATATTTTATTTTAGAGATTAGAGAGCCAGACAAGTCAGGGATTTGGCAACAGGTCTGCAGGTTTGACAGCAGTTCAAATAGATACAAATCCGCCTGGGGGTGATTGTCTGTGATGCATTCCACTTCCGCCGCCAATTTTCACAAACAAACAGAACAGATGACTGAATAATGATACAAATCTCCAAAATAAATAAATAATCCCCAAATAAATAATTTAGCAGCCATCTCAGAGAGCACATCTCACTTTTTGATGCCATAGTGGAGGTGATAAAAGGGATGATGGCCTGATCTTGACACCATACTTGGGGTCACCAAGGACACACGTCCAACCTGCATATCATAGAACCTAAGGTTTGAAATTGAGTCCTATGCGTATTGCCATGAAAGGTGAGTCATGAAAAAAAAAAAAAATTCTGTGTGCTAACAGTCTCTCATCTCTTTTCACTCCAGTATACTGCTGCCAGAGAATTGAGAAATGGGCTTAGCCTTGATTCACACACTCACATACGTTTTGTTATATCTTTACCCTTGGCTCTGACAGTGTGTGTGTTCCTTTCAATTTTCCGAGGACTGGAACTCAGCTGCTAAATCAAGCAGCTCACTTTTCATGGGCGCGTCACTGAAAAATGCACTGTTGGAGCAGGCAGGTCTTGGAACTACTCTGTGGGAGATTTCATGGAGAGAGCCGAAGCAAGCTGTGCTTCTCCGACAGTGATTGGGTAGAAGAGCAATTAACTATGATAGCTGCCTGATATATTCTCGTCAAACAAAACATATGGCCTATTAATCTTCTGGAAAAGACTATTACAAATACAAAACACTGCAGGAAGTGCAAAAGAATTTCCAAAAGATGCAGAGATGAAAGCATATACTTCTGATGTGATTCCAGCATTATAATCCTCACCATGTCTTCATCTTTGGTTAAACAAGTGAACAGGAAAGAAGTGTGTCGGTTAAAGAAAGTGAAAGCAAGTAAAAGCCGGACACTTCCACTGGCCCTTAAGTAGGCTGCTAATAAAACACCACTGTGGGTATAGTGGATTCTCCCAGGGATGCGTTGGTGCTAAATTGGTTTCCCAAAGAACGGTTTTTAAAGCTATCAAGCTGGTCAACTTGACAGTTACAAATGGTCCTCCCAAGACAGTGGCAGGCAGCAATGAAAACTCCACGGTGGATATTCACTGGGAATGGTGCCATGAAGCCTCACATAATGTGGCCACTGCAGTGCCAGGTTATAGCACTGAAGCCCTTTCATTATTAATTAGTTCCCCTGATACCAAACTACAATGGATATGTAGGATGGAGTACAATAATAACCAGACCTTATTCAGACTGACATATCAAGATGTATAATTTAACTAAAGTACAAGTGGGTTTCTTGGCATGGGATGGGAGCCGTGATTTGTGCTATTACGCGATGCACATCTGCATGTTATATTGGTGAAATATGACTGTGTTGTATTACTGGGGACGGATTCATAGGCAGCATCCTGTTTAATCTTGTGATGTATCATTTAATCAAAGCTCGACTCTGGTTTCTTGGCATAGAGAAGCTGTGTGGTGTGTGTAGTGCACTATTACATGATGAACATCTGCAGTCGTTCCGGATGTTTATCAGTGAAATATGACTGTGTTGCACAGCAGAATTACTAGCGATGGATTCATAGGCAGCGTGGCCTTTAATCTCACTCCTCGTGTTATGCCTGGCGAATGAGTCACACAAGGTCACTTCCCGCTCAAGTCCTGGCTCCTTTCACTATATTGCTGCGGAGTAGCCGTGACTTCTCTCTCAACGCTCTGCACAGACACAGACACTGCTCAGGACAATGAGGGGACGTTGTTTCCATCACATTCAGTTCAGCCTGAAAATCCTTCCAGAGGTTCTGTTTGTGCTCAACCACAGCACAATGCTGTTGTCAAACAGAGAGGCGGTCTGGTCTTCTCTGGCTCACGCTATCAAAGAGGAACACATTGGAATTAAAAAGTGACACATTCTCTGTTCTGCTGGCAGACTCAGGATTGGATACACCTCTTCTCTTCTGAAAAGTTCAAATGTTTATAAAGTTCAGTTCAATTTCACAGGAGAAATGCTGTGTTCAATCATTTTTCAGGTCTTCACTCGATATAGTCTGGAACCAAATTTAACCTGTCATACCATGAAGACATTGAATAAAAGTATACCACTCATATTCATTGAAGTTATAGCTTTGAACTGCAATGCCTGCCAACTGTCAGTGCAACTGAGTTATGACCAAGTCAAGCCAGTGTGGGAACCAATAAGTGCCTATATTTGGGTGGACATATCTTGACAATTGAATGTGTCAGCTGATCTTTCATCAAAGGGCTGATACCATCTGGTACAGGTCTGCCAGGGCAGCTGCGGCAGGTGATCACACTGGAGACCACTGACACCTGGATGAATGCTGACCATGTCAGCTTTCATCAGCATGATGGGTTTCATCTGGTTACGTTGCTTTGCCAATCAATGAATTAGACTAGAGGGTCTATCATGAAAGCAGGGAGAGATGCTGGAGGGAGCTGAGAGAACATCAAAGGTGATTCAGCATGCTGTACCAAGGAGGTCTGTGTTAATGAATAATATAAATTTTACAACTCTTATTCATTATTAAAATGTGGATACACAGTCCAGTTTTATAAGTCATGGATCACAGTGTGGAACTTATTAGCTGATTAATCAGAAACAAAAAATATTGAAGGCACACACTGGCAAGCACTGCAGACTGAGCATCGTCTTCTCTCTCAGTTGTTGTTCTGTTGTAATCACTAGCTATGATGATGAGCTGAGACGTCTTACAAAACTGCTCATCATCTTCTAATCAGCGAGAGGGACTACAGTATGTGGCCGTCCATCATTATCTGCATCCATGATTGCCCCCGAGGGTTAGCAGTAATTGTCTGTAGTCCATACCTTGTTCATTCTCCTTCATTCTCCTAAACCACTGACTGATATGTTTTCACACACAGACAAGGCCGTTCCAATTCTGATTTACAATGTCCATATAAAACATGCTACCAGTAAATATATTGTCTGTCACGAATTTTAGGGTCAGTCAGTAAATCACTCTAGCCAGACAGGTTGGACTAGGACAAGGCTTGTGAATTACTGTATATGATAGCAATATTGAATATTGAGTTTGTGTCTAATCATCTTTTGGCAGGATGTGTTTACTGTTTACTAATGTTCTTTTTTAATAGTAGGCTACAAACAGTAATAGTAAATAGTATGCGCAAGCACACAACACTTTATCCGGTTAATTTCATTTACCGGTAGTCAAAAAAAAGGATGAAACCCACGTCATGACCTTTGTCTAAACCTGTGAGATTCAATTGATCTGACTTGTTAACTTATGTCAAATTGATTCTTTGAATGATAACAAAAAAATCCTCAGGTATCAATAATAATTTAGTAACTTGTTTTATTTGGTGATATTCTGTGGTCACAGCAAAAGTCACAAAAAAACAAATGGTCATTATTCCCTTTACTCGCTCCGGTCCTTTTGTGAGTAAACCCAGACAATACAATAGGGTTCCATGACCTCCCCTTTACGCTTAAAACATAAAGAATTCTCACCATATCTAAGCCAACAAAATCTATTAATTTGCACACTCTCTCCCTGCCAATCAGAGACAAGGATTCATATCCATGCCAATTATTTGTAAAAAAAACAGGCAATAGAGAGTGCTGAATTTTGGTGTGAGTAGCTTGGTGCCATTAGGTGTGTATACGGCAAACTGAATTGCCCATTTTGCTTTTACATTCTGGTGTGCAAAATAGCACCAAAAATAACCTTTTCCCAGACCCTTCCCCTTCTCTCACTTTCTAATGTCAGCATGCAATCCAGGGATTAAAAGATTGTGGGGGTTACTGGAATCAGGTCAGGAGTTGTGTAGGAATGAATATGAGGGCTGGGATCGATTTACCAGACCTGCAGGTTGGCCACTGGCTTAGCAGCTTACTGGCTCGGGGGGCACGGAAGCCCCGCGTCTGTCTCTGAGCGTAGGGTGATCGATCTCGGCCAGGACCCTTTTGATCAATAAGTCAATTAAAGCTCCATTAGACCAACACGAGAGCCCCTAGACTGCCCCGGACTGCCATGCTGTGCCATGCCACCCTCCTCGTCCTCCTCCACCTCCTCTACTCTTCCCAGTGCTCACCGAGACCCCAAGAAGACACGCAGGGCTCAGAGACTGAGACTCAGATCAAGCAAGCGGAGGGCCAGTGGAGCAGAACGAGAGATGAGAAGGGAGGGAGGGGGGAAGGGAGAGAGGGAGGGAGGGAGAGAGGGAGGAAGAGGAGGGAGGGTGGAAGAGAAGGAGGGAGGGAAGGAGAGAGAGAGGGTGGAGGAGAGGGAGGGAGGGAGGGAGAGAGGGAGGAAGAGGAGGGAGGGTGGAAGAGAAGGAGGGAGGGAAGGAGAGAGGGAGCAAGGAAAGAAGGGAGAATGTCAAATCCTAACAGATGACAAGTCCCAGAGCTTCATGGAAATTCTCAAGCCAGGGGGGTGTCAGTGGGGTGTGAACGGCACTTTCAAAAACATCCAACTCCCCAAAGTTTCTATCTTGGGAGCGTTAAGTTTTATTGGCCCATTCCAGCATGGAGACTCTCCAGTCATGCAAAAAGCGTTTTTTTGCTAAGACTTGCATTTGTGTAAACTGTTCCCTTTCCTGTCTGGGGTCTGCTGTCGCCGGCGTATCTTTGCAGGTATCACATTGCTGCTGGCATGTCACAATCCCGCCCATCTGCAGGAGACTAGAGGAGGTTTGTGTGGAATCAGCAGGTTCCAAAACTGCATGGTCGGAGGCAGAAATGGCCTCGGCGGTGCAGGAGATTTGATCCTCTCATTTGTTTTAACCTGAAGGAGCATTAATATGGCACAACTACATCTCTCTTTCTCTCTCTCTCTCTCTCTCTCTCTCTCTCTCACACACACACACACACACAGAAAGAGAGAGAGAGCCAGTTCACACAAAATGAAAAATGTGAGAGTTGTAAATACTTAATGAATGTTTAATGGCTGTGTATCTTTATTTAGTGACTCTGCAGTATTGGAGTAGCTGGGCCCCTGGGTTCTAGTCATTATGGCCACCTCAGGAGCAACTAAGAAACACTGCAATAGCCACCAAGAAATGCTGATGCCATCTCAAACACACTCCTGAAGCCTTATACTATTAGCCAGGGGGTAAATATATCATTTAAGCGTCTACTTATTACCAAGGCCAGTGATAAAAACATTTTTTTCACACAGGACCTTCATGAAAAATAGATGGCATGCATACAGAATTTTGTTTTCAAAATGAGTTACCAGCCAATATTTACTCAAGGACAAAAAACAAGCAATAGAGAATGAAACTAGTGCTGAATTTGGAAATTGTGTTAAATGCTAACCCTGTAAAGCTGGGGCAAAAGCGGCACATTTCACTGACGCTGCAGCTTCCAGCTGTCATCACTGTGACAACACCGGAGCAGGCCTCCAAACCTGGCACTATCTAGCCCGGCATAGGGAGAGTAAATGCTGATTCTGACAGCCGCGCCGCGCTGCACAAAGGGGCATAATGAGCCGGCTGATGGATGGAGGAAGTGGGAGGGGAAAAGCGCTATGGAAGAAAGACTTAAACATGCTGACCTTAGACTGGCCTTATCACCTGTTCCACCTCATCGAATTTCGCCTACAAGACACCAGAAAGGCCTTCAAAACGTCAACTTATCCAGAATAGGTCAGAGACAATGAGGCTGAGGCTGTACTGTGATAGGCTGGAAACTTATTTGCAACCCCATGGCAAGTATGAATTGGTTGACCAATTAAATAAAGGACGCGATGGTCTTAAATTATAGTTACTTTGATGAAAACTGACAGTTAATTAATCATTCTCTGCAGAGGAAAGGCTGTTTGGTTACTCTGACAGTTACAACTAAGAATATCTCTGTTGGGTTGTTTATCAAAGTAAAAGTCAATCTACTAAACTAGGACAAGACTTAATTGTATAGATTTTTCATTGAACGAATTCTGAAAAACAAGGCCGAATTTGGCTTTTCAAAGCTTAATTCCATAAATGTTAGGCTTCAAATAGACCATGCTCATCCAATTAATATTCCACACAATGACCAACACAGATGACAAGTAGCCTAAATATAGACTCCAAATTAATGGAAGCCATTACATCTCAGTTAATCCTGAAGCACTAAGATTACATTATCTCACAAAGGCCATCATTCGTGTTGTCCAGTTGGTTGCAGAGTGTGTGTGTGTGTGTGTGTATGTGTGTGTGTGTGTGTATGTGGTTGATGATGAATGGGTTGATGTGGTTCTGTGAAGGGTTGAAAGGGGGGATGTGGGGCGTGGTTGTATGTGTGTGTATGTGTGTGTGTGTGTGTGTGAGCTTTGTCTGTCACACTGTGTGGAGTGACTACTCAGGGCTCATAAGCAGTCCTGGCTCCTCCATTTACTCCAGGACACCAGGAGCCCGGAGGGCCTGACAGTGACTGATGGCTATACCCATTCTGTCCAGAGGTCCTGGTGACCTGCACAGATCCAAACGGGCTGCCGTGGTGCAACCTTCTGTAATGTTACAGTGCAGTACACAGTCAGAGGAGAGGCAGTGGGTCTGTGTGGCTGGGTGATGTCTATGTGTTGAGAGCGATTGTAAGTTTGTTTGGGTTTATTCAGGTTTCACAGTGACTTCATAATATATTTATCTGTGTGTGTCTTTAAGACATGAACATTTGTCTGATTTTTACGTGGCCATAAATTGGTGGTTATGTTTGTTTTATTGCATTATATTTCACCTGGCAACTATAACAAATAAAGTTGGCACTAAAATGAAGTATGTGTTACGGGCGATTATAAGTTTGTTTGGGTTTCTAGACATTCCACTGTGACTTCATGATATATTTATCTGCGTCATGTGTCTTTACGACATTTGTCCCATTTTTATGCGGCCTTAATTTGGTGGTTGTGTTTGTCTTCCCTTTGGAAACCCGTTGTTGTATATAAGCTCAACAACATAGTTGTTGCATTATATGTTGTATTGCATTCACCTTGCTTTCAAAGCACTTTTATGACAACCGTGACAAATAAAGTTGCCACTAATATTAACTCCGAGAGCATAACAAGCTATTAATGAGCCTGAAGTAAGGATACTGCAGTATACAGTAGAAGTCCTAAATACACATTTGCAATTTCAGAGTAAATCATACAAGTCATACTAAAAATATAAGCTCAACAACAGAGTTGCTCTTCGGCAAGAAACATCTTAAATATATTGATTCGGGTGAACATTCTGCTGTGCAAACAAATACAGTCAATATCAGTATTGTAATATGAAGTACAGTACTTCATTATTTGCTTAGCTTCAGAGTGGAATGCATGCATGATGTTTACATAGTTCCAAATTCAAATAGGACAGTTCTTAGCCAAAGGACCCTCTCTCACAGCGGGAATGCATGCAAAAAAAAACCTCCATGATTACCATTTTAGCACACTTCCCACTTCCAGTTACAAATAGATGCTGCCGAACAAACATCACAACAGAAACTGCTGAACTGCTGCACTGCAAGAGTTCTAAGCAGTAGTCTGCTATAGGGGACAGCAGGACAAACAGAAGAAACTGATCAGGGCTGTGGGATCAGCTGAGCAAACATCATTGTGTTATTAAATGCTACAATGCAAAGCCTTTCCAATTCCCTTTTGCTAGAAATGTACCTCTGGGCATTTGGCCAAAGCCTTTGAATAAAGCTTTACTGTCACTCTCTCCAGTGAATGTGTGCATTTTTATGTGTTTATGTGTGTACTTTTTCTGTGAGTTTATTTATGTGAATGTGTGTGTGTGTGTTATTGTCTGTGTGTGAAGTTTTAGTCAATGTGTGTCCCTGTGTATGTGTGTGTGCTGGTGTGTGTGTGTTATTGTCAATGTGTGTGAACTTTTATGTCAGTGTGCCTGTGTGTGATTGTGTCTGTGTGTGTCTGTGTGTGTGTGTGTGTATATGTGTGTTTGTGTAGATTTAAGCAGACTACTCCCAGACAGTGAGTGTGAGTGAGTAGGCAGGCTGTTGTCAGTAAGTACTCTGAGCTGGCTGGCTGAGAGCAGAGCAGAGCGGAGTGGAGTGGTGGCAGAATGACAGCTGTTAGGGCCACTGATGGTTCCAGACCAGCTCACAGACCAGCTTACAGACACTACACAGACCAGCTCACAGACCAGCTTACAGACACTACACAGACCAGCTCACAGACCAGCTTACAGACACTACACAGACCAGCTCACAGACCAGCTTACAGACACTACACAGACCAGCTCACAGACCAGCTTACAGACACTACACAGACCAGCTCACAGACCAGCTTACAGACACTACACAGACCAGCTCACAGACCAGATTACAGACACTACACAGACCTGCTCACAGACACTACACAGACCAGCTCACAGACCAGCTTACAGACACTACACAGACCAGCTCACAGACCAGCTCACAGACACTACACAGACCAGCTCACAGACCAGCTCACAGACACTACACAGACCTGCTCACAGACACTACACAGACCAGCTCACAGACCAGCTCACAGACACTACACAGACCTGCTTACAGAGCACTCTGGCAGGGCAGCATAAAGGAAATCTTTACTGTGTGCTGAGTGCTCTGCTGGCATAGAAAATAGCTTTGCCTATGTAACTCTCCACACCGACAGCAGGAACTCCATAGCTTGCATTTAAACGTCAACTTTGAATCTCAGGTGGCAAAAACGGTGGAGATTGATTAATAAAATGCAGATTAGTGAAATGCAGGTGTGGCAAATTATTTTGCCTACTTAATGAAGGACGTAAATCTGAATTAAGGTTGTTTTACTTGACTTAATTTGGTTTGTGGTGGACGTGTTGTGAAAATTAAGCATTCAGACCGCCAGGAAATGAGAAACCTAATAACAAGCCACTCTATAAATTATGTCCTGACTTGAGCATTTTTCAGAGCTTTGTGTGACTCTGCTAAAGCAGAAACTTTAAGTCAGTCGGAGTCAGTCTTTTTCTAGTCTTGGCGTTACGACAGTATTAAACACATTTGATATTCTTTTAATTGTGGCTCATGCAAATAGTGACGTGAACAACAAAAGAGTGTAAAAGAGTGACCTCTGCCCAACACCAAACAGGAAGGGGCAAAGTAGGCGACAGCTATATCTTATGATTATTTGTTATTTTGTTTCATATAAATGATTAGTCGGCTATTCAACGTGACAGAACAACTCTATCGGTTAGGGATTTTACACATGAAACAATGCTACAGAAACACGAAAATATGACTTTAATATGAGTAGGCTATCATTAAGAGTTCCTGTAGATATCTAGTGCATGATGGGAAATAATTTAAAGGAATCTAGTTGCAGTCTTGTAAATAGTGACCCTGCAAGATCCCTAGTCGTTGCTAAATCATAGTCTGTGACTAGTCTGTCACTTAAAAAACTCTGTAACTTATGAGAGGGTCTGAGACTGTAGTCTTTTAAAAAATATTTTCCAAATCTTTTCAAAGTTTTCTGGTGTAAGGATGGCATTAGTTGCTTTACACTTAAACCTGGAGTCTCAGGTGATGGAGATGGTGGAAACTGACAATCAGATGACAGATACAGATGTGCTTAACAAAACTCGAATCAAATCATCTACTCAATTCAAATGAGATATTGTTTGACTTTATTTCATATGGTTTTCAATGAAGACAAAAAGACAAAAAGCGAAGTATTCAGAATGGCGGGTTAAGAAACCTAACAACAAGCCACACAGGATGTCCTCACTGCTGTATTTGTCACTTGCAGGCTCAGATATATCCCAAAATGCAACCCATAATTCAAACATCGCCCAGGGAAACAACACATCCACTAACAGCATCAGCACCAGCACCATACAGTAAGCAGCATGAAACAACTCACCCTCTCCCCTCTCTACCCAGCCTTAAATCAACTGTGAAATATAATAACAAGCACATCCCAATAACCACAGGGATGCACTGCAGTCTAACTCCGCTGGCCGTCAGTGGTAAGATCTCTTAGTGACTCACACCCCATACCACATCAACCTGTTTTGACTGCTTGACTGCTTGCATGCTTGCGTGTGTGTGTGTGTGTGTGTGCACAAGTGAGTGAGTGAGTGAGTGAGTGAGAAACTCACATTCTCACAAGAGCAGAGAAAAACCAGTTAACCAAGAGCAGAGGGAAGCAGTACGGTGCAGAGAAATGTCAGCTCCACTTGCCCAGCAGTGATAGCAGTTGACAGGAGAAACCACAGTTTAAAATTCTCCTATATTGCACAAAACAGACGTGAACACACACTTCAGAGAGAGACCGAGAGAGACTCACCTTCATGCTGCATCCCTCGTCAATGGCTTAGCGAGGTTTTCACGTGTGTGTGTGTGTGTGTGTGTGTGTGTGTGTCCGCCGACTCTTCTGTTTGTCTCCAGCTCAGGGTGTTTTACTGGAAGAGTGGCATGTCTACTCTGTCTGTGTGTCTCTGTTCACAGAGCTACTTCTCTTCTCGTTTTCACTTGACAGCTGCCCTTTAGGCATCGCGAGGCTCCCCGCGGATGAAAGGCATCGCACGGCACACTTTTCAAACAGGAAGCCACTGAATCCTGGCATGCTGCTATCAGTCTCTCTCTCTTTCCATCTCTTCCTTCTTCCTCCCTCACTCCACCCCTTTGAGGAAGACAGGGGGAGTGAGTAAGAGTTAAAGAGAGAGAGAGAGAGAGAGCGAGAGAGAGAGAGAGAGAAAGAGAGACAGAGAGAGAGAGAGGAGAGACACTCCTCCAGAAGTGTTGCTGTCCAATGTGAATCCCGGCTGCCCTCAGCCTCCTCCCTCAGTAGCCGACGCCACGGCGACCGGAGAAAAGCAGCGCAGAGCACGAGTATGAGCCGGCGCTCAGCATCCCAGTTCAGCTCATCAGGGAAAAGGTTTGCATCACACACACACACACACACACACACACACACACACACACACACACACACACACACACACACACACAAAACCACTCAGCCATCTACCAATCATCCATATAACGATTCAATGAATCTCTCTCTCTCTCTCTCTCTCTCTCTGTTTCACACACACACACACACACACACACACACACACACAATTTTTCTATCTTTCATTCATGGACACAGACACCCACACCCACGCAGTCTCGTACATGTACAAAAGCCTCCTGGATTTGTACGTTCACTCTTAAAAGGAATGTGTTGTCCCTATCTGGACACAGAGATGTGTTGAAACAACGCAAGTTGTGTTGTTTTCAACACATTCGTTTTAATTTGGGCAGCACCACTGGCAGCCCACAGTGTGGGCTGGGAGAGAGGTGTGGTGGAGTGCAGGACTCCTTCTCAAAAACCCAGGAGGAAAGACATGTTATACCAGCAGAGCAGGGAGGCAAGTTTCACAATCAGAGCTGTATGTGTCAGCAGCAGACACAGACACACACACACACACACACGCCCGCCCGCCCGAATGTGCACACACACACACACACACACACCAATTACTCCCTCTGCCCAGACACTATTGAAGCACACATTGAAGCACACACACACATCAGCATTTGTTCAGCTGCAAAAAAGAAAAATAGACTGAAATGTTTTTCTCATGGATGGCTGACTAATATATGAACATTACTCACAAGAACTTAATTAAACTGAGACCAACCCCATACCCGTAATAAGCTATCGTGGCCCTCTCTCTCTCTCTCTCTTTCTCTCTCTATCTCTCTCCTCTTTCTCTTTTCTCTCTCCTTCTCTTTCCTCTCCCCTTGCTTCACGGAGGCAAGCTGCTCTAACACACCACTACGAGGCTGCAGTATGTTTGCGCAGTCAAGAACGACGCGCAGCATCTGTTTCATTCATCCATTGGCTGGCAGAGTGTAGGAGAGACCCTGAATGTCAATGTAACTACGACTCGATATGGACCTAGATGCGTTGTCTGCACTCCGATACGCAGTCAGCCGAGAATATGAATACATAAAAGGAAAAACTGAAAGATCTGGAAGGTTCTCCTAATACAGCAGTGTGCTGGAGACTAACGCCTCATATGTTTTAATGATGCACCAGGTGCCCATTAAGAGAACCTATGCTAGAGGGGAGGGTGTCTTGAGAGAGAGATAGAGAGAGAGAGAGATGTGTGTGTGTGTGTGTGTGTGTGTGTGTGTGTGTGTGTGTGTGTGTGTGTGTGTATGTGTGTGTGTGTGTGTGTGTGTGTGTGTGTGCATGTGCATGTACATACATGTCTTTGTGTGTGTGTGTGTTTGTGCACAAGTATGAGAGAGCCAGTGCAGGTATAGTCACGAGTGGTCAATGGCACAATTTCTCCAGTAGATGGGGCTCTCAGCTAAACTTTTCAGCAGAAGTTTGGGTGCAGAAGAGAATAAGTATATATACTCTTTTGATCCCGTGAGGGAAATTTTGTTCTCTGCATTTATCCCAATCCATGAATTAGTGAAACACACAGTGAGGTGAAGCACACACTAATCCCGACACAGTGAGCTGCCTGCTACAGCGGCGCTCGGGGAGCAGTGAGGGGTTAGGTGCCGTGCTTCAGCCATTCCTAGTGGTCAGGGTTTGAACCGGCAACCCTCCGGTTACAAGTCTGAAGTGCTAACCAATGGGCCACAGCTGCCCCAATGAATGAATGAGGCAACAGCAATTGAAATGCCTGTTTTGACGTCACTCTGTTTGTCACTCTGTGTATGCTACATGATTAACATAATACGGGTAACAGCAAAGTGAAGCAAGTGATTTGTTTCAATATGAAAAAGTAACACCTTGTAGGAATTTCCTCTTTTCCTCAGTATTCAACTTGCGGGTTAGCCTGGCCCCGCCTAGCTAGATCTTCTTTCAGGGAAATCTAGTCTGAAACACCATAGTTCATAACCGTTTCCCTCAGACATGAAAAATGTCAGGCCAATCAGCAATGAGAGGGGAAGACGAAACTGAAACGTATTGTGATAAACAGAAGCAGGAACACAAATGTATTTACAGCAAAGGGAGACATTGTTTCCTGTTGATGCTGTTTATCGTCAGTTTGTAACGTTTAGGCAAAGTAGAAGGTAACGTCAGTAGTCTCTGATCGATGTGATTGGTAAGGCTGGATCAATGATTAAGTCAGTGTGGCATCAAAAAGGAGTTTGAAACGATTATTAAGGTAAGATAACTACATTATGTTGCTGTAATTAAGCATCTGAACTTACTGATACAGTAGATTCCTGTCATAACTCAACTTCTAAAACAATCAGCCTATGTTATATTTATATTATTGGTCTCTTGACCAATATGTTTCTTCTGACTGAAAATGCCACTGCCACATGCCAAAAGGTTGTAAGACAATGTGGTAAAAAAAAAAAATCTTTTTTGACATTTTTATGAAAAATGGCATGTCCATTGCATTATTCATGCCCTTTTTAAATAATCAATGGAATTGGAAAAGTCACCAGGTCCTATTGTCTGAAAGAGGCAATAAAGGAGGTGGTGGAACAAAGAAGTCAATCTCACTGAAGCATCCACCTCCAGCAGCACATATTACTGTCATCCATTAATGTCCCCACATTAATAACCTGCTGGCTCCACACCCCCTGCCTCAAGTCATCTATTTTATGGTTACGGTGTTTAAGAGTGGCATTATAAAGCTACAAAACTTTCTTTTAGAATTTGATGCTATCAAACACTGATGTTCCTTATGGCTTGTTTGTGTGTGTGTGTGTGTGTGTGTGTGTCAGGGTTGTGCACAATTCGAATTGCAATTCTGCTTCCTGTTTGCTACCTCAATTGAAATGCAAGTGAAATTCAAGCCAGAGAATTTAAGAGCCAGTTTCAATTCAATTCTGGAATTTTGCACAAGCCTGGTGTGTGTGTTTGTGGTGTGAATGAGTATATGGGGGGGGGGGGGGGGGGGGGGAGTATATGTGGGGGTGATGGCAGGGGGGATGTGTGTGTGGTAAGGGCAAGGATTTTGTAAGTGTGTGCGTGGGTGTGTGTGTGGTGAGGGCAGGGGTTTGGTAAGTACCTGTGTGTGTGTGTGTGTGTAGTGAGGGTAGGAGGTTGGTAAGTGCCTGTGTGTGTGTGTGTGTGTGTGTGTGTGCGTGTGCGTGTGCGTGTGCATGTGTGGTAAGGGCAAGGATTTGGTAAGTGTGTGCATGGGTGTGTGTGTGGTGAGGGCAGGGGTTTGGTAAGTACCTGTGTGTGTGTGTGTATTGAAGGGTAAAGTGTGGAAGTGCAGTCTTGAGCTAGGTGATCACACTCAGGAGAACGCAGAGGATTAAGTTTGAGGATGGGATTTTTATTTTTCCCACATAAGGCCAATATTTTGGCAATTAAGATAATAAAAAAATAAACAAAAGAAAAAAAAATACTTTCAATAAATGAAACAAAACATTGACATGATAGTCAAAAAACAATACAATAATTTGTAGCCGGTACTAATGTCTGACCTTGTCAAGTCACCACAGCACTGAGAGCAAATAGGACGCATGTCCTGTCACTTTTTTTTTTTTTTATACAAACAAGACGAAACACCGGTAAGACAAACATAACGCTATGCTAACACATGTATCTATTGAGCTAAATAAACGGAACAGTTAAGACAAAGACATTTGTGTTGCGTGGTTATTTCAACAGAATATGTGACGTGAATAGTAAATGATTGTAAACAGTAAGCGATGTAATGATAGTGGTTGGTTGGTAGCATGCAATAAATCACCGTAGTGTTTGATGGTATGTCGACTAGTTAAACAGCTACGAGATTACGGCAGAGGTGTATGATGAATGACAATGTTAACTAATGATTTTAAAACAGTATGGAGGTGAACTGAACACATAGACACGTCAGACAAACACACACAGGTAACAATTACACTCAGTCTCTGTTTGCAAACTAAAGGTAGCACAGTGTGTGTGTGAGGGTAGGGGGTTGGTAAGTATGTGTGTGTGTTGAGGGCAGAGGGAGCTGATGGGTGATGGCGCACACAACAGCGTCTAATGAGAGACAGCTGACTCTGCAGCTGGTGGCAGATAAGAGGGGACAATAAACACTTCTCATTCAGGCCCCGTGCCAGCAAACATCACAGCCATCATCAGCACAGAGAGGGGGACACAGGGAGAGAGAAAGGAAGGGAGAGAAAAAGAAAGAAAGGAGGACAAGAAGACTGAAACAAACAAACCCACAAAAGCAGAGAGAGAGAGAGAGAGAGAGGGGCAGTGATAACTAGATTGGCATGGGCAGAGGCAGAGGAGAGAAAATGGGGGAGGAAGAGAGAGCTAGAGGGAAATGAGAAGAAAGGATAGAGAGGTAGAGAGAGGAAGAGAGAAAAACCATCAGAGTTGTATGCAGCTGTTACTAGATCGGTCCTCTGAGGGAATAAACCACAGTGATTGGGCTACATTAACAACAAATGGATCAAACGTGCTGATCCTGCAAATGGATGGTACCGTATATACACGTACCTGCAGCAATGTATATCAGCTACAACCTCAGTAATAAGGCTAAGTATTTGAACATATTGTTAAGGCCCATGTGGAAAATTCTTATCTTGCAGTCTCTTTTAATCTATTCACTGACGGTAGCCTGCCAACATCCTGCTCTCTGTGACGCAGAACAGTTTTGTAGGATGCCACATTTTTCGCTCCATGACCTGCACAGATGGTGCACAAGATGGAGCAGATAGAACTTTGCCATTAAAGGTGGGGCTCCGGGGCACAGAAGTGCAATTGACCAGAAGGTACATTCTCCCTGGACAATAGGAGCATGTTGTTTTCATCAGAGCACAAACCCCACTCCAATCCCTGACTCCACAGTCACTCATCACACTATCGGGCGATGAGATGAAGGCCACAGCATGGCTTAGAGATTAAAACACGTTTTGAGATTCCTGCGATGTAAAACAGACATACAGTATAATTATATAGGTACTGTATGCCACGGAAGGATCTTCAGCCCAGCACATTTATTTCCGATGGAGCGTCAGTAACGGCATCTTCTATTATATTCTGCTCCTTTTGTGTTGACTTCAACATTAAATATCTTGTTTATGCCCAACAGGGCAACTCTTTTTTTCAACTTTGACACACGTATAAATCCTTCAGAATACGCTCATTCACTAAGTGTAACACCCAACTGAGTTGGTGTAAACTGGTACGCTAAAACAATGCAGGTGACGGCCCATTGGAAATGTTTGTGCCGGCTGGAAAGCCTTCCAGGAAGTGTGTGGCATCAGTATGTCCCCATATTATTCTGACCCAAGCTGCAGTTTCTCTCGCTCATCAGGCTGTGTGTTTCTGGTGAGCTGAACACTGGGAGGAGTTGGGAGGAGAGGCGCTCACTAGAGCCTTTGATGGTTAATGAACAGCTCGCTCTCTCTCTCTCTCTCTCTTTTTATGGGCCTTGTGCTTTAACTGAAAGGAAAGGCACAATGTGAAGTAATATCACATTTTATGTCTGCATGCGGTAGAACAGTATTCTGTTCTCTCTGTTCTCTGCATAAAGCAAATTATAATTGCCTGTAGGGTGACAAGGACTTGTGAAAAAAAATTATCCAAATATTTTATTGTGACTGGGTGTCAGTGTGATGTGACTTGTGCAATAGTGACATTTATCTGCTGAGAATAAACAGAATAGCTGCCAAGCTGCTGTTTTTTTTTGGATGAAACATACATTATTTTAAACATTCAAAATTCACCACAGATGTAATGGTGAGATGAACAAGTGACACTGGTGTGAAATTATGATAACCCTGACGGCCAGGCAGATACGGTTTATGGAATGTTGCGCTTCAACATCACATGGCTCTCTGAGCATTCCCCGAGATCGTTTTTAGCTTTCCTCGACGCTCACAATCACAACTGTATTAACCCCCTCCCATAGCAGACAGATAGATAAAGCAAGCTCTTACAGTGCAGCCTTGAAACGCACACTCAGTCATCTATATGCCTTCTGTGTACACCTCAGAGACCAGCATGGCTATAAACATACATCTCTGAGTGGTCTATGTGGCCTCCCAGCAAAATTAATGGCAGGATTCTATGCTAACATTTGACGACAAATATTAACACTTACATCAACTGCAGTTCATCACCTGCACAATGTTTGCTACTATCAGTTCCATTAAATCACACACACACACACACACACACACACTCGCTGTCTGGGAGGCGGCTGCAGTATCCCTCACCAGAGCGTGCTGCATGACTAGCGTCTCTGCCGCGGAGTGATTAAGAGCGTAGCTTGAGGGAGTGCAGCAGAGCATCATGAGACTCTGATTACCATACCTCATCATCCCTGACTCCTCTCCTCTGGCACCATAACGACTGTGAGAACGGCAGCTAGTGATAATGCAGCATAGCCTTCAGATATTTGCATAGGCCAAAGCGATCACTCAGATATTATCCCTGCAGCTAGGTAATGCAGAGTTGAAACCTATGAGGAACGCACTGACCTTAGTGGAAAAATGAACGTTACAGAGTTCTTATACAGTAAGCCTAACTGTGAAGGATGCTCACTGAAGATATAAAACATTAAAGTTCTTGGTAGTTCTAGTCAACTACCACCAGCCCCCACAGATTCCACTGTGGAGGAGGCCCAGCCTACTCCTCTTCTGAAGCTCTGGAGTTTTGTCTGAATGCTGAATTTATGTAGCCTAGAAATCTAGACGCACCCTAGCGGTAGCAAATGTAATTTGCAGCCAGGGTCGTCTTGCAAGTCTTGCTTGCGAGCTGGAAAACCCAAACTCTGGTCAGGCCAATCACATCGTGTATAGAGTCGGTGGGTGGGCTTAATACAGAGTTGTGACGTTTCCGTGTGAATTTCCTGCTACTTGAAAACAAAGATGATGGCTGCTGCTGCTGGTGAACCGCGGTCGGTTTTGCCCGCGACTCTTAAAGACTTGGAGTTAAGCTTTTCTTTGAGAAAAGAACAAAGAACGGCACTGAAGTCATTCCTAAACAAGAAAGATTGGTTGCTGCGCTATCCTACTGCATGCAGAGGGAATTTGAAAGACAACCATTTATCCTGTCCCTGGGATTGAGCCCTGCCAATAGTGTGTTCCCAGACCCAACATCTTGATGTGGGTCTGGCTTGCCAGGCTAGAATTTATCCCTATGTCTGTGTATTTCAGAAATATAAGAATAAGAACACAAGTTGCAGTGCCCGTTCAAACATGCTATTCCTGTAGAAAACCCATAGCCCTAGCCTACAAAAATAGGATGAGAGGGAAAAACATAATTTCAGCTAAGCATTCAATAATGAATAGTGAATATTAGCGGCTAGATGCTGTGATAAACGGTTCACGAGAAAATTAACATTGAATATGCATAACATTTAATCAAATTTCCATTCTGCACACATCACTTTGTCCGTCTCCACACCCATTACTCTCGGTGGTATATCTCACCTCCACTTCACTCCACCCATAGTAGGCCTAAACCATATCAAATTAAACAGCAGACCTTACCGGACACAACGATATGAAGCATTCCTCTGTACATAAGCTGTTCTCAAGTAATCTGACTGTTTTTAAAATTTTGGAAAATTGCTACATGGTATCCAACTTTGGGCTGAAATTCTAATAGCAGCCCGAAATAATTTGCTTTCCTTATCAAAAAATCAAAGTTGGTCATGGTATGACCACTGGCTCCCATGTTAACTGGCTGCGTTGATGACGTTTCACAATTGATGACGAGTCTTTGACAGATTTGTCACTTTCTGATGTAAACTAGAAGTTAGAAATGAATCAGACCATCGTTTCGAGAGATATGCGAATAACAGACAGACACACAGACAGACAGACGTTCCTGCAATTTATGTAAGGCCAGTTTTACCCAGTTGCGTGGCGTGAGCGTGTCAGCTGCGTGGCGTGCCCCTTTTTATATCAGCTCCCATGTTAAAGGGACATCTTCGTAAGTCGGTATATGGTTAAATGACTCATTACAGGGCGAATGAAGACTCTCGCCCGGCCCTACCGCCTGTAAGAAGAATATCCCGCTTGCAAGTTCAGTGTATCGTACCCGTTGACCTTCAGTCTCACAAAGTCTCAGACATCGTGAGAAGCAGGATCAGTTTACATCCTGCATCCACAGCACAGAGGCAGGCTAACGAAACGCTAGCGATTGTTGCAAACGTGTGTATAATGGCAGAGCCGGCGAAGAAGCAGCGAAAACCCTTGACGGAAGATACAAAGAAAAGGAAAAGAGGTTCAGACCGAGCGAGGGCTCGCACACGTATCAACACGTTCAGACGCTAGGGGGAGTTTCGTTGAGAAAAAGCATCAGGCTTGCCTGGTGTCCCTTTAACAGGTTAGACCTTGCACACCGCCTGCGTGACACGCACGTCAGGCGCAGCTCGAGCTCCGAAAACGCATGCATGCTAGGAATAGGACTCACCTATTTTTCACGCCACACGCAAGCTCGTTGGAAGCGTTTCCATTCAAAACAGTGAAGAAAAAAAATTACTTGAGAAAAAGAGACGTTGTAGGCCTAATTGGCAGAAAGGCCGCTGCAGCACTAACCTGACTCTCGCCAGATGAATTTCGTTCCGCTTAGCTCTGCCTAGCTTCACTCACATCCATCTGGGACCTCTTCAATTGAGAGTGATTTCTGCGCCAGATTTTATGGTAGAGCCATTTAGGACGCAGGGCGAGAGTTTCATAGATGACGTAGCGTAGAAGCGACTGTGAGACTGTTCTCAGCGTCACGGGTTGGCTTCGATGTGAGTGGTTGAAGTAGCACGTCAATACATGACGGACAAGTGGCTTATCCAATCTTATGCAAGGATTTTTTAATAAGGCCCGGCCTTCTGAAGCACCACTCCAATGGATTGATCCCAGATGGATGAGTGGAGCTAGAAACGAAATTCATCTGGCAAGAGTCAGGTTACTGAAGCACCGCATCAGACACGCTTCTGGTAAGCAAAGACATAGAAAACTCCACACAGCCGCCACGCAACAGACACGCAACGTTTACGCCACATTCCCGGTGTGAAACGGGCCTTATAGGGATAAGTATCAAAATGCTAGAGGGAGCAATTATTCTAGTGTGAAGCCTAATCCCAAATTGTCATCGTTGCAATGTTTGTATACATGACCTGATCTCTATGAGCGGTCACAAAAGTAGCTGAATAATAATGTAGGTAATGAAGGTAAGGCCTACAGTATGAACTGCACCTCTAGTTCTTTGCCTCCTGCTGATCTTCTGATCTTGTATAGTGGTCAGGAGCCTTTGTCATTAGAGCAAATTGCCAGATTCCAACTAATTGAATCATGAATGAACCCAATGGCCACATGATGCCAGACAGAGGCAAACACAGTCTGCAGCAGTTCATCCCCTCCATGGGCCATGTAGGCAATGTAGGCTACTGTGTGTTCTATCCCAGATGGTTTTCTATTGGATTAACATTCTCAGGAAGTGAGTCATGACTATCACACAAAATAAGCATTAAAACACTAACATTTTCATGAAAAGAAATCAAGCTTCAACGACACATATGTTCCAGCAGATGGCATCATGAGAATTAAACATTACACTGCTTGAATCATCACTTTGATATTCTTTAGTGAAAACAAAGTTTCTTTATTGACTTAAATGAGCAAAGTGCATGTTTCATTAAAATGGGAAACAGAAGCCTACCATCTGTGGAAATAATTGATTTTACATAATTCCCCCTTGTTCATTACCCAGATCTCCTTATGTATATAGATCTCCTATAGTATAATCATAGTCCACTGTCAAAGCAAATATTCTTCAATAGAAATGCCTGTGTTTAGAAACATTAGAAGCACACTGCTTTTGGTCCACTCAGTTATTGTCTTGTCAGCACTGGAGAGTGTGTATGCATTTTAATTGCATGGTAATGCGAACGATTGATTATGCAGTCCGTGCGTTGGCTAGCCGAGTTGCAAGCCTTTCCACCTGGTTACCAATGTGCTGACACATTTGAATGAGTCTCTGGCTTTAACTGTGTTTGGGCACACTGTGTAATCATTTTTTTTATCCTATGAGGCAATCCTGGTTGGGGGGAGACCCTTAATTAAAAAAAGCTATGTTATGGTGGATTAGACATGTCCCATGCTGAGAAGCAGGCTGTAATACTAGGAGAGCTGAAGCCTTACAAGGCAGACAGCAGTCTGCGAAGTGTGTAAAGTCTGTCAACAGCGCCCCCTTCTGTTTCAATCTCTAAATGGCAGCACATTTGAGATAAGAAAGAAAAAGCTGAGATAGAGACAGCAACAGGTTATTCTTCACACAAAGAGTTTATAATTGGCACAGACCCTGGCCATATTATTCGATCTATACAGCACACTTGAACAGGATGAACACTGATGAGAGCAACTTTGAACAGTCCTTATGTTTTCTTTCCTTAAAATGAGATTTGCCATCCTTCCAAACCTATCACTTCACAAAAAAAAAAGTACTCTGTAGTAGCCTATTATCTATGATCAGCTTGGTCTATTTCATTCACATGTGTGCAGTTCCCCCATAAGTGGGTGCTTGGTTTTTCCCGGCAAGTCTGATTGATAGCATCTATGCAAGGCCGATTTCCACCCACATTCTGGGCTGGAAAACCAATACTGCTCTCTCGGGACTGAACAGTAGTCCTTAACAGCAGCCGGGGAGATTGAATTGAAGATAACTTCAGACGCAAAGCTATCTTTCTACAAGTCCTACTGTATACACATATGAACCAAATTTGATACAAAAATACACAGTTTATAGTTCAGGAAAATTATGTTCTAGTGTGTTGTGTTTACAAAAAAATGGTTATGATGGCCAGTTGGGGCAGGAGGTCATCACACTGTTACATTGATAACATTTGCCATGTTTTGTGTGCTACATTTAACATAATAACACAAAATTAAATTTTTGCCAGCTTCAGTCACTTTAGTTCCCATGGTAATGTCTATGGACAGAGCATGGAGCTCCAGTCAACGACCACTTGAGGAACGCTTACTGTATATCATAAGTAGTCAATTAATCATGTCTAAATCAAATACATTACAATACCAAATGTATGGTTCTTCGTACTTCCTGTATGTATATTCTTCAAATTGCGTATAAATCTGTCACACATATGGGATGATGTTTTTTTCCTTCCGTGGTTTTAATTTAATACCTGCAATGGCATCATTGAATTAAAGCAGCTGCCAAAATGGATCCCATTGACTTTGAACTGAGCGTGAGTGCGTTCTTGGCAAGAGGCACAGATAAAATGCTGCAGGCTTTGTGCAGGAGTCCTTAGAAATACCCTTGGGGCGAATTTGACTTTCATGGTGGCTTATTGGGTAACTTGATTTTTGTGTCTGTCAGCTTGGGTATTTAATCCAAAAAGTCTAATCCAAAACTTTGAAAACCACCATGTTAAGCAGATTTCCTGTGTTGTTAGGAACCACCTTCATATTGCTTCAGAAATTGACGAAACACCTATTTACAATGAAAATCTTTTTAGCACAACTGTACCACAACTCTGCCACACTCACCATATATCATTCAAAAAATCACCCAAAACAAGATTATCAAGTGTAGTCTGCACTTGATTTTATGGACACTGCATTTGGTTCTGTTCAACAGCCAATCCTAAGCCAAACTAATAAATAGTCCAGCAAGTGTGTTTAAAGGCAAAAACATTGGAAGTCACCCAGGCGTGCAAAAACAAGTGTAAATGCAAATGTTTTATTGAGAACTACATCATGAAGCACAGCGAATAGCTGCAGAGCTGTCCCACTGCTGTCATTTATTTGATGACCAGTACACAAACTGAAGTGAACGTGAACAATAACATAACAGTCGATAGCTTAGAGAGTGAGCTGGAATATAATACATAAAGAAATGTGTAAGTATCACCCACATAACGCCTAATATTACAGTTAGCTGCACAGAATAGGTTATATCAAGGTGCATCCAGTCCGTTTGAAATTCTCAGACATTTGAAGATGATGGATTCTTTCTGTCTAACAGGTAAATCAATTCCTCTTTCAAGCTGTGACTCCGTGCACTGCATAGTGTTTGCTCAGTTTCAGGCGAGAGAAGCCTATTATACTCCCTATCAAAAGCATATGCTGACTCATCAGCATAACTTTGGGAGCGAAAACTAATTTATCTGATTCATTCAGAACGCTTTGAGTCTTATGTGTTCATACAATTCACAGCTGAAAGGTTTGCGTTATCTACGTAATGGTGCAATTATAGGCTATAATGATTCAGGGGAGGTTGAGATTGTCAGCCTAAGGAGCTCTACATCCACCAAAGAAATCCGTGCTCTCTTCAACTCCCCACAGATCTACCCAAGTGGCTGCTGCACTGTTTGCAAAAACATCTACAGACAAAACAATTCCTTATCCCCTTGTTTAGTTTGCCTGTGCCCCCTCCAAGCGTCTGCAACACTCACAGGCTTTATTTTTTGCCTCAATATTGATGCGTACGTTCACACAGCATCGCTGTAATGAAGGTAATAAAACAACAGGAGTAATGAAGTCTCAAAAGGCTCAGATAAACGGCTGCTTCATCACTCACTGTTACGGTTACCGATTCGAGGGAAGAGAAGAACACTATCAAAGCATGAAATTGGTTTTTGGGGAGATGTTTGCCAACTACATCCTGGAATTGATAAAGCAGGAGGTTTAAAAACTAGGACTATATCCTGAAGACTTTTTCCATCTTCTTCGTTGTTTAAGTAGATGTATTCTTGACAGCATACAGAGTAGCCTAAGCTATGAAAGCTCTGCATATGGGAGTCTATTTTAATATCCTTATTATGAAAAACTCAGGTAAGCCTCCCTCAGCGTTTTGTGGTCTAAAACCTTGCCAGGGTAATCTATTCAGCTTTGAAAAAATAGTGTAGGAGACAATGAGAGAATTAACATGCACTCAGCAGCTTATTCTCACACCCACACAGATAGACAGAACATCAAATGCCTCAAGCAAAACTGTACACTCACAACAGCCACTTACTGATGCTGTCTCCACGACAACCCTCTCTGCATATGTCTCTGTCCCTCTCCAGTCTCCCTCTCCTCCAGAGAGCAGCCTCCTGCGGCCACTGCCACCAGAGTAAACTCCCTGACCCCCCCAAGACCACCAACACACACACACACACACACACACACACACACACACACACACACACACACACACACACACACACACACACACACACACACACACACACACACACCCATGAGATCGCAGCCGAGGCAAAGAGGCGATGCGAGGTGCTTACGTGCTCGAGTTTCTCCCTCCTGCTGAGCCACACGCTGGCCGTGTAGTCCTGCTGCTGGACCGTGCTGAAGATGGGGGGTCCCACCGGGGCCGCAAGGGCTGGTGCTACCAGGGGCACCAGCCGGCTCGGCCGCGAATCCATGCTCTGGGTCTGGATCTGGGTCTGCACGCTCGGGCTAACGAGGAGCAGGAGGAAGAGGAGGAGGAGGAGAAAGAGGAAGACCCCTGCACTCGGCCGCACAGCTACTGCTGGTTCTGTCACAGGAGCCCATGTGTGTGTGTGTGTGTGTGTGTGTGTGTGTGTGTGTGTGTGTGTGTGTGTGTGTGTGTGTGAGAGAGAGAGTGTGTGCTGCTGCTGCTGCGGCACCCAACTGCTTCTCTCCTCACCATTCACACACACACACACACACACACACCTCCTGTCCCCCTTTGGGCTGCCCGAGCAAAGACACACACACACACACACACACACCTCCTGTCCCCCTTTGGGCTGCCCGAGCAAAGACACACACACACACACACACACACACACACACACACACACACACACACACACACACACACACACACACACACATACAGGTGGAGTCAGCAGTGTGGCTGGAGCCAACTGAAGCATCTCCCCCTCTCTCCATCTTTCTCTCTTCCTCTCTCCATCTTTCTCTCTTCCTCTCTCTCAGACAGCACTGGCGGGGATATCCCTGCGAGCAGAACAGGAAGGGGAGGGGCCCTCCCCAACACACACACACACACACACACACACACACACACACACAGGCGAGTGGCGCAGTAAGACACTGCAGCTCTCCCCACTCCTCTCCTCTGCTCACCTCACACCCTGACAGGCATAAACCACACACTAACAGCCTTAATGGAATGAGTCAGTATGACATAAAGAAGAGCCACATTCCTGCTGGTGGCGCTGCAAACTGGGCTAGACACATTAGAGACAACCCAAGACAGGGAGACTAGATCTTTCTGCCAAGATATGCAGAGGACACTGCACAGCAAAACTTCAATCAATAGGTCGTCCACACTGGTTCTTCTCATACTCTTTGCTATTTACTCCATCCTTTTGGATAGAAAATAATATAACAAATATATAATAGACATAATAAAAAAACATAATACAACAGCTATTGTTTAATGTGATATCCAGAGAATCCATATAATATACCCCTGATCTGAAGAATTATTCGTATTTGGCTGAGAACTTGTTTGCAGAGAATTAGCTGGGATCAACAGGCTAAACACTTCAAGCAGGCACTAATCTTCCAGGAAAGGCCCTCCCATGACTGATCAGCGATCAATCGGTCCACTGGCACCATGGGAGCACATAGTGTGCACGTCTGGCTCAGCCTATAGGTCAGCAATGATTGATCAACGATCCATCAGTCCTCCTGCCTATGCATAATGGGAACTCTAAACCGACAGGTGTGAGTTTGGCTTGCCATTGCTCCTTTCTCTTTCATTCATAGCGATAGAACGGAGGCTAGAGTTCTCTCAATGATTGTAAACGGCTTCCCTATGAAGTTTCATTCTGATCACATCCTTTAGTGAGGGGGCGAGGGAATGTGTGGACTATCAAGAGGATCAGCAGACAACAGAACACAGAGTCCTCCACTCCAGCCAACAAACTACCCTGAGCAGAGTGAGCGCACTCCCCCGCAGACAAACCAGGAAGGAACGCAACCAGAATTTGTATCAACTTTTAGTGAGCTTCAGTGATAGAGAGCCATTCCATTATATCAATACTGCATAAACATTATACATAAACCACTGTGTGTAATGGACTGATGCACCTGAATGGCATAATAAACACAATGATAATGTCTTTATATAAACACGACATGATTACCTACCTGAGAATGCCTGTCACATACTGTAACAAGCTAAGGAATTATTTCACAAACAATAACGATAACAATAACGATGCACTAGAATGAACAGTGATGACCAGTATATACATTTAATAATATTAACAAATAACAATAACTTAGTTTCATACAGTGGCTTTCAAGATACCCAAGGACACTTGGGACGGGGTAGGGGGTTTATGTTTGTTATTAATATTTATATAATACATACTAATATTTTACTAATATTTAGTTTGAGGATAAACATCCCCTCTCCACACCACTGATAAATGTTACCCTGCAGTCATCCCCATGGCAGAAATGACCATTTTCTAATCTCCTGAGTAAAAGCTATTTCAATTCAGCCCCATTCGTCTGCAAGCAGTCAGTGACAATGACAAAGCATGAAGCCATATAGCCACTGTTCACAGTAATTCACTCCGCTGACAAGCTAAAATGTCACTTTTGTCATAGCCATCATTCAGCATAATGAACTTAAACCTTCAACACTTGAGTAAATTATACTTTCCAATGAATGTTCCTCTAACCAAGTTTAATTTTAGGGTGAAAACATCTTAGGTAGCCAGTTTTTTAAAATGTTTTGCAAGCAGATTTGAATCACGTTTCATATTTGCCCCCAAATGAGTTCATGTGAGTAAGAGTACATTCCGTCTCTCACTAAGAGCTCAAAAATAACATGCTCTTTATACAACATGGCATGTATAATACTCTCATATGCATTCAAGCAAAGGTCAAGCAGAAAAGCTCTTCAGTCAAAAGCAATCCTTCCAACTCGTATCACAAAGCTACAACACTCTGCACTTACCTCCATGTCCTCTCTGTGATGGGTCTGTCATCCAGGCAACGAAGCTTTTATGGAGTGTCCAACGTCTACTTCATTTTGACATTAATTAATCGTGTCACACGCTGTCTGAGATCTTCCTCCCTCATCCTGGCTCAGGAATTCAGGAAGGTTAATTGACAAGACTTCTTAACACAAAAGAAAAAATATATAATCTAAACTATTTTTGGACCTCATATTCGTCAATTATCTACAAGGGATTAAAGTTTAGAGAAACATTATTGAGGGCAGTGAACTCATGACAGAACAAAACTATGGCACCTTTCTAGATTATTTGATTTCAGCTGATGCACATACACTTAGGACCAGTCACTGCATTATATGCCTGAGCAGGAGGTTATGGCCGTTGCGTACAAAATGTGATTAGAGGGGGATTTCCACTTAACCTTCAGTCTCTGTCTGAGGATAGTAGATAGTTGAATTAGGCTTAATGCCATGTCAGTGCCTAGAGCCATCTTCAAGAAAAAAGTGAATTGGGTCACAGGACTGAAGCTTTCAATGGAAAAAAGAGCCGGTAGGTGAGCATGTCATCCATGTGGCAGTTGCCCTTTTACACAATGAAAATCCCCAAAGTATCAGCTTGTAGCACTTAAACAGGCCATGCTAAAAACCTAGGTCCTGTAGTAGACCTAGTTGCTTCGGTCACACACAGGGATGTCGTGGTAAAATAAGAGGCGGTAAACTATGAATTCTGTGATCACGGTGAGGTGGACTGCATCATGCGGTATCCTATTTTTAAAAAAGGCATTCAGAACATGTTTGATGATGGTGGAGGTTATTGTCCAGTGGTATACCAGTGGTATTAAATGGTTCCTAGAGTGTTGATGAGTGTACATATTGTGAATGTGGATAATACAATGTGATTTTTGAATGTTAAAAGTTGCAATAGTTGAATAAACTATTTTGAGAGGTGGATAAACTCTATTTCTGAAATGTCAGAGGTGGATAAACGGTGTTTACTTGCGTTTATCCTCCACTACATCCCTGGTCACACATCACCAAGCCTTACACCTCAGAGAGGGAGACCTCAAAACATAATTTACCCTTTCTGTTCTGTTGGGTTTGTGGAGTCCCAGGAAGTATATGATCCATTCACTGCTTGACCATCAGGGCCTGACTATACACGTCCGCATCTCATTATAGAGGTGATTGGGTTCGATTACACTTCACCTCACCAAACAAATCAAAAGCGTTCTGCCAAGTCATCACGAGGCCATGGAGAGTTCTAGCCCTGTCCTGTCTAATAAGCGGAGGACGCATGCAAGTCCACAACTGACCGGCATGGTCATTGGCTGACGATGGCAAACTGCTCTGTATGGTGGGAATTCTCCAGACCATAATTATACGGTCTACTATAGGCCCTGTACACATATACCTGAATATTTTCTTAAACAGATTTAAAAAATAACAAAAAAAATTGTGGACAGAATAAAATAAAACAACGCATTAAAAAAAAAAAGAAGAATATCTGTTTTAAAAAATATCTGGGTATGTGTGTACAGGGCCATAATCAGACTGAAAATTCAAAGCATAGTAATTACCTTGCTGGACTCCGTAATGAGACTCAGAAATTCATTTCACATTTGCCTCTCTGAAAGTGATCAAGCATTGAGAACAAAAGTAAAATGGTGCTTAGCCTTCATATTCATTCAAAGCATATTTTACAGTGGTGGATGCAGAGATACCGTAATTTCCCAACTATTAGCCGCGGCTTATACATTGATTTGCTCACCAACCCAGATATTTAAAATGGAGAGTGCAGAGTACCAGTCCCCTCCCCCCCCACCCCCATAGACCAGGTTACTAAATATTCCCCTTTTCCCCTTCCTCTCTATCTTTCCATTGCCCTCTCTCTCCACGGGGGCAGTTCATATGCTATTAATATGGTTTGGTTTCTTTGAACTTGCATAAAACATAGTCCTGCAGCTTATGTACAATGCGGCTAATACACAGGAAATTACTGTAGCTTGGACTTGTTTGTTACACCTGTTTACAGCATTGCACCTACTGCACACCAGAGCTCATAACAGCAGACATACCAGCTGTTCCCCAGTCGTGGGATAGCTGCAAATTACCTATTTATTTGAAATGAAAGGGTTGAGATGCTACAATGTCAGTTTGCAGTTGAAGACCTCTTTTATTTGAAGGTTTCAAATTTAAGCCAGTAAATTTTTATGGACAACAGGAAATGTTTACTTTTAGGTACAGTATCTCTAAAACTGCCAGCATTGCTATTCACTGCATACAACACACACTTCCACAATGTATCAAAAAGAGCACTCAAAATTCTGACTGAAATTTAAGGTTTAAGACTGAATATATATATTTATATATATATTTATATTTATATATTTGTTTATTATAAGTATTTTTAATTTTACATCCAATGAAATTAAAATAGAGACCACTATGTTCCACAATTTGTGGACAAACCCATCAGAAAATGCTTGATAAAAGAACATTTCAAGACCTTTTTTGCAGCAAAGGCACATTAGTCAATCACTGTTTTAAAAGTAAAGGTTAAGACCAGCTATGTGGGACCCGGAAACTGACAGAAGCTGACGGCTTCCATAATGGCGGTCGGGGGGAGCCTGTAAACTCACATATTGACGCCATGGCAACATGACGCAGACCCGCCTTGATGAAAGGAAAACAAACAAAAAACAAAACAACAACAACAAGTTCTGTTGCTCCGGAGTCTCTGGGAGAGGCGTTGTGGGTTTGGTGGCTGTATGTCGGGTTCGGTCTAATCAACCAGCTAGACCGAACCAATCAATCCCTCATTTCTCCAGGAGGATTTCCTGCCCGCAAAGGTCCTCAAGTCTGCTGCCACTGCAGGTGGTCATCAAGCACTGTGTGCTGGAGGTCGCCCAGTAGCTGCAGACAAACAGACAAGTGTTTGTCTGTCTATATGTGTGTATGTATGCAAGTGTACAGGGGGTTACGGGAGGGGGGCAGAGGGTTTGCTTTGTAAACGAGCCCGCTTTTCACCCCCCCCCCCCTCCCCCATGTTCCGTTCCTCCTTCAATCTCCCCTGCCCCCTCCTTGCCAGCTTCACAGGGAAGTCCCAGCTCAGAGCTGCAGTGTCCAGGGAGTCCAGGGAGAAAGCCAGACAAGTAAAAAACAACAAGAAGAGAAAAAAGAAAAACTGAGAAAGGGGCACAGAGAGGTATTGGGGGGGGGGGGGGGGGGGGTCATCATGGCTCTGCCCCCCACCATCCAATCTGACCCCATCCCCAGTGTAGGTGCGTGTCCTGAGGTGACTTTGCTTCCGGGGGCCGGACTCATCGAGGCAGAGTCGGAGGCGGAGTCCCAAGTCCCAGGTCATACGAAGACCTTGGCGAGAGCGTCGGCCCCGGCACTGGCGATGAAGCACTTGGTGGGGTGGAACGCCACGTCGTGGATGGACTCCTCGAACTTCTTGCGGTGGGCGGTGAACTCCTGGATGCACGTCTTGTTCTCCAGGCTCCACAGGCGGATGGAGCAGTCGTGGCCTGCGAGGGGGGGGGGGAGACACCGAGAGGGAGAAACCATCAGCGAAAGCTAAACATCAGGCGTTTTTCTTACCACCGCACGAGAAACGAGAAAACACAGAGAGATGCAGTCTGTGATTCTTGTGGAAGGTTGTTGATATTTCAGCCCAACACAGCCATCACATTTCCATATATTGCTGGCTGGAGTAATTTAGGGTTCAGTCTGAGCCACTGTGCGTCTGCCGTTGATGAAGCCGGGACAGCGTGCACTGTGCCAACGCTGAAAAGAGAGCTAAATGACCTTGAGGAGCCATTTACGCAATTTGATAGTGTTCTGGATAAGAATCATCAAAGTGTTCTAGATTAGAATCATCTTAAATTTAAATGCTAGATGCTTTATGTGAGAAGAAAGTGCTTGGGCTTAGGCCTCATTTTCACAACAAAATTGCGTGAGGATTTATTTGCATATTAAAGTTCAAAAAGCCACATTTTCATTTTTGTAGTGACTCAACAGGATGGAGGGATTTAGAGCCTGGGCACTTTGGCACTTAAAGCATTAACACTTCACACATAATCCCTTCTCTCTAGGACCAGATGTGGGCAACATGCATCAAAGGTAACTGGCTCTCTGCCGGTCTACTATAACTCTTCAGGTGCCAACAGTGCTCCCTGCTGTTCACACGAAAGAACTGCAGTGTGATACAGGAGATTTTGATTCAATACGATAATCCACTTTGGTGCCCGACACTCTAAAATTTCAGGCCTACAACAATATTCTCCAGAGGCAAATCATTTCTAATGGCTTGGCACTCACTTCCCGACATCAGATACAGTCCATTTGGATCAACAGCTAGGCTCGTGACGGAATCCAAATGGGCCACCATGGCGTGGATCAGCTTCCCTGTGGGGACACACAAGACAGAGCAGAACAAATATGATCAGCCATGATGGGCTTTTAATGGGACACGTCTGTAAAGTGTCTGCATCTGCGGTGGCTGTACTGAGAAGCAGCCCAACAGGGCTGTGTGTGTCTCTGCGTGTCTCTGTGTGTGGGTACCTGTGTTGTTGTCGTAGAACTTGATGTGGCGGTCCTCCTGGGCGGTGATGGTGATGGGCAGGGTTGGGTGACTCAGCACTTTATTGATCTGACAGAGAGAACCTGTGGGACATTCAAAGACACAGCCCGTCAGTACATGACCCTCGTACATGTCGTTTACAACGTAAATAAAAGAGCTCTAAGACTTAAGGGGCAAGAGAGTATCATTTTACTGATGTGTACTGTACACCTTTAAAATGTTTCCCTCATAACCTATGGCAACAACTGTCCAAACTTGTTAAGACCACCACTTAGGTGACTAAATTATTTTATATGAAAACAGATCCACCAGTAGTGACATAACTACTATTTGAGAACCAGTGCTCTGTGCAAGCCCCACTATGAACTTGTCCAAGATTGATTGTGACTTCATGTTTCTTTCCAGTAACAGGCACTCTCATTCATGGTCATGTGATATTATTGGATATTATCCAGATACAGGTACACTGTACCAGCCTGGTCTCCTCTTTCACAACAACACACCAATCCATGACTAACGCAGCCCTGTCTGGTTGCCGCATCAACACTTCTTCACTCAAACAGGTAATCTGCTATGTGGGCTACTCCCCTGACTGTGGGTGCTGATTGAGGTTGAGGTTGAGTCTACCTGGCTCCACTGTGGACTCCAGGTTCAGGACCAGCTGGCGGGTCTCCATGTTGAAGAGGCCCAGTCTGCCGTTGCTGAAGGAGGTGACCATGTGGGCTGGGTCACTGCACACCAGGTCCACAGAGGATGGGATGCCCAGCTCTGAGGAGAGAAACGGACCACACACACACACACACACACACACACACACACACACGAGATCATGCACATGAAGATGCCCAAATTTAAGATCTTGTGAGTTTTTAGCTAGTGGAAACTTGACATGCACAAAAAAACTAAAAACTAAACTAAAAAACAACAAAAAAAAGAAACTGAGTATATTGTTGGACACTAAATATAAAGACATGTAAAGACATTATGACTAAACATTGAATAACACTAAAAAACAAATGTTGCTTCTCTCGTTCACATAAGCATGATCTCTTTTTCAGGACAGTCAGTCAGAAGTTAGCTGGTTGAGTATGTGAGGCCACCCTCCTCGCTCACCCTTGTCCTCGTTGAAGACGGCCAGGGCGGGGCTGGTGTTGGAGGCGTTCCAGAGCCGGACGGTGCCGTCGGCCGAGCAGGAGAGCAGGCGCTGGTGAGCGCTGCTGTACACCAATCCCCACACTGCATCTGTGTGGCCACACAGCGCCCCCCGCAGGACTGAGGGCTCTACAACAACACAACAACACACACGTTCACTTTAACAGCCACTAACACCAATGCTATACATGTTCATCATGCCTCTATTTCAATATCATGTATGTTTTAGAAGCAGGTAGGATCAGGAGTTTAATATGTACTGTTAAGTATTTTGCCTGACAATTATTTGACATTAAAAGCAGATAAACTTGTAACGGCGCATATATGCATATATATATATATATATATATATATATATATATATATATATATATATATATATATATATATATATATATATATATATATATTACACACACACACATACATAAAACCAACCAACCAACAAACAAACAAACAAACAAATCACCTGTCCCTGTTGTATGGTTAAGTGAAGTGTAAAAAATAAAAATGACAAGTAATTCCGCAAAACGTTTGAAGCTTATAAATAATAGAAGTGACTCAGTGGTGAGTGAGAGTCGCATACGTACCGTAAGAGTCGTAGGGGTCGATGGTGGGGCTGGGGGTGTTCCAGCTCTGGATGGTGCCGTCCAGGCCTCCACTGAAACACTGATCACCTGTACTGCTCATCACCACACACAGCACCGCACCCCTGCACAGAGACCACACACATCACTCAGAGTGAATAGCCTCAGCTCCAATAGGCGTTGTACCAGTAATATAAGGGACAGTAATAACTGGTCCAGCCAAAAAGGCAGAGGCAGGAGAGAGTACGTACCGGTGGGCCCTAAACGTGTAGATGGGCTCCACATCCAAAGAGGCACTCCTACTGGGAAGGAGGACAGGGTTTTAGAGAGTGATTTTATGAAGAACTTTTATAAAACTTAAAAAAAAAAAAAAATGTTCTAAATTACAACACACACATACAGTGCATGTTAGTATCAAGAGGTGTGTGTGTGATTGTGTGTGTGTGTGTGTGTGTGTGTGTGTGTGTGTGTGTGTGTGTGTTGTTTTGTCATTGTAAGGCTGTGTAGTTCTTGTGAGCAGCACTTACTTCTTGACGGGTGCCGTTTTCTGGAGGTTCCACATTTTGAGCGTGTGGTCCTCAGACGCTGTGACAAGAACCGGTTCTACCGGATGGAAGGCTAGCCCCCTGATGGCGTCAAAGTGGCTGCGCAGGGTGAACTTGGGGTTCCACGTCTTCCGCAAGGCATCCTTATTGTTGGCGATCTATAGGTGGAAAAAAAAAAAAATGTTGAGCTTAAAGGAGAGTTCCGGCGATTTTTCACATAGATTTCTATTTCTTGAGGTCGCCTAGTACAGACTACAACTACAGCACTACATACACTCTGGGGGCATGTTCATGATCCTCTTTAAACTTTGATTTTCATTCTGTCAAAGCAACTTCTGTTTATGTGTTCAGTTTTGTCAGTGCAAAGCCCAGTATAGTGTTGTGTTGTTTATTTCCTCGGCTCTGTTTAGGGAAATGGTTAACTCTAATGGTGCTGCATTAACTCCCAGTGACATGAGCATCAGCTGCCTTTGCCAAATCAACCACTACACACACACACCTCATTTTCTGAAATATTCCTGTAATAGCCTGTGCATAATGATATTTGCATTATCCGCCCTTTTCGTTACATCATTTAAGAGCACTTCAAGCAAATGAGCCCCACCAATCACCACCTCCAGTGCAGTGGTGGCCCCTCTCATAGTTAAATCCACAAGGATTTCTACACCACACCACACCACACCACACACCACACCACACCACACGGGAGCCCAGACCTAATGTGAAATTAATGACCAACCCCACTCCGCTCTGACGAGGCCTTTCTGCATATCGTGTGACCTGCTTGGTTGCCAGAGCCAGTTGCCAATGCAGGGTAATTACCCTCATTCAAAACTGGCCTGCTTACAACAATGGGACGCCATTGATTTCTGGCAACGCAACTTCATTGTAGCTTATTAGGCCTTGGCTTCTGATACTGATTATAGACAATACAGAATGACGTAAGCACAAGATCAGCGTATAATTATTTAATTTTATAATTATAATTCAATAATTTCTAAAATTAAAAAGTATTTGAGTCATTATATTGAATAGCTAATCCAACACACTGGAAGCAGTAGAGAGCTGAGAGCAGCTAGCGTAATTGAGGACTTAAGTCTCTGCAGTTCATCTGGGTTTAATTAAGGAACCATTTCCTATAATTAGCAACAGATAAGAAATGAAATTAGCATTTCACCAGAGGGTCTCTTCTTGGAAAAAATGACAAGCGAAGAGATTCAACTAATAAATGTAATGCTATCAAAATAACTTAGCAAAGGGCATCATTTAGAGAACAAATCTTTCAAGAACGACCACACACACACACACACACACACACACACACACACACAATATTCTCCAGCCAGCAATGGGCGTCGCCATGGCACCTCATTCTATTTCCGGCCAAAGCTGCATTGTATAGATTTCTAATGTGGTGGTACTGTAGACAATGCTTGTTGTATCCAAAGCCATGTAATCACAAACGTTTATATTTTTCTGTCAGTCAGATATATAGAATATCCATATTGAGTGCAGAATTGTCAACATTTTGAAATAAATAAGCATATTCTAGTGTATTCTAGAGCCTGCTGAGACTGCACTAAGTTATAATGTAAACAGAATGGACGGAAGATAAAAAAACCGGACGGATTTCCGGTTTCATGAATAAGGTGGATACAACCTCACAAATATACTGAAACCATCTGTTTGCTGCCACTACAGCGAACAGCAGCAACCTCTCATACACTGACCATCGTCCAGTCCAGTGCCTTGTGCAGTTCACGATCCCTCTGACCTCTCTGCACAGGTGAGTACTCACGTCGTAGGTGAGGTTGTCAGCCTCGTTGGCCACCGTGAGTCCTGCCAGCTCCCCGAGGCCCAGCTCGCTCTCAGTGGTCTCGTCTGTCCCCATGATGAAGGACTTCCCTGAGGTGGGGGGGAAGGTCAGCTCCACTGCAGCAGGGAGCAGAGAGAGGTCAAAAGAAACAGCATACACCAAGCTGTGTGAGTTAGTGAGTGTGTGTGTGAGAGAGAGTGTGTGTGTGTGTGTGTGAGTAAGTGAGTCTTCACTTCACATGGACAATGTACAGTGAAAAAGTAAATGTGGCAGAATTAGCCAACATAGCTATTTTGCATTCGTTGTTCATGGATTGATGTTAAAGGAAGTTCATGCCGACCGTTACCTTTACCTTCGTCCGGGCGGCCACCATCGTGCTCGCTGAGCCGCGGGACGCTGGGCCGTGACGGTGGGGTGACGGGGGGCTGGATGGGGGGCGGCTCCTCAGAGTCCCGCAGGTTGGCCAGCATGTCCTGCAGCTTGGAGCGGTTGGGCCCTGGGGTGGGGATTGGAACAGGACCGGACAGGACAGAACAGGAACTCAATAATGGCTAAACACGAAACCATAATGAAAGCTCCTCTAGAGAGAGAGCAGGACACAGCCAGTTCCCATCAGCATTAGCAGAGCACAGCAAAACGCAGCACAGCGAGGAAGAAAGAACGAAAGAACGAATGAAAGAAAGAAAGAAAGAACGAACGAACAAGAGGATGAGAGGAGAAATCCTCTAAGAGCATAATGTGCAAATAAGTAGGAGGAAAGAAAAGAGATTAGAATGAAGTGAATCAGTGCAGTGAAGGTGAACATCATATTTCAGAGAGAGAGAGAGGCGCGTTATTATGGCGGAGTCTTTTAAGGGCATGGGGAACGGGTGCTCAGTGAGAGAGCCATTCACTCTGCCCGACTGCAATTCAAACCCCAGAGATAAGGAAGGAGGAGGTGTGAAGGTGGAGGAGGACGCAAAGCTGCAAACAGAAAAGAGGAAAACAGGAATCGAACAGCGGTGGAGAGAGGCGCCATTTTATTTGGTGCGGCCCAGGAGGACATTAACTGGACTAGTAAACTGCACTTAAGGCAGGAGAGGCTGGAGACCAATCATGATTATGGATCGGCCCCAGATTTGCCCCTTAAGGGCCCATGTAAAACCACCATAAGGAAAGAGAATACAGAAACAAAGTTGTAACAGAAGCAAAGTTTTAGAGGAATGCAGAAAAAGTCAGAGAAAAAAGAACCCAAGTTATGTAACAAAAGCTGAAAATAGCCACGCAAGGTCAGAAGCAGAATAGGTGAAAGGAGTGTATACAGATGCCTGGAAATAGAAAAACACACACACACACACACACACACACGCCTAACAATGAGACATGAAGGACAGCTGATGGAATGGAAAAACACAGGACAGAAAGGTCAAATAGCACACACACACACACAGACACACGGTTCTGGGGACAGACAGCAGAGGGTCTGGGAGAGTGGTGAAGAGTGGAGGGAGGAAGAGAGGAAATGCTTGTGCTATACTGTGCTTTTTCTTTTCAATGTATTTTTTATAGAGCTCTGCAGTAGGAAAGACAGATAGAGAAATAAAAGAGAGAACGAGAGGAAGGAGAGGCGCAATGGACCCCCTGGGGCACAACTTACTCTTCACCCCCTTTCTGCCCTTGCGCTCTTTCCTGTACTGCTCCTTGAGTTTGGTTATCAAGCCCTGGTCCACGTCCCAGGCCTCCCCCATAGGGTGATCCTCTTTCTCTACACAAGGGGGAGACAGCGAGCCCAGGCAGAGACAGAGACAGAGACAGAGGGAGAGAGAGAGAGAAAGATGGAGAGAGAGAGACAGACAGAGGGAGAGATAGAGAGGGAGGGAGAGAGAGAGAGCGAGAGAGAGAGCGAGAGAGCGAGAGAGAGAGAGAGAGAGAAAGAGAAAGAGAAAGAGGGGCTATTCAGGATGCAATATACCTCATCTGTGAACTTCGGTCTTTTGAAGAGCAATCTAGAATCCGACAAGCAATTTCCTCCCACTTATGACTTCTGTCATGATGAGCCAGCATTAAGCTTTGGTGCCATCTTGTCTTTCAGTTTAGGCATCTCACATACTACTCTTTCATGACTACGTCTACTTCTTTTAGTTTCCGTGTTATCAGTTTGTTACTTCTTTCGTTTCTATATCTGGGCCACTTTATGGACGACGTGTGATAACACAAGAGTCCATTTCTCCATCCTTCTATTCTATAATCTACTCGTATATTGCTGTGGCAGATAATAATGATAACTGCGTCACTGCTTGAATAGACTCTGTGAAGTATGGCAGATCAGTCTCAAAATGTGGAGCTCGAGTTATACATTTCCGCTTCAGGGATCAAAATGTATTGCAGATATTTAACTTTTAACTCAACAATTCAACATGTGGGGCTGCCGGTCCTATAGGTTTGTGCCTTAAGGGTCTTGTCTATAGAGGGCAGTGAGCTTTATGAAGCGGACTAACTGGGACCTTACACCTATGTCTTTTTGAGCTTGGAGGACCGAGGACACACACACAGAGGAATGATGGAGGGTGGAATCACAGGTTTAACACGGAGGACAATAAACGGGCACATGGTGCTATAAACCAAATGAAAACTGGACACAACAACAAGGTGACATGGGGTCATGGAAGACAGCTGCTGCCACCACAGATGGACCTCTCAAGAATAAATGAACCATCACCTGTCACTGAAGTAAAAAAAAGGCAAAAGTGAGTTAAATTCATTCTACCCAGACTACTACTAAAACCTGACACAGACAGAATTTTTCACATGGTCTGACTCGTTAAGACTAAAACCATTGTCCTTCGACTGTAATAAATACCATGCAATGCACTGAAGATGAAGCTATTTCAGCAATGTGGGTAGTCTAACAATGTGTTTTCATAGCTGAGTGCTACCTTAAAAGGTGCAGCAAGTAGTTTTTGTTAACAAAAACTGAAAGCGACTGTGGACAGTAAAGGCATAATAAATATAGTCTTGCAGAATTTTTCAAATTTCATAAAACCACTGACTGCACCTTTAAAAGAGGCATTTTAGTGTTCAAGTATATCAGGCAAAGGCAGGGTGCAAATGGGTGTCCATGTTTCCCCTCCCTTCGCTACATCCACACTATTCATTTCGTTTTAAATACAAATCACCGTCCACACACACACCTGGAATCTTGTCCACACGGGACATCCATTGTCAGCTCAAACGAAAACTGGATAGTGTGGATCTTAGCTTTAGAACTGATCATTAGTGATCTTGAGCTAACAGAAGGCACTTCTTTCATCACATGTAACTGATCTGTTCCTTTTTCTGACTCCCCGATTTCTCACTCCACGGCCCACAGACGTTTCATCTCACCCCAGTCAGTGCCGTCGCCTGAGCTCCTGAGGTCGGGCGACGTGTCCATCTCGTCCGGGCTGGACAGGAAGTCGAAGTCCTTCAGGGCCTCCTCCGTGTCCATGTCCTCGCCGCCGTCCTTGGAGGGGAGACATGGCTGGTAAGGAGGAGGAGGAGGGCTTCTTCCTCACAATCTGAAGAGGGAGAGGAAGTTAGTCTCAGGTCAAAGAGCATGAGAGAGAGAGAGAGAGAGAGAGAGAGAGAGAGAGAGAGAGAGAGAGAGAGGAGAGAGAGAGAGAGAGAGAGAGAGAGAGGAGAGAGAGAGAGAGAGAGAGAGAGAGAGAGTATGCATGAGAATAGAAGATAGAAACCTTCAGGAAGCAGCACCACTCACCGTGCCGGAGTCCATGATGGTCCGGTCCTTCCCATCACTATCCTCGTCGTCGTCCTCATCGCTGAATTCAGCAGCCGCGCTCTCGATGAATTTGAAGGCCTCCAGCACAGCACTCGAGTCTGACAGCTGGCTTTTCCTGAAGGCCAGACAGAGTAGCGTTCCAATCTATTTTCACTAACGTTTCAAAAATCTCCCATGACTTTTCAAGGACGCTTAAACCGAACAATCAAGCAAAGGACTTTTGCACACATCTTGTGGACAGGTGTGTTGGAGAAGGCCAGAGGTCGACAACTATGGAACTAGAAAGACTCCCGCACTCACTCGACACAAAACAATGTTTCGGTCCTTAAACGTCAGATTATTAAGAGCCTTTAATGAAATGACCTTTTACAACCTACAGGTAGCTTACATAAACTGTTTTCCTTAACTAAACACGCTTTGTCTGAATCATTGAATGAAAATTAAACAACAGCCAACCTTTTCAATTTCTTTTCTAATAGGCTAGTCAGGCTGTGTCAACTCAAGTGGACACCTGATAGCAAGTATGGTCAGGATGGACTTTGATCATATTCCCTTTCCAGTTTCCATGCTCTTTAGCCTAGAGTGATGTGTCCGTCAGACCGAGGTGCAAATTAAAGGAGATGAAGCAATAAAGTACACTTCCCACCAAACCCCCAGGGCCTCGGGTGGCAAACCAAGACATTAAGGCCATGACATTTAATTCCCTGAAGACATCTCTACTTACTGGAGTGTAAATTCACTCTCTTTCAAAACTGTAAATTACAAAACAAGTATCTGGTCAGTGACCGCACACAGATGGACAACACTGGCTACTGTGATTTGTTACATCGGGGTGGTGGTAGTGTAGTGGCTAAGGAGCTGGGATAGCATACAGTAGCCAGAAAGGCTAATTAGAATCAGCTTATAGATAGATAGATAGATAGATAGATAGATAGATAGATAGATACTTTATTGATGCGCTAGGGGAAATTTAAGGTAGCTCAAGACATCACACACACACACACACACACACACACACACTACAACATAAACAGGATGAGTAAAAAAATAACAAATTCACATTACTAATTAGGACAGTAAAATTTACTAAATCTAGGAAGGGGCAGGTCACTTACCCGCCAGTGCTGGAGCCCTTGGGCTTGGTGTCCGTGCCATTGACCAAGGGTTCCTGTGACGATCGGTCACCTCCTCGGTCCTCTCCACCCCCACCGGTGCTGCGGTCTCCTGCTAGGCCCAGCAGGGCACGTACACGCTGGGACTTCACGTCCAGGATGGTGTCCGTGTAGCCCACCTCCTGCAGGTACCTGCAGCGGCAGACAGGGGGCGCCATGAGAAACAAAATATAGCAGCGTGAATCATGAGAGTGGCTTGGGGAAAAATAAATTATTATAACACACACACACACACAATCCTGTAATCTGCGGTGGTGGGGTTGTTTTCCTTGGTGTCGCCAGCTATGGGTAGTGGAATGCTCCAGCAGCGAGTCAAGACCAGCTTTCGTGTTTTCCTCAGTACCGTAATACAGACAGGAATTTAATACATGCGGCCCTTGTGCTGCATGCTTCTTTTGAGGTTAAGGGAGAGGAATTGCAATGGTATGGCGCAATCCTCCAGCTCAAACATGTTGCACTATAACTCAACCAACAAGAATATAAATCAGTATGGAAACTCTGTTACACCGAGTTAATAAGTGTGCATACATGTGTGCACACGAGCGTGTGTGAGTGTGTGTGTGTATGTGTGTTGATGAGATCACTGCAACTCAAAACTTCTCCCGAGAAGCATATTTTCGACGTGGTCCAATGACACGGGGGCTAATGAAAAAGTGCTGCACTCTCACAAAGCCTGTGAACACCGAGTTTCCCAGAGCTGACACATCACCAGAGAGATGCTGACCCTGTCGCCTGTATTGAGCGCTCAAACAGACACAGGCCACTGACTAAGTGCATATGAGAACTGCCCTGGAGTCAGATGTCAGAGTGTGTGTACTGAAGTGTGTGTGGGTGTGTGTGTGTGTATATATATATATATATATATATATATATATATATATATATATGTGTGTGTACGTGTTACATGTCAATGTGAAAGGCAGTAAGATCATGTTGTGCAACATGTGAAAGTATGTATGAGCATATGCGCGCGTAATGAAGGACACATCTGCTTGCATGTGTGCATGCATCTGTGAGTGGGAGTGTGTGAAAGAGACAGATAGTGAGAACAGATTAAATGAGTGTGAGTGAGTTAAGCGTGTGCGTGCGTGTGTTATGTGCAGGATGTGTTGTGTGTGCTTGTGTGTGTCTAAAGGGTACATTTGTTTGAAAGTCCATGCATCTGTGGATGAGTATGTGAAAGACATAGATACAGACAGAGAGAGAAAGAGAGAGAGAGAGAGAATCTGATTGAATGAATGACGTGTGTATGTGTATATGTGTATATATATGTGTGTGTGTGGGAGCGCAGCTGTGCCCTGTGAGTGTGTGTGTGTGTGTGTGTATGTGCATGGCAGATCAATGGCGGCTCTGTGCGGGCCGATATGCTGTGCCGGGGCCACAGGCTCCGGAGCAGCGGAAACTCCCACTGGCTGCAGGAGGGGGGGGGGGGGGGGGGGGGCGGAGACATACATACACACACACACACACACACACAATCGATCTGTCACTTGACACATGGTCATGAATAAAGTGCTATGGCCCCACACTTCTAGAGAGGAGTGAAGTAAGGGACAGATGGAAGAGGGAGAGTAATCGTTACATCGTGTGTGTATGTGTGTGTGTGTGTGTGTGTGTATGTGTGTGTGTATGTGTGTTCGGTTCAAGAATGCAGAGCAGCACTTCACAAACAACATGCTGTTGGTGTGTGTGTTTCTATATGTGCCTCTGACATGATGCACTTGTGTGCATTTCCTCAGCTTTACAGCGGCAAGGAGCTGCAGAGACTTGGCACAGTGGCTTTTACCAGCTGACCAGCACATGGGCCATCCGCACTCTCACATTCCTGCTCTTACACAACAAGAGAGCCTCTTTACATAGCAAACACACACACACACACACACACACACACACACACACACACGTATGCATGCACACATGTGAGCACACGCTCATACAAACACAGGCACACACAAACACTTGAGGGACTAGCATGTGTGGAGTAACTGATTGGGCAAAATGCCGAGTGTGAGAGAGATGATAGAACCAATTCACAAGCCTTGAGAAGGCCCTACTGACCCAAAGTTTAAAACAAAGGACATTTCAGTGCCTGTTAACTTGTCACCTACATGTATTTCCAAAAGCCTTATACGTAATTATCCATTTGCAAATCTTAAACAGCCCGGCCCACACGCCTTAAACTCGGGATAGTGCCTGAGAGCCCACAAGCCGGGATAGTGCCTGAGAGCCCCCACACCTTAAACCTGGGATGGTGCCTGAGAGCCCCCACACCTTAAACCTGGGATGGTGCCTGAGAGCACACAGAACTTCCCAGAACAGGGGAAGGATGAAGAAGGAAGGGGAGTACTCACTGTCTGAGGAGCTGCCTGCCCTGCTTCCAGGACAGCTGGTTGTTCAGGGACTTGGGAGCCTCGTTTTCATTGCACTCGTCTGTAAGAGAAAGAGAGAGAGAGAGAGAGAGAGAGAGAGAGAGAGAGAGAGAGAGAGAGAGAGAGAGAGAGAGAGAGAAAGGAAGGGAGAGAGAGAAAGAAAGAAAGAAAGAAAGAAAGAAAGAAAGAGAGGGAGAGAAAGAAAGAAAGAGAGGGGAGGTCAGTGTGTAGAGTTTGCAGGGAACACTTCACTTGAACCCTGTCTAATGAGACTGACATAAATATGTCGTAAACATGCTCATGTCATACAATTCATAACAGCTGATGTCCTCTGTTGTTACCAGTACTGGCAATTGCCATGATGGCTTGATATTTTATATGTCAAGACAGCTTAATGTGTATATGAATAAGATGTCGTACCATCATTCAGTCATGACAATGCTAGATTATACAAAGATGATATTGATACATGACTGGACCCTGATTGTTACAAGTAAATTGTAGATTTTGTAGGTGGACAAGGAAAACATCAGTCACAAAGTAAAACAAAGAAAAAAGGAAGCAGTTATAGAGATTTGTTCTATGAACATAAATCATAATTCTAGTGTAGGAAACCAGCCCCATTGTCATTTAGGAAATTCAAGTGAGAGACTCACCACTGGCCAAACCACGCCAAATTCAATTCACATGGCAATTCTGGCAAATGAATTATGCAGGCACTAAATTATTCACCCAAAATTGAGAGTGCCCCCAAAAAGGCTGCATGGTGTCTGCATGGTGCACCCAGACACTCTGCCACCTCAGATATGAACTCGGCATTGCAGACCAGACGGCCCTCACCTGCTACCAACAGCCCAGCTGGTTCTGCCTGAGCCCACAACACCTCCACAGCCGGGCCATGCTGAGCTTGGAGTTCAGTGTGAATGCAGAAGCGAACGCGACGCCGCGCTAATTGCATAGAAACGGAGGAGTCTGGGCCGAGTGTTGCGACGCGTTGCGTTGGCAGCGCCGGGTGTGTCTGCCTGCTGCCCTCTCTTTGCCCAAACTAGGTCACGCCTGCTCTCTAAAGGTGGTATGGATTGTGTGTGTGTGTGTGTGTGTGTGTGAGAGTGTGTCTGTTAGAGTGTGTGAGTGCTGGTTGGGGGAGGGGTGATGGTGGCAGGTGTGGCACCCACTTGTCTACCACACCAGCAGTCACCTCCACCAACGCACACAAACTCTTTCTCACATACACACACACACACACACACACACACACACACACACACACACACACACTTGCTCTCCCGTACACACACACTAACTCTTCAAACACCTATCCTGTCTCCCTCATCAGCACTTCAAGGGAGCCGCCTACAGGAGTCCATCCAGCCCTCATGAATACAGATTAGCTGTAATAAGGGGAACATCCCTAATGACAGCCTGGTGTGTGTGTGTGTGTAAGGGGGGGGGGAGATTACTCAGCAAAGACCAATAATACCACTGAGGCTTTTTAGGGTTTTCTGGGAACAAGTTAAAGTACCGGTAGTAGGCTACGGAGTCAAGGTTCTATTTAATTTAATGAATTTAATGAAATTTAATTACACTGAAGCACCGAAATCTAAAATCGTTTTACCCCCTAAATCCTGTGACGTTATGGCGAGACCAAACTAAGTCTGAATTTAGCACTGCTTATGCTAAATGTTACAACGGTAGGCTCCCGCACGTTTTAATGGCTGCGTCAGGTGTAACAAAAGTAGGTCCAAGGCTAGTCTAGACCTACATGTCGCTGTAAGTTAAATTCTTAACAAACTAGAAAATATTTTGTAATTCTTTCATGAACTAAACATGTATGACTCCTTTCTGGCCAAATTTCACAGCTTTCACGTTTAACAGCTTTATGTAAATCGAGTTTGAATGGAGAGAATAGAAAAGTGTTACGATTGTGCCAGTTCTCCCCTACTTTCACATAGTAAACAAATGGAATGTTGGAACATCGCTCCCCAACACAAACGCGAAAGGTCGGGTTTGCTTCATCTTTTGCCTACGTTTTGAAAACGAAGGGTTAGCCTACTTATTGTAACTGTGGTTCTCTGAGTTTCAATGTCATAAGATTGCATAGGCCTACGTGTACACATGTGCAGGCCAATTATAGTGGAATTCAACTTAGCCTAGGCTAGCCACCTGCAGACGTCTAAGCTGAGATTCTGCTACGTTTTCAAACCGGAATTGTGCATGTCATGGTTGAAAACGTCGAAGTCGAATCACCCAAATGTTTCATATATATATATATATATATATATATATATATATATAACAGTGCAGTCTTACCAGAGTCGTAGCTGGGGGGCTTCATGTCGCCTTGATTAAGCTCAGTGCCATACTTTAGCTTGTGATACTTCGCCCTGGGAAGAAACAGAAGAGACAGCACACACAGTAAGACCATGCAAACATGTCTGTTTATCTGTGCACCAAGTATAACATTCATACGACGGCTTAATGTCAGAACTGCTATTAGAAAAAAATCCTTTTTGAAATGAGACATACCACAGGTAGATGGGAATAATGGCATGTGGGGCAGGCAAAAAACAGCTGCTAAAATGAGAAGCAAGTGCATTTTACCCCGAGAAAGAGATGTGGCACATCATCCTGCAAATGGCATAGATTGTACTGCTGGTATGTGGAGAGAAGGCAACAGCTATCTATGGATGCGTTCACAATTAAATTCCCTTTTCTAATTTGGGAGTATCCTGCATTCCACGCTATGACCCAACATTCCTTTCAAGGCTTCTGTGAACAGGGGACATGTTGCCAGGCAACCTGACATCAGCCAAGGCGTCACACCTTATAGGCTGAGCTGTGTGGGTGTGTAGGAGCGCTCCTACCAATCTCTCTACTGCTAAGAATATAAAATAATAAAGCAACTCATAATGCCAAGCAGAGATCTCAAGCCCACATTCATTGATAAGGAAGTAAAACTGGGCACAGTCAGCCAGCATAGTTTTATGGATGTGTGAACTTAACATAAACGGTACATTTGATGGATGTGCACTTAACATACATTTGATGGTCCTTGACAGGCCTTTTTTTAACTCATTGAATGCCAAGCTGTTTTCGGAAGCTTTGTCCTAGAGTGCCAGCAATCTAGACCATTGTTGATGATTTTTGTACAGCCACAGCATATTCTGTGTTATAGCTATGAACACATACAATGGCTCGTTTAAAAGGTGAGACTTTAAGCTCTCAGTGGGTGCAAACCGTGTATTTCTACACACCTCTGTTCCTGAGAAATCCCAAGCTAAACAGTGGCTAGTTTTCATCAAAATCGCTGTTTTTTTCTAGAAATGGAGATATAACGTCTTTCAGGGCTCTACACTAACATTTTTTTTCAGGAGCACTTGTGCGCCCAAGTTAAAAAATTTAGGAGCACAGACAAAAATTTGGGCGCACAGTCAGTTCTGTACTTAACTTACACATAATCTAACATTATACTGCAGCTAACAGTTAAGAATGACTGACAACATTTGTGCCTACTTTATTTTCAGTCTGTTCTATTATCCTACATTTTGTTAATGTAAAATAATATAATACCATATTTGCATATTTAGCCTGTATGTATCCTGCCAAATGTAGGCTAATTTATTTATTTGTGAATCCATCTATAGCTAAATCAAATATGCCCATGGTGACCTATCTGACTGCATACTGCCTAATACTACTACTAAAACAGTACATTTCACAAAACCCAACATAGGCTAATCAAGGATATATGTTTTATACTTTTATTTTTTATTTGAAATATCTGCATTGATGGGGAAAGTAGGCAAACGTTGGGCCTACTTTCGTTTTGCACTTCAGCTTGTATTCGGTGTAAACAAACAAGCATGCGTGGAAGCCTGGAGTTGTAGCGTTCTACCTTTGAATAAAGTGGGAGTATTACGGGAGGCTACTTTTGTGCCGGTTCGCTACAGCTATTATTTTGCATATTGCAGCCAATACGTCAACTGGGCTAAAAGGCATGTTAGGTTACCTTTCCTTCTCTCACTGCATTCTCAGAATCTCATCCTGTTCCTCCTATATCCAATGAATTCGGTGGATAGAAGAACTAATTTCTTCAATCTTTGCATCTTGGCTGGCTAGTCTAACTTTCCGCTTTTTCTGCGCGCTCTTGGATTTGATAGAAGCGACTAGCGAGTCACAACGCGAAACTGCTAACGTTGATGGGAGGTGTAGTTTTTATGCTGAATTCGCGACGTGATTCTATGGTTTGCACCAGTAATGTTTCTCGATGTTGCGGTGTATTTTGTAGACAAACATTGACATGGTTAGAAGTCATTCGCACCAGTGCGCCTAAATATTTTTTTGCACTCGCACGGCATAATTTTTACTCGCATGTGCGAGTGAAATGGGCGCACTGTAAGCCCTGTCTTTCATGAAATTATGAAGTGTTGCCTGTAAACTTTCCAGGAAGTGATCAGCGAGACTGCCACCTAGTGATAGACCCACGAAAATGGCCTGGTTTTGAGATGACGTGCATGAGTCACTGATTCGACCCAAAGCGGCAACCGAGTTATGATAAAATGTCTAGATAAAATGTCCAGATTTTTATGCGCTTCATGCGTTTTCATGAGTTTCCGATCGTTATATATTTCATTTCCATTCATCACAGAGTTCCCAAAATCACATATAAGGTCTGTTAGAGTGTCTAGTTTCGTAATTTTTTTTTTAAAAAAAAAGCTAAAAACGTAATATTACGTTTTTGGCACTCAATGACTTAATTGAACAAGCATTGTAAACATACACACAAACCTTACAGACAGCCTCAGCATGAATCCTCAAAGCTTTTGGCAAGAATAACGATTTACACTACAGTACTGTAAACCCCACTTGATCTGATCTGACCCAAATGTATGTAAATACAGTCCCCTTTAGATTTCCACACTCTAGCAGATGGCTCGCCAGATTGAGCGGCATCCACACAACCTGACTTGCGAATGATGAATGAACTGATGAATTCTGCATATTTAATACCTGCTCTTTAGCTACCCAAAAGCTGCATACTTTCTAGGGAGGCGATGATGCACATGCAATGATAAACACAACATAAAAATACACAACATCAAAAGGAACCTTGAACTATTCTATTTAATAGGGTAAATTACCATATGATACACTAGTCTCCCCTAAATGTGCTATAAACCAAAAGCCTGTCACCTCCTGTTTGCTAATCAACAAGTTTGACATTTTCCGGGATGCATTGATTCTGGGCCAATAATGATACTGATGTTTAGACTATCAATTTGGCTAAAAAACGATGGTGATTGTTTATTGTATTTGTTTACTTGTAATTATGCACTTTAATGGAGGGTAAAATAATATAAACAAAAGAGAGGATAACTGACAGTGTGTGTGTGCATATCCAGACACCTATGTGACCTGTGACCATAAAGATGCTTTGCTTTGCAAATAGAAGGCATAAAGTGTGTGTGTGTGTGTGTGTACGCATGTGTATGTACGCGTGTGTGTGTGTGTGTGTGTGTGTGTGTGTGTGCGCGCATGTGTGTGTGTGTGCGTGTGTGTGTGTTATATTGCTGATATTGCATATGTGGGCCACACTGGAGCAGCTCAGTAACAGACATGACTGAAAAAGACTCTTGCATGCCCGGCACTATGGAGAGGGTAGTGGGGGGGGGGGGGGGGGGGGGGGTATGTGCTGCTGGATGGTGGAGAAAAGGCAAGCGAGAAAGGGCACGATCAGAATCCCATATAGTATATATGCAATTCCAAACTAGTATTTTCAGGGTTTACCTTGAAAGCAAATCTGTTTTCCGGAACGGGTGCCGCTACAAGCGACCCAAAATCAAAATTACAGCTAAAAAAAATTAGAATTAGAGAAAATTAGAATTTAAATCTCATTTGAACAAGCTGGTGACGGTTATGCCACTGAGCTAGAGATCACTTTGAATAACTCAATGAATTCAACCCTGAAGCCAGCTGTGAATTGATCACCCCAGAGAGAGAGAGAGACGGACACAGAAAGAAAACGATGACATCATCTGCTTCCTTCACGACCCAGGCGTCAAAGTCTCTGGGGAGAATAGGCAACACATGTCACAGCCGTCGTCATGGCAACGGGTGTGTGGGGTGCCGTTGGCGTGACAGCGTGGTGTAGGAGAGACAGAGAGAGAGAGAGGCGATCTGCCTGTCTGTGTTGTCCTTTCTTTCCTGGAAATAGAACAGCAGTGACCTTGATATGCTTGTTGCGCTCTCCCACAGAGGGACTAAGACTCACAGACAGACAGGAACGGAGAGAGAGAGAGAGAGAGAGAGAGAGAGAGAGAGAGATAAAGAGACGACAGAGAGAGAGAGAAAGGCCCCTGATGTTTTCCTCAGCCTCCAGCTCAGGAGGTAGGTACCAGGCCTGCCACCCGTGATATGCGTCGCACAGCAACACACAGCACACTCGCACTCAACCTCTGAAGAAGAACGATGCAGGCGCAAAACATCAAAATACTGGAGTGATGGGAAACGGTGACGCAAGATCAAATCCAGTTAAGTGGTGCTCTAAGTGCGCTCCGAAAAGACTTCCACTGTGAAATTATTAAGTTTCCTCCCATCTCTCTCTCTAAGTGTGTGTGTCAGTGAGTGAGTGCGTGCACTGCTGTTGTCAGTGGTGTCATGTCAGAGCACATCAGACAGTGTTAAAGGGATGCAGTGGGAGAAGGGAGACTGGTGAGGAGCTAGGGTTAGTGTGTGTGTCTGGTAGGAAACTGACCTCTCCTGCTTCAGCGCATACTCCAGCATCTTTATCCGCCGCACCAGGTCCTTCTTCAGATTCTCCTGGCCCTTCCTCTCCCCCTGCAGGAAGGCTATCTGAGCCTGAGAGAGAGAGAGAGAGAGAGAGAGAGAGAGAGAGAGAGAGAGAGAGAGAGAGAGGCAGAGAAAGGAATGTTGTGTTATACTTCCTAAATAAATACTGCACAAAAACATAAAAAAAAAAAAGACAGGCTGTTCTCCTACATTATCTAAATATGGCTCTCTATATAAAAAAAAAAGAATAAAAAGATGTTTAGACAGCGAGTCTGATAACTAATAACTTAATGCAGTGGAATGTCTTGGAGTGAGGCTCAGGCTGTTGACGGTGTGAATGCTTCATGTGAGAACTGTTCCCCCACTGGAAAAAAAAAAAAGACGCCGCCTGGCTATCCAACACACAGACAAACTCACAAGCACTTTTGGGCTCCAAAACCTCAACATGAAGAAATTCACCCGTTGACAAATTCCTACATGCACAGACAACATAAAAATAAGTAAATTTTTTTTATTTATCACAGTAATGACTTCGCCTCAAAGTTTGTGTGCTGTATGAACTTCCAAATAAGGACACAAGAGGAATACTGTAGATAGTCAGGTAAAGCTTCCCAGGTTAGGGTGCCCCAGGCACAAATAAATATATCAAACTTGACAAAGCCAGCTAAATGTTTTGTACATCTAAGGACCTCCTCCACTTTATAGTGACTGTTAAAACATTAAAAGTTTTTCTTACTGGTAGGCTAGTTCACCACTTAGTTTAAGTTGCAGGTAGTCCAACATGTAGTTTTAGTTACAGGTAGTTAAAAGCTTTTCCATCCTGTAAAAGCATTAATGGAGTCTATTCAAGCAGGGTGGTGGTCAGGAAGGATGGATGGATGGATGGAAGGATGGCGTAGGAGGCTATTAGTCTACCTGACTGAACTTTGTCAAAGTTGCCATTAGCCCACTTAAAGGTGCAGTCAGCAGTTTCACGTGATTTCAAGTGCACACATTTTTTTGTCCATTCTGCAGTAATCAGGTAAAACACAATGACAATCCAGAAGTACAATAAATCTAGACCATTGTCAAAGATAGGCCTACAAAACACTGGGTGCTGGTCTGTCAAAGAAAACCCAAACATCCAAGAGATAGGATCTTCAAAATCAGACCCAAAACAGTCTACCTGCCGATCCAAAACAAAACTCATAAACACTGCAACAAGGGGGTAAAGTGCTTTAGTGGGCATTACCACCCAGAAAACAGTTGGCCCGGGTTCAACACCCAACACCTGTGAGTCACATGTCACTTTGCATAAGAGCACCTGCTTAGTCCCAGACACCTCACATTACCTTCACTTTAGTTAATAGAAAAGCTCCACAGCTAGCTCCACAACAGCCGTGGCCTACTGGTTAGCGCTTCGGACTTGTAACCGGAGGGTTGCCGGTTCGAACCCCGACCAGTAGGCGCGGCTGAAGTGCCCTTGAGCAAGGCACCTAACCCCTCACTGCTCCCCGAGCGCCGCTGTTGTTGCAGGCAGCTCACTGCGCCGGGATTAGTGTGTGTGCTTCACCTGACTGTGTGTTCACTGTGTGCTGAGTGTTTCACTAATTCACGGATTGGGATAAATGCAGAGACCAAATTTCCCTCACGGGATCAAAAGAGTATATATACTTATACTTACAGCTCATTTATTCTCCTAACACAAAAGGTATAAGGAGGCTCTTTGAGGTTTATTACCATATCCTCCAAGTTAAAGAGAATTCTGGTGCTTTTTTACATAGATCTCTGTTTCTCAAGGTCACCGAGTACTGTTGGTACGAAAAAAAAAAAACGGTTCTATCTAGCTCAAGTTGCACCAAGCACATTAAACTACAGTGCACAACTCCGAAGACTGACTAAAAACAGGAATGTTGTCTGTCTAATACACCTAACGCAGACAATTGAATTGAACTTGTCCTAGAAGCGACTAAAGCTTCAGCCCTCCACAAACATTGAAGCAGCCACTTGACAAACTTCAACAGATCTGCTCTTAATGCTCCTCAACGCATCATGCTCACTTTATTGCTCAATTCACAGTGTCTGTTTTAACATATTTACTGAGAAATAAGGCACAAGGAGAACAGAACTCCCACATTAGTATGCACAAGAGCCCTTGAGCACGGCATGGCTGGTCCCATCACACTTCAGTCCTCGCATACCGTCTGACAGATAAAGCTCATCAGGGCTTGTCTGGAGAACACGTCTCAGTCTTATACCCTCCCCCAATCTTGCCTGTTCAGTGTTTCCCACAGAATTGAGGGGGGGGGGGGTGGGTGTTTTAAGATCGTCTTGGTAGTGTATAGGTCTAATAGTAGGGGGGCCTATGTGTCTAATTTGGGGGCTTGTGGGATTTGCATGTTAATTTTTGGAGAGTATTATATCTTTGTTCTAGGGGTTCTTACGAGTAAAAAATTCAGAAATGGTCAAATTTGGAAAAGTTGAAATTTGGTGTTTTGTCCATAGATATTCTACAAAGTAGTGTGCAAAAGTGGGCCACATAAACAACACAACATAAGACATTTTTAGGCTGATGATTGATCTCTTTAACAAGAAATTGTGCCTAAAATTCTCAAAATTGTCCGCTTAAACAAATAATACTTCAATATCAATTGAAGTATTAGCCTGCTCTGTCAGTTCTTGTCTACAACCATTCAAAACAAAGTGCAGAGATCTCTGTTAAATCAAGATTAATAGACTTTTACATAGTACCAGCTGAAGTCTGTAAGGCCTTCCGAAGCCTATGTAAGTGTGAAGAAAAGAAAGGCTAAAGCATCAGCTAAACAAACAGACAGGTGTGTGTGTGTGTGTGTGTGTAAGAGAGAGAAAGAGAGACACTACCAGCATGGACGGATTATGAACTTTCCGGCCCCTGGGTCCAGATGTATTAAGGGCCCCCCACTAATTGTTGCGGGGGACATTTTTTTAATTTATTTGATGTGATTTCCTGTATTCTGGTGCATTTTGGGGATGGCCAATACTTTATTTCAATCAGATTCATAGCCTATGTGTTAATATAATGTGTTGATATTGAGGCAATGATTCCATGCAATGGCTTGGGCCCTCTGACTCCTTGGGCCCCTGGGTTTGGGCCCGGTAGGCCCGTGCAGTAATCCATCCCTGACTACCAGTGACAGTTGGCTGTTGATAGCTGGCAGTGATAGAATTTAGAATATCGAATAACTTGAAGCACATAGTGCTCTGTTCTTCATGGTTGGTGATATTAGTTACCTTCTAGCCTTCTACATTTGAGCAAGCACATTTTCATAGTGCATGGTGGCACAGTCTAGTTAGGTTATATTCTGAGGTGTGTCTCTCTGTTAGTCAGGTGATGGCACACATATTCTAAAAGAAACAGATTTTGGGCTATGTATCCAGTGGCAGATATATGTGGACTGGTAAATATCCCATCACTAGAGACATATGCCAAATGTCTTGTTTTTGTCCATGAGAAAGTATGGAGATGGGCATCACAGATCAGCCAACGATTACATTGTTACAGTGCAGTTATTTTACAACAGAACAAAGCAGTTTGGCACAGGAACTGCTACAAATCCACCTGTAACAGTGAGCATCTGCAGCATGCTAAGATTTGTTACTAGAAATCACGTGAAGCAGGCAGGACTCGGTGTCTTCAGAAAAGACACGGTAGACCATCTTCTGAACCTGCAGCAACACCTGCAACTGCATCAAGTCCATCTAGAGGGACTTTGTACACTTGTTCAGCAACAGCTGCTGCCAGCATAGATAAGTGCTTCTTCTGTCAGAAGCAGAAAAAAGAGCGTCTTCATGGAGGTGTCCTCTTTCAATGCAGGCAACCAACCAAGAACTACAAGTAATATTTTGAAGTCAATGACTTTTAACAGGTAGCCAGTGTAAAGATGCTAGGATGGGGAAATATGTTCATATTTTTTTGTGTGTGAGCAGCTGCATTTTGTATAAGCTGTAAGCTCTTTGGACAGGTATTATTACAGCCAGCATAATAGCATTGCAATAGTCTATCCTTGAGATGACAAAACATTAATTTCTCGGCATCTGGTAAGGATAAGGACTTCCTTATCTTTGAAAATGTTCCTTAAATGGTAAAATTAAGTTTTGGTGATCTGTTTTATGTGATTATTTAGTGCTAGGTCCTGGTCAATTATAACTCCTAGGTTTTTAACACTTGTGGATGAGGTCAGGGCAAGATAACTATATGTAGCCTGTGATGTGGATAGGATATCCCTCATCTTTTTAGAACCTAAAACCATGACTTCTGTTTTATCTGAGTTAAAAAGCAGGAAATTATTTGTCATCCATGTCTTTATATCTCTTATACATGTGTCAAGTTTGGCTAACGGTGTTAATTCATCAGGTTTTATGGAGAGGTATAGTTATGCATCATCTGCTAAACAACAGGGGCCCCAGTACTGAGCCTTGAGGCAATCCATATTTTACCATAATCTGGGTAGATGGTTTATTATGGACCTGTACAAATTGAGCTGAGTCTTTGATGCCTACCAAATTTTCAAACCTAAATACTATGTAATTGTCTATGGTGTCAAAGGCAGCGCTGAGGTCCAGGAAGACCAGTATCAATACAAGGCTAGGTTTTTTTAAGGGAGGGCTTAATAAGAGAGGTCTTAAACGACTGCGGTACATGCCATGATAGCATTGAATTATTTATCATCTAGAGCAAAACATTATCCAGGAAGGGGAGAGCAGTCTTAAGAAGGTGAGTAGAAATAAGGTTTAGTGGGCTAGTTGTAGATTTTGATGAGGAAATTGTGGAGGTGAGATCTAATATGTTTATGTAAATGAATTAGGCCTAAATGTTGTTTGAGGTCTCATCTGTTATTCTGTGATTTTGCTATATTTCAGCAATGGAGTATGTGTATTTGGTGAAACTGATTGGTTATTGATCTTATCTCTAATTGTTTGACATACAATCATAATACTGACATACAATCATACTGCTGAAAATAAGAAAATAACTGTTTTTTGAACTTTATTCAACATAGCCAGAGATTTAGGCGAAATGTATGGTGTTAATTATAGTGAAATATACAAATTCACAAAAATAGGGTTAAAACAGGTAAAAAAAAAAATGGGAGACATAATTTTTCTCCATGTTCAATGACCTCTAAAGACAGTCCAACCACTCTCCAAAAATTAACATTTCAATCCCACAGAAACCACATAGGCACTCAATTATAGTCAGGGGGCCTGTCACTTTAAGACGTTTGCGGGACCCTTTGCAATCGTAACACAGTTGAAAGGCTGCTGATGTGTGGATGCAATTCATAACGTTTTCTACATAGTTAAAATAAAGGTTCGTACTTCTCCTTGGGACAAGCACTTTTGAATTTTGGAAAACACTTTTCCATTTACATCGGGATTTTGCAAACATTCAGTGTCAGAGTCAATAAAATGAGCCCTTCAACGAAATTGACAAGCAGCAGTAAGTAGGCTAAGCATGCTAAATTCGACATCCAAACAGTATTCTAACGTTAGCTTTGAGATACTGCTTGATTTCATAACTTAACTTAGTAGGCTACACTGAAGAGACTAAACTATGTTGTGATAAGACCTTAGCAGAATTCACTTCAATGCAGCAGTTTTGAACAAATTTGTCACGATGCTAAGCGGATTTAATAGCAATTTAGCCAGACGTCTTCTATGCAATGCTTCTATGTGGCAACAACAATCCTTCAACAATCGTGAATATTTATGCACATGCAGAGGAGTGGCAGCGGGCTACGAGAGAGAGCGGGGCGGGGCAAGGAAAGGCTGCGTGCGTAAAAAGCGCAGCTCAATGGCAATACAAGGATTTTACCTTATATTTAATTTAAATTAAATTAAACATAGAATATTAATCTGTGGCGGGCGATTTTTATTTCGTGGCGCCTCACCACAGATTAGTCAATGTATGGGAAACACTGCCGTTTGTTTACAAGCCTGAACTTCAGCTCTGCACCGGCACAAACAATCAATCAGGGGAAACCTCACCACACTTCTCCTCATCCTCCCTCCCTCCCCTTTTCCCTTCCTCCCGTTTCCTCTCCTCTCCTTTCCTTCCCTTTCCTACACAACACTTGGACCGCCAGCCGTTTCTGACATCACTGCGGTCTATTTTCCACCCTCTCTCGTTTGACGTATTAAGCTGACAGAGGCTACAACAGAAAGACAATGACAATTGTGCACCAGTACAGAATGAAAAGGCATTTGGGGGGGGGGGGGGGGGGGGGGGGAGTTGACAAATCTTCACCCTAATTGGACAATTTCCTTCAGGTTTAAAAAGGAAGGCAGAAGAATGGAGGGGGCCCCGGGGCCTGTATTCGAAAGCATCGCCTGCACATGAGTCACAGGCGTCCTTTAATCTGCCGGATTTTAAATAACATGAGATTCACTCCACTTCCTCACCGCCACCATCGAGCAATACCACAATCCTTTCCCTCTCTCTCTTTCAAACCACGTTTGCAGAGTCCTCCTCCAGGGGCCGGTCAACTGTCGCTCGTGTGTCGTGTGTGAAAAATGCAGCCACAGCCAGAGCCAAGGAGGCTGAGAGTGGCTAATTAAACTAAAATTAAAAGGTACCGTTAGTGATTCTGAATGGCATTACATCAGTAGCTTCTAAAGGAAAAGCAAAGCAGCAACAGCTATTCCGATCAAAGATTCTAAAGTGCTTCAGAGCATCTGATCAGAAGAGAACCTACCCCATGTAAACAGATGACATGGAATTTTAATTCGGAAAGGTTAATCAGAATGACATAAAAAAAACTGTTCAAGTAAACCGCTTACAATCGCTTAAGGCACCTTTTAGAGGCACAGGACAGACCTGTAAATTAGGGCCACAGCCACCAACATCCTCCGTTTCTTTCCAATCAACATCCTTCCTCTCAGCCAACCCAAATTCCAAATATAACTACTATGCATGGTGCAAGTACAGCCTTCTACAAGAATGTTTAAAGATTCAGATGACGTTGAGTAAGGAAATTAAATGGCATAATGATATACTGCAAATGCACAATGACACAGGCTAGAGATGCACAGAGGCTATAGATGGAGCATCAGGCTGGGTGGCCTACCTACCCTCTAAATGTGAGTCCTGGCTTTTTTAACTTTGATGGGCGGTTGCCAAGAGGAGGCAATTGATGAATTGAAGTGAATTGCGTAACCTAGCTGCAAGAGAGGACTTATTCACCCCAGAGGAGATAGAGACAGAGAGAGAGAGAGAGAGACAGAGAGAGAGAGAGAGAAAGAGAGAGAGAAGCGAGCGAGTCAAAGGCAGAACCATGATTACCATTAGGGGCTTTAATGGCGAGTACACACACACACACACACACACTATATATGAACTGTGAACTGTCTGTGGTGATTTCAAACAACGTGTGTGTGTGTGTGTGTGTGGTGCTGAGTTCTCGGGGCGGTGAACCATCAACAGTGTGTCCTCAGTGTCCATCCTGAGCGGAGCGACACATTAACCCAACAGAGGAATGCTTCCACTCAGACTGCAGACAAGCCCTGATCTATTCCCTCGCCACACACAGACTTCATTATGAAGAGAGGAACAGAGAGAGAGAGGAAGAGGGAGGGTGTGTGTGGGTGTGTGTGTGAGAGTGAGAGAGAGACAGAAAGTGAGAGTGAGTGAGTGAGTAAGTGATAGATAGAGAAAGAGAGAGAGAAAGAAAGAGAGAGTGTAGGGAGAGAAAGAGAGAGAGAGTAGGTAGAGTGACAATGAGTGTGAGAGAGAAACAAAGTGAGAGAGTGAGTGAGTGAGTGAGTAAGTGATAGATAGAGAAAGAGAGAGAGAAAGAAAGAGAGTGTAGGGAGAGAAAGAGAGAGAGAGAGAGTAGGTAGAGTGACAATGAGTGTGAGAGAGAGACAGAAAGTGAGAGAGTGAGTGAGTGAGTGAGTGAGTGAGTAAGTGATAGATAGAGAAAGAGAGAGAGAAAGAAAGAAAGAGAGAGTGTAGGGAGAGATAGAGAGGGCAGAGTGACTATGAGTGAGACAGGCCAGACTGACAAAGATATGGAGCGAGGGAGAAAAAGGAAAAGAGTGTGAACTGAAGAATGTGACAGTGGGGGGAGAAGAGGGCAGGAGTTGGCATAAAGGGAACCCCTCAGTCCCTGTGCATAGAGCATCGCATCCACACGCACAAGCTTGCAATGAACAAGAGCAGCTCCTCTCAGGGCTTACACGCTTCTCGCTAAAGAAACAGTGTAAGGCATTGCACATCCCAGGCCAAAATCGGATGGGTGCAAGATCCAGTACAAGAGTATCCAACTAGGGGTGGGCGATATATCGTCTGTGATAATATCGTGATTGTTGTTTTAACGATGTGCAAATTTACATTATTACTTTTGTCCATATCGCCCACCCTATATCCAACGAGAATAAGGGATATGATCCACACACCATGTGGCTTACATTCACTTTTTTTTGTTTGCTTGTTTTGTGATGATCAAAACGAGTGACATGTGAATGGTAGCTAAAAGCTGTGCGGATCATCCCATATATTCTTTTTGCTTACAGGCTTCTCCCACCAAAACAAACACCGCCGGCACTCGGCCGCAGTCAGTATCAGGGTTGCCAGCTGCAGTAAGCAGGCACCTGGAGCAGAGGCAAGGAAAGCAGTGATGACTGCAACGCACAGTAACAGACAAACACAGTCTCCTCGCCTGCCAACAACCAGCCTTTTAAGCTTCCACAACAAGCAGCCTGAGCGTTGACGTCTGTGTGCAGTCTAATACAAACAGACAAGCAGCTCTGAAATAATAATGCAGTGGTGGTGGAGCATTCTCACGAGAGACTTAAATATCTACAAGCATTTTCAGTGGGGATGCTGTGTCTAAGAGTGAGTGGACACTCCTATCCAAACAAGAACCACTGCCAAAAAACACGAAGAAATGAAGAGGAATTTATGGCCGTTTCCACACACACACAGACACACAACACACAGACACACACACACAGACACACAATAAAGAAAACAGTTTCGTCAGGGAGGCAGGCCATGTCTTAATCATCTGCAACCTTGTCTGCCTGCCTATCTCTGACATTACATTAGGGCTGCAGGTCTACAGAGATCAGCCTGATTCTCTCAGTAGAACTTTGACCCTGCTGGTTGCCTAGAAGCAGGGCCAGTGCTCCGTAGCTTTGAACATCTTGGATAGCTCATGGTAGGGCACACATAGACAGACATACACAAACACAGCCCTCCTCCACCTCCATCTCCACCCAGCCCCAGTAATCCATTATCCACGAGTATTGTGTGCCACAGACAAAGCAGAGATAAGAGGTGGAAAAAACGTGCCGTATTTACAAGGCAAACAAACCCCTGTGCTTGGCACCCTCACAAGGCCGGCTCTGTCACAGCACAGCATGGCTGGGCGAGGGGCGATGGCCCAGCTGATAGGGAGGCCGAGGGCATTCCGCACATTCCAGACACACACACACACCTGTTGTCTCCACTGAAGAGGTGTCAGGTAGTGGTAGTAGTAAATTAGACGTTAAATTAAATTGTTTAAAATCTACATTTCATTAAAAAAAAAACAAATCTAGAACTTATGGAGGTAGTAAGAGGTAAAGAGGTACAGTTCCAGAGAGAGAGAGAGAGAAAGAGAAAGAGAGCAGGGACGCAGGGTCCGAGTTACACACAGAGCCCGAGCAGGAAGTTCTCAGAAGAGATGAAACAGAGAGTGGAACCAGGCCAAAGTCCAGCCGATAGCCTACATCACAAAGTGACACCATAACACACACCATGATACGCATACACACCTCACACCAGCTGTGCTTCCAAAGATGGCACAGGAATAGAGCAGCCACAGACCGGTCTGGAGATGGCAAGACTCAGCTAATGAGAATAAAACTACAGCATATTGGATCAACACTACAACCTGATTAAAGGACAGCCATTTTTAGGTGAATCATTATACCTTACAACAAGCATCACTGTTTCGGCTCTGTCCTGCCTTCCTGCATCTTCAGGGATCTACTACAGTGCAATCTGTATGAATGTAAGTGTGTGTGTTGTCTGTGTGCATTAACAAACTGAGCAGGCAACACAAGACAAAACAAACAAACAAAAAAAAGTTACCTCTAAGTTACCTAAGAGCTGTGGATGCTCTACTCCGACTTGAACTCTCATAAGCCAGGCTGGGTCTCCCCCTCATTCCTGGCCTACAGGCTGCTGTAACTTAACTTAGCAGCTTGGGCATTCCTCTGGGGATTGCTCAATGGCTGCTTCTCTAAAGAGAGCTTGACTGACAGTAGAGAGGACTGAAGAGGGCATATGGCCAGCTGTACTACTTTGTTGTGGGCAGGAAGGCACCTCTCACAGCCCCTGAGCGAAGCGGTTTACAATTTGGAGAAAATATCTAATTGTGATTTTTGGCAGAGATTTTACAATTGCGATTTGATCTGCGCTATCATTTTTGATAGTCAAACTTCAGTCCAATATTCAAAATTGTGCTTGTGGCCACTTGTGATCGGTGAGAATGCCTTGCACAGCATTCCTACTAGGTGAGCTTCATGGTCTGTTACACAAGGAGGATGACATGCATATAAAGATATATATAGATGCAACATATAGACATATACATGTGACAGGATAAACCATTAGGACAGAGCTACACGATTAATTGAAACCAATTAGTTAATTGTATTATTTCAAAATCGATTAGCCTAATTGTGCAGCCCTACCCTAAGCCATCCAAGATGCTTAAAGCTACTGAGCACTGCCCCTGCTTCTAGGCAACCAGCAGGGTCAAAGAGAATCAGGCTGATCTCTGTAGACCTGCAGCCCTAATGTAATGTCAGAGATAGGCAGGCAGACAAGGTTGCAGATGATTAAATACCTTAGATATCTATGTAGGTCATAGATAACTAAAGGAAAGTGTCTAGCACATTAGTCATTTGTTTTTGAGAATGAGAGTATGAGTCTGACCATACACATACACACACACACACACACACACACACACACACACACACACACACACACACACAAATATAGAGAGAGATGAGGTGGGATCAGGGAAATTACCCAGGCCGGACTCCAACCTTGGTCAATTTATTTATTTTCTTTTTTTATATAGACTCTATGAATGATGCACTGACTGGAGAGCACTTTAAATGTTGTTGTACCTGTGACAATGACAATAAAGATCTATTCTATTCTATGGGCATGTGGACCCGGATATGGTACGGGTGCTATAACCACTTGTGCCACAGTGCCCCCCAACAGCGAGTGCCTCTTCTGCTTTCCCTCTGTCATATAGTGGGGTACACGAGGGAGAAATGGTTGGCCTGGGTTTGAAACCCAAACCAGACACTGCTAGTCCCTGCCGCTTTGGGTAAGAGTCTGGTAAATCCCTCACACCCCAATCCGACAAAGAAATACAGTGGCTCAGAGATAGGCGGGTCCTGACTGAGGTGATTTCCCACTGCCTAAGCCAGACCTCAACACTGATGACCTCATAAGAGAGAAACCTTTTTCCCTTGCAGCTTGCAGTGTGAAGTGTGGAAGAGTGAACCTGAACAACTGAATTGTAATTGCCTAAGTCTTTCAGGTCAGTTCAGCTGGGTTGCCACCTCTGGAGGCTAAACTATCCTAACATTCTCAGATTGATTGCCAGGCGCCCAGACAGGACCAAAACATCATTACACTTGTGAGGACTGGAGGTGTTTTCATTCATTGAGATTATCTGTCTCTTCATATACAATGAGCATGCGGTCACAGGCCTTGTAAAATAACCCTGAAATCAATGCTGGGGAGTGATACCAGAGCTCTGGTCTGTTCTTTTGTCTGGCGGAGAAACAAAGAAACACCAGAATGGTGAGTGCATTCTTTCTCTCCCCCAGAGCACATTAATATTACATAAACTCATGGTGAACTCTGGTGTGAAGACACACAGGCACCCCTCCCCCTTCCCCCTCTCTGTCCCCCACCATACTGCTGAATGCTTCATGAACAGTGCTCTTTAACACCAGAGGCAGTCAACAAGGAAATGAGGTCATCCACATGTGCCCAGATTTCCTTGACTGACAATTGTCACCAGAAAGCTCAAGGCAATCTGGTAATATCAAAGCAGGCTACATTCCATGTTAATTACTTAGTTTAGGAACAGTCCCATTTGTGGTGTTTGAGTGATTGGTGGGAAGCAATTTGGATTTTACAATTCCATTTCCACGACCCTGAATGGAAGCTTTTAGTCCTACAGTGCTTTTGCAAGGAGGCATGCATGCATGCCTGTGTATGTCTGCTTGGCAGTGGAAAAGCCAGAATAACCATGACGATAGAGCCATGACGCATAACCATGACGATAGAGGGAAGTAAACGAAAGGGAGAATCGAGCCTTCATTTTTTTTTTTGTGTCCCTAATGACTTCTGTTGCCATGACTTCATATGGAATGCCTTTTACTCACGGAAAACAGAAATGAGCCAAAGCATCTGTAAGGGCACGGTGCTCACAGCAGAACGTCAAGCCCTTGGAGAGAGCAAATGGGCACACACACACGCACAAGCGCACACACTCACATTCGCATACACACGCGCACACACACACACGCACTCTCCTGTTCCTGTTCCCCAGAGTGTGACTGTAGGGAGTGGAGCCATCACAAGCAGCCAGACACCTCTATAATAGGCGAGCGTGTCAGAAAGAGGCCAATGATGAAAACTCAGGAATCAGAATCGGAATGTGAATGGAACCACTGGCTGTGTTCCTCCACCTGATGAGCTCACATGGGTGGGCAGGAGGCAGAGGGCCAGCCACTGCCCCTCAGAGCCCCTTACACCACAGGAGGGAAGCTGGAGGACCAAGCAGACCATCAGCCTGCCAGGATTAATACCTCACTGCTGGACTAGTTTGTGTGGTCTCTGGGCATGGAAGCACATAATACCAAGTGCTTAAGTCAGGTGCCAAATCACACGCTTTAGTACTGAGGGAGGGGGTAGTTGAGATGCTGCAGGAACAAGTTAGGCTATTCACCAGAAAAAAAAAAAAAAAAAAAAAAAAAAATTGAAATATACTGAAGTCAAGAGTAAATGTGTGTCGATCTGTTTTCTCCTCCTGTTTACGGCCTGCTGACTGCTTCGCTCGGGAACACACACGCTTGATGCCATCGCCAGAGGAATTCTATGTGAACATCCCCCATCCCTCTATTCAGCATGGCTGCATGTGCACTGCTCCCTTCCTGAGGCTGGCTGCCTTGTTTCCCCATCCACTTAGAGGCCCATCTAACTCATTACGCTGTGGATGAGTGCCTCACTACTGTTGGATACCGATGGGGCAGCCTGCCTGTCTCTGGGTCTCTCCATCTCATCGCTCCGTCTCCACTCAAGCCACACGCCATCTTGGCTTACGGACCACCAAGGCAGCTCATAGCACACAGCACAGGGCCAACATATGAAATCATGTTAGCATATTAGACCACACAAGCAGACACATGCAATGCATGCATGAAAAAAAAAAAAAAGCATCACACTTACACTACACTACACACAATATCCACTGTGTGGTGACTGAGCCCAGCAGTTGTGGCTGATGATTAGGCTACATCCCATCCACAGAGAGAGCTGATGTGCACTGTGCTAGAAAGATGCTGAGATGGGCTAAGCCCCGTACCGCTTTGTGTGCCTTTTCAGAGTTCAGCAAGCAAAAGCTGGAAAATGCCTGCAATCATTGTCTGTGACTGTCAGCGTTGCAAAATGCACAGCAAATAGCAATTACCAAGATTTATACACTGTGGGGACTGAGGCATAGATGGATGGCAGCGTTTATTTTTTTGTTTTCGTTTTTTTTCTCCTTCAGCCAACAAAACAAGGGGACTGGCAAGAGCAGGAATGAAAAACGTGCGGAATGCCACTTGGTTTGGAGTGGAGGGAAAACAGCTGAAAAACAGATCAAATTTCTGATTTGACTTGCATCCAAGAGGACAAGAGCAAAATTGAGAGAGGAAAAAAAGAGAATGAGAGCGATTGAGAGTGAAAAGGAGAGCAGAAAGAGACGGAGAGAGAGGGAGAGTTTGCGGGGAGCTGCCTTGCAGTGCCAGAGGAAAAGTGGGTAACCCACTTACTTCCTACTCGCTAGAAGATCCTCTCTCTCTTGGTCTCTTATTAAAATTGACGTGCTTAATGACTGGTAAGACGGGGATGTAGCTCCCTAGCCTCGCTATGCTGCCCATTCGCTGCCTGCCTGGGCCCAGCTTGATGCATGGGTCTGGAGGGAGAAAGGAGGGGTGCGTTGGCCTTGTGGGGTTGACCACCCACACAGCATTATGGGTAGGGATGAATGGCTCGAGTCTGGGGGACTGCACGATCCGTAAAGTATGTGTGTATAGGTGTGTAAAGCCAAAAGAGCGAGCAGAAGAGAGATATGAAGAGACATGGCAGGACCGACTAAAATATGTTACTGTGGTACTCGTCCTCTCCTTCCACCTCTGGGGGACAGAACAGTCAGCACTGCGTGTGAGTATGTCTTTTTTGTTGCTGTTAAAGGACAGCTCCAGTCTAAGAACAACCTCGGGTCTATATTTGGATGATAGAGAGTATAAAGAGTCATTGGGGAGTTATTTAAGAGAGCGGGAAAGAGCTGAAGAGAAATGGCACAAGTGAGAGACGTCACTATGCAACCTCATCACCTGCCCCCGGCACTCCTGCTACTGGGTCATCGCTGCCTATCACAGAGTCCATCCCCCTGTACCCTCTGCCTCTGCTTTGAACCCTCTGCTTTGAAACATCTAAATTGGTCCTCTTCCAGCCTCCTCCTCCTGAGCATGATCCCGTCTTTTCCATGCCTCCTCCTCAGCATCTCTCACATGCATCTTCCCCAGAGTCTCTCCCATGCCACCTCCTCAGCTCCCTCATGCCTCCTCCTCCTCCTCAGTGTGATCCTGCCTCACTCATGCCAGTTATTGTCAGCAAACCAACCCCCCCCCCACCCCCCCGGCACCCCTCCCCTCTTACTGGCAGAGGCATATAGTTGGAGAAGCCAGATGAGATCAGATCATATGAGGATAATTAGGACATCTGGTCTCTAAGAGAAGACAGAGCTCTTAATAGTCCGCTGCCGTAGTAAGTAAGGGGCTATGTGGGCAGACTAAAGGGACTGGTGATTAGGCGGCCTCTTTGCCGTATAAAATGTCCTCCTGGTCCATAGACACCTTTGCCCAGCTCGTGATATCAAATTAGAGAACGCTAATGAGGACCTGAATGTGGAAACATGACAGGGACAAGACAAGTAAGCTAGCCAAAGACAAATGCTCTGGCTTTTTAGGACGAAAAAGAATGTTTGATTCACACAGCCACAGCTATTATCTAATAAATGCAATGAACTTTAGCTGCTTGGCTTAATTTGGCTCTCAAAGCACACTTCGTTTTCAGAAAAAAGACAAACGCAAACTGCCCCAAAAAAAAAACCTTCAGACAAGGTCATGAAGTGATGAAGAAAACAGCCATCACAGCCAGTGGTAGGACAGTGCTCTGACAGGACCATCCACGATGAGTCCTACAGCTATTTCCACATCTGTCAAACAGCATTCTCTGGAGTCCCCTGCATGTCTGATGCATGTCACAATCTCCAAAATGATCCCGTGGATGGAGCCTGACAGTTGAATCAGACCTGCAGAAAATATTGACTAAGACCTTTATTCAGAAAAGTGTAAGCTAAACCAAGCTCTCCATCTCAAAGCAGAGGGCCATGCACTGTACCTGTTTAGAGAATCTGCTTTTCTTTAGTTACAAATACCATCCCATCTACTCTGATAGAACTGTTAATGTAACATTTCAGACAGTCCATCCAGACTGCATTCTAATGAGGCAATAACCTTGAAAGAAACCAGTAGTCTTCCTACACATGATCACATCTGGGCCTACAACCATTGCAGGCCTTGAGCCTAGTCTATCTTGCACACAGGCGAGCTGGCTCATGGCATGCAATGGCTATAAGCTATACTTGGACTTGGAGAGGGAGACGGGATCCTCCCTTGGTTTCCCCTGACTGCGCTGGTTTGAAGTTACAGGGGGGATGGGGTGCCCACCACTCACGTTTCAGGGAAAGCAGCAAGCGAGAGCCTATATCCACCAACAGTTCCAAGAGACGCCCTACAAACTCTTTCGGAATGTAGGCGATGTGATAAACCCCATATGGCCATGTTTTGCCACTAACTAAACTACTGTGAGATACGAATAACAAATAACAGGACAAACACACCAATTGTCTTGACTGCATCTTGCACAACATGTGGTCTACTCCGGACAAGCTAAAGGCACTCCTGAAAATCTTCAATATTTCAGAGTCTAAAATTCACCAACAGAGGTATATGTGGCTCACTAGAACACAATTATACCTTTTTACTGAACTAGAGGCTTAAAGAAGCCCTATGGAGGTCTGGTTATTCCTTCGCTGTTTTTGGGTTTTCGCCTGATTTGGGCTCGCATTTTCACGACATAGCTCCCCCTGCAGCTTTGGTAGCAAGTGACTGCTACGCTAAACCCCCACTAGCTAGCGAGCTAGCCATCAAGAAACCAAGCTAAACACATACAGGGCTCACAATAAAACGGTCGAGCAAACATTGTTCAAGAGACTATCAAACCACATTACAAAAACGAAGTTCACCCAAGGGTAGGCTACTTACAATTTCAACAGCAACAAAGCAAAGTCGGAGTCCGTTTTGCAGTCTTTTTAGAAACTACAATCTGACTACATTTTCGAGGCGCGATTGGATACTTCCGCTGAGTCACATCTGGATGTGTTCGGACCACGACCAGAAAGTTGCATATTCGTTTTTTCCGCGGAGAAGCACTAGGGGGAGACGAAGCACCAAATGACCCAAAAAGTGTTGTAGAACCATCAGAACGACTCTCAACCTGCATAATTAAGGTCATTTTTGCTAAAATTGTTGCATAGGGCTTCTTTAATTCATTTAGCTCTTGTAGCTGAGAGCCTCTTGCTTCTATGTTCAGTAATGTGCTAGGCAGGCATGTGATGCCACCCGAAAGAGATCAAATGAATTTTGGTTTTATCAATGTGTTGTAAATAAACTGCCGCCTATTCCCTGTATGGTTATGGTTACGCTTTTGTCCAGCTGTTTTTTGTAAGCTGTAGCTTACATGATCAGAGAACCTCAAAAACACACAACCAATGACTGACAACAGTTTTTTTTTTGTTTTTTTTTAAGTGACTGAGCTTGTGGGACATTACTCAAGTTCAAACGGCACTCAGCCACTCAGAGTGAAGCTTCATACACACTAACCATTCTAACCATATTACTGGCTTCCTGTGCCTCACTGCTGCGAACAGTAAGAAGGCGGTTCAGTTCAACACACACACACACACGCTTAGAAAGAGGGTATTACAGAGGTAGTGTTGGAGTGAGAATGATGAAGGCTGCAAGGGCCTGGAGAATAACAAGGACTTATCCATTAACAAGGGGGAAAGTAAAGGGAAATATATTACAGAAATTAACCGACTGCAATGCAGTGTAACAGTTAACACTAGTTTGAAACGTGCGTGTGTTAAAATGTACTGAATTTAGACTGCAATTTCAAGGGCAAGTGCAGATTCAGGGTGCAGGTATTAAAGAAGTACATACCCTCAACTTGAGAAGACAATGCAATCTCTTGTGGTTAAAACAAATGCAGAGGAAACGAAAGGCGGAGCAAGCATTCAAAAAAGACAATGCTCCAATTGCCGCCCAAACGCAGCTCCACCAATGAGCTGTGCTTTTGAGCTACCAGTTCTCATGATGGCGGGAGGGTTCTGTAGCACAGCTCAACCAATGAGCTGTGCTCTTGAGCTACCACTTCTCATGATGGCGGGAGGGTTCTGGAGCACAGCTGATAAAATAACCACGACAGGAAGTTCAGCTCTGATAGACACACCACTCCGAGATGCCCAGTCCATTACCCGCCCCGGCCATGCGATTACAAACATGCCTGCATCACGACTCAAGTGTCACACTGGCTAAAGAGCTTGCCACGAGGTCACGTCAATTAGACACTCACTCTGCCACTCAATAGGGTCTTTTACTGAGGAAGCAGAGCTCAATGAATTAGATTGCTGTAGTTGGTGTGACATCCTCCTTTCGTGCTGTTTGGTCAATCATGCATGCTAAAAATGTACCATAATATGGAGTTCGCCAAACGCTGAGGCTGAAACTTGAGGTGAAGCCACTTCCTTTTGCCGCTTCCCTCCCAAACCCATCCCTCTCTGGAGCTTGTGGTGTTCAAATTTGATTAAAGGAATTTAAAGGTCCCTTTTAAAAGCAGAAGTTTATGCAGAAACAATGTGCATTCTAGGATCAGAGTAGAGTAAATATACATCAACTATTTGAGCTTGCTAATTAGCACACACCATGCAAGTAGACATGATGGACGACTGCACGACCTCAAAATCATGCCAAGCTTTTATCATTCGAACTTAGAATTTAACACGTTCCGTACAGCTCCAACAGGGCCGTGCCCCTTACCCTGGACACTCCAAAAAAATAAGCTCAAAGCGAACAGAAACGCCAAATGCAGCTAGCGTCCTTGCCCCGCTGTCCTGCCCCAATTCTGCCTAAAAAGACATCATGCTCACTTGACCTTGGGAAATGGTTCTGACAAGGCGAGGCCATGGCACTTCAACCGCACGTCCCTGCCTCTCACATAACTGTCAGCAGTAATTAGCCTCTGTCAGAAGTAGGCCAGCCCTGATGACTCCCAGTCCTCTGGTCACTCGAACACCTCCAGGGCCATAGCCCCCCGCCTAACCTCGCCTATCTATCTATGGCCCGGTGGGTGATTGCTCTACACTGTGAAGGGACCAGCATTGACTGGCTGGCTGGTTGATAAAAGAAACTCAACAACACAATGGCAGCCACACAAACATACAACACAAGTGTCAGGTCACAAGGGGAAGGAGGGGTCAATGGCCACCTCGACAGACACAGTGATGAGGCGTAAAGCAGTTGAGTAGAGCAAGATAAAATAAGACCTACATCGATGAATCGCCATTTCACAAGACCACCGAACTAAGTTACTATTATGCAAAGATGCTACGCACAGACACAAGCTGCGATTGCTGTTATTGACTGCAAACAATCATGAATTCATTCCATCAATCAATACTTATCATACAACAAACACACCCTGACCATTCCACACCCATGTCTGAAAGTGACCGGATTGATCAAGATTGATTAGTCAATTAAGGTGAGTCCATCCAACCTTTTGGAACACTTATCACTAGTGTAACTATTTCTTCCATCTCCTTCACCCACACACCCACTGAAGTCAGGGCTATATGCAATGTGACAGTGCTCAGTACAGTACAATCACACTTTTTCATGGGGAACGCAATCACTCCTGACCTTTCACTAAGGCTTTATCTGACAGCCTCTGAAATATGCAGAGCATTTACACTGGTACTGGCTCTTGGTATCCTCGTCTGTTCCTAGAAAGGGAGAGCAGAGGGAAATGATCTGGAGGGACTGATAGATAGCCTAATAAACAAATTTGTTGCGTGGGATTTTATGTGAGCACTACAGTAGGAGGAACACGTCAGAAACCGTGATAGAAAAAAAAAACTGATTTAGAAATATAGAACAGGCGTAAGCAACATTGTTCTGTGCAAATTATTGATTGCTGAAACACATCTCTATGGATAGAGATAAGCTGTGCACTTCTTGGAACTGTCAATTGTGAACATCATCACTGCATCAGCAGCATCCCAATGACTCTCCGTCAATTAATTTCCTTCCCATTCTGAGATTTGCATGTGACATTAGCGTTACTGTGAAAAGGAATGTCCTTCCTGCGGCTTCTAATTGTTTGGAGGAGATGAAAGGAGCCCGAGTGAGCAACACACTTCCCACAGAGCTTCTGTCAGTTCGGCAGCCAATGTCAGCACATCCACGCTAGTGAAATGGAGAGGGAACTGCTACTTATTTCTCCTGCAAAATCTCAGATGCCACAACTTCTCAGTAATAAACCCACACAACATAGTTGCCACCAACACCAACATTTAAGTTTAAGTTGAATCGACACATTTGGCATAAATTGAAAAGTAGACTTCAGTAGTCAGTAGTAGTTCAGTAGTCTTCAGTAATTATATGATGGCATAACCTCTATAGTCTTGTCTGAGTTTCACAAAGGATATGGATTAAAAAAATTAATCAAAAGTAAAACCATTTCATAAATGAAGCTATATAATTTAGTATGTAAATCATTGCCTGTGCCTGTATGTTGGCAATATACTGCAGCAGTCATTAAATAGAAATGCTTGCAGTCCCATAATAAAATAAAACCACACAGGCATTTATTTAAGGGTCTCCTTCTGAAATTAAATTAAATGAAATTAAATGAAATTAAATGCTGCATGAGTCATTGCACTAACCAGAATAGAGCTCATGGTAAAGCAACACAATAGTCCTAGGCAGGTTGCAGAGATGGACACCAACTATGAGCCTGTGTGTAACATGTAGTACGTTTGTGGAGAACAGGCACAACAGGAGAAAAAAGAAAACTACAACAAGAGGCTACATCCTCTGAAATGCTGTGGGTGCTTCCAGAGGGCATCTTCCTTTCCTTCATTTCCTTATTTTCTGCTGCTGTGCTTTGCTTTCTTTCCATGTCTTCTTCCCTGAGTCACGTCACCCACTCAGAGATATTTTTACGCAGCCTTGCAAGAAACAAACAGCGATCTGGAAAAAACTTCCTCCCAGGTTCTTGATGCTCCTTGCTCCAACACCATCCTCTCTAAACATCAGTCCAAAGGTTTGGAGTCTGCAGTGGCTGTGTGTATGAGAAGTGTATTCCGCTGATTGACAGTAGAGTTGAACATGCCCTTTCTTGGGTTAACATTCAGGAGAGACAAACAGGCATACCATTTACAGCATAATTTCTCGGAAGAATAGTCTGCTAAGGCCGATGGATGACGAGAAGAGGATTGCATCTACTGGACCATAGTCCGGTGTGTCGACCACATTATGCCGTGTATGCTCAAAGGCATAAGTGGCATTCTGAGGATTGCCAAATGTCAGGAAACCACTAAGGAAGCATCTGAGTCCCTGTCTCATTGTTCTGTCTCCGTCCTTCCAGTCCACAGAGGAGATCAGTAAGGGACACAGGATGGAGACATCCATTGCTGGTTTGCATATAGCCACTCATCAGATTATAACAATTAATTTTATGCAAGATAAGATGAAATATGTGCATCCAGAACGTTCCCAGACAGACAGCACTTGTTGTAAAGCCAGGATTATGAAGTAGGGCACACACAATTAAAAGGAAAAACCCTGCGCTCAAAAGCACACAAACGATGAGGTAAGCGCAATGGATGACGTCGCAATAATAATAGTAGGCTAACTCACTCTAAGCAAAAATCTATCCCGTACACTTATTCAATGCATTTTTCTTTCAATTATTGAATAAAGATGTCAATATATCTACGCAACATATTACTGGTCACATTAAATGCAATATTTAGAAATTGTGCCAAGACACCGTATTTAGCTACCAGGTTTGATGTCACTACCTCTGTGCTTTTATGAGGAAGTATCTGTCGAGCTGGCTAGCGTTTTAAGATTGCTAGCTACACAGTTAGCTCAGCAGCTAGTCAACTAGCTATCTACTCAAAAACGAATAAGGAGCGTTGGACGCACTGCAAGATATATATAATTTCTGCCCAGTGACTATGTTCAAGACTATAAAATGTTCAAAATGGCGCAATCTAACTGCTGACCTACGCTCCGCTTATAGCAAGTCTACCCACATGAAGCTTGCTAAATAATTAGCAGCTTCCTCAATTTTATAGCTCGGAGGCTAACGTTTATGTTAGCTAGCAGGCTAACTGTTACATTTGTTTATGACAAAGGTTGGAAGCGGAATAGCTTGCCGATGCCTAGCAAGCAAATACACGCGCTGAAATCGCATAAATTATAAGAATGTATAAGAACAAAAAGTTATTTATACTACAACATATGGAACACATTAAACTGTAATGTAAACGCTTACGACGCAGAAAGGGATACTTTGTTCCCATCGAATTCAACTAGTTATCAGATAACTAGCAAAGAATAACATTACTGTCTTGTGTCTGCTTTTGCCAGATTGAGCGTTTTGATAAATGTAGTAAACTGTGGGAAACTGCATTCAGCATTCCAGTAGCTACTCCACAGTTCTGCCCAGAGGAATCTAGTGTATGTAAGCGTGATGGAGTGAGTTCATAATGTGAGGTTATTGAAGAGGTGAAGTTGGATGCTCCACTGAAAAAAAACGGATGCTCACTGCACACCATTTCTAGCGAGGAGTTCAAATGCAAGTTATTCTTTTCGAATTCTTCTGTAACTCACTGGTGAGATAGCTTGAATTGACCCCATGAGCTGCGGGTGGTGACTTGCCACAACAATGTTTATCAGGCTTGCTTGACCATCGTGTGCACTTCACTGCGCGCACGAGCCCTGGCCATAAAGATAGTTACAGACATCAGCATTTCTTACCTGTAATTCGGCCCGCTCCACCTCCCATTGTGCTCGTTCCACTTCAAAACGGGCCCATTCGTGCTGCAGGAAGTGCAAGATCCCCGGGATACTGTACTGAGCCCTTACCGCCTCCCCTCCATCGCCTTCGGGCAGTGGTCCTTTTCCTCCACTTTGCAATATCGAGTTGTTATTATTGTTAAAAAAGACGCCGGGCCCTGCCTGTTCGTCCATGGCCGGGCTCGGGTAACAACACGGTACCAAATCGTTTCTGTGAAGATTCTCCTCCGCCGCTAACGTTAGTTCTCTCAAGATATGCGCCGCACTGAGAGCGTAGCGTAGAATCTGCCAACGGCGAGTTGAACTGGGGGAGAGCAAACTCAATTTCTGACAGCCAGCTGCCATTCAATGACGTCAGCCCGCATACTCACGCCCACAAGTGAGTGGGCGTTTCTTGAGACGCTAGTCGAGGCTTGTGGCGACGTTCCTGCAGAGACAAAAGGATGCAGCTTACAAAATATGCTTGTGTACACATGTTTAAGTAAAGTTGATCAACATAATAAAGCCAAGATAGTTTTAATATCAAACACAAATAAAGCATCATTATATTAATTTGTACAAAAAGTCATAATGATCATAATCATGTCACATTCAATTCAACGCAAATATCCTCATGCATTTGAGCTTCTAGTTGTTGATCACATTGAAATCAAATATTACACTTAACACTTAATAATCAACGTTGAAATGATCCATTAACGGTATTCATATCAGTTATGTGGACATACCGTTCCTATTCATATCAATTCCTCTGGCAGAATAAGTAAGTATAAGTATATATACTCCCATGAACCCATGAGGGAAATGTGGTCTCTGCATTTATCCCAATCCGTGAATTAGTAAAACACACTCAGCACATAGTGAACATACAGCGAGGAGAAGCACACACTAATCCTGCCGCAGTGAGCTGCCTGCAACAACAGGGGCGCTCGGGGAGGTGCCTTGCTCAAGGGCACTTCAGCCGCTTTCTACTGGTCGGGGTTCGAACCGGCAACCCTCCGGTCACAAGTCTGAAGCGCTAACCAGTAGGCCACGGCTGCCCCTGTGAATAACTGACACTGTGGTATTTAAAGACAGAATGTGCTTGAAAATTAGGATTAGGTGGATGTAGCCTATTATTTGTGCTCGTCTCGGGCAAGCCATATCCTCTCAGCTGCTTCCCCAGGAGAAAACTGATTCAGACAGGTGAATATCTAGACATGGCGTGATCAGCTCTGATGCATCTCATGTCTCTTTATTGTGTTTTCCAGTTTTGCACCATCACAGCATATTACAGAATTCATAACAGACGTCAAGACAACAAACCAAAATAATGGAAACTTCAGTTCCAGTGTGTAAAAGCTAAAAATAAATATCTTTAATGCCATTCCAATGTTGTTGTGCAGTTCATTCATTTATTTCACATTCTGGTCCAAGAAACAAACAGCAAAAACAAACAAGAAATGGAAAGCAATAAGACAAAATGTAAATTCACTTTATCTTTTTTGTGCATTATCACTGACATGCTTTTAGATAAACAATAAACAATATCAGCAATACTTCACCAGTGTTGATATGGATAGATTAATGTTAAGTTAATCCAGCAGGAATAAAATGGCATTTCAAATCTGCATTGACACTGCCTTGTATGACACAAGAAAACAAAGGCAACCAGCTGACATGAAACAGCTGAAAATGTACCTGCATCTCTAGTGAAATGGGGAAACTGTATACAGACTTTTCCATGATCCTTTCAAGCTATGCTTTAATGGTAACATTGGCAAGTCTTTCCACATTAAGGTTATAAATGAACCATGCTTGACTCAAGAGTATCAAAGCTAGCTGAAGTAGTCTGCAGTATGATTTCTTGTTAAAAACTAACTAAGGAATGAATGGGAAAAAAAACAAACATAAGGCATCTAAATAGGACAAACAAGCAAGGAGGAAGCAAGGCAAAATAACAAGGACAGAACAACATACAGTGACAATTAAAGTTACACGGGTCAGTGATTCATTGAGAATGAGGAAAATGACACCATGATATAGTGCTTTCAAATGTGCTTCATGAAAATGTTCTATTCATTACAGTTCATAATGCAGTGTTCCATGTGACTCGGGGTGGAAAGGGAGAACATTCTGGAAAATGAGATTCCAACAATAAAAATCCCTTTTACAAATTCACTGCTGTAAGCACATGTTTCATATAGCGTCTGTGACACACAATATTAAAAAGGCCCTTTAATCCGTATGTACACATACTGTATATATTATTTCCACTTTTAGGGGGAGTGCACTCTCAAAAGCTCAGAGGAATGGCGACACAAACTCACTCTTTTACACACACACACACACACACACACACGCACGCACGCACGCACGCACGCACACACACGCAATCCAGTGACAGATATCAGTAAAACACAGTGAAACACAGTAACACAATGTGGGAATGAAAAGATATGGTCTCTTCAGAAGAAGCTCGTCTTGAGTTTGATCGTGGGCGCGGCCTGCACGGTGGGCTGGGCCTGCCTGGCTGCTGCCTTGGCCTTGCTGCTGGCCTGATTGGCCAGGATGGCCGTCTCTAGGCGGGTCTTCAGCTCGGGCGCTGCCCCAATCACAGTTTTGAAGGCGGCTGGGTACAGAGGCCCGATGCGCATCAGGTCCTGCAGGGCAAAGTTGTGCAAGCCCTTGGAGGCCGGCGCAGCCGAAGAGAAGGCGTTCTCGTCCAGCAGGTATGACACCAGGGTGGGGACAAGGAGCGCCAGCAACTGAACTCCTGAAAAAAGAGAGAGAGAGAGAGAGAGAGAGAGAGAGAAGACAGAAGACAGAAGACAAAAGACAAGAGACACAGGTGAGTGAGTCACTGATCAGACTAGAAGGGCAGGTGAGAACAAAGAAAGTGACTGTGTCAAAGGGACATGAAGTGACAGGACGCACGTACAGACAGACAGACAGACAGACAGACAGACAGACAGACAGACACACACACACACACACACACACACACACACACACACACACACACACACACAGAGGGAATATGTAAGTAAAGCAGAGTGCCAAAGGAGAGGGGTATGAAGCAAACATTAGATATTATGGTTCTGACAATAGATGTGGGTGAGGCGAGACTGACAGGTTCATTGTGTGCTCACACTGAGTGCTCACAATGGCGGCAGCGATGACCATTTTTACATATAATTATACTCCATCTCCTAGAGGACCCAAGATTGAGTCATCCACTCTAGCCTGACAGCTGTGCAGAATCCAGTGGACCTAAATTTAACAATGTGTGCAAAACAACCCAAGGCTGTTTTATGATTATGGTATTTAGCAGATGCTTTTATCCAACGCATCTTAAACATTAGATCAACAAACAAAATACTACTGTAATAGTCTTTAACATTAGAATAAAAGAAAAGTAGCAATGTATTGCAAAATTACCTATACTTCAAACAACTTAATTTTATCCAATGCAGGTTTGTTTTTGCGACTGGATTCCCCAAGCTGCTGAGCATATTTTATTTTACACATACCACTTATGGCTTCCACCCTTACCCATTGATACAGTACATGTGGATTTGTTTACAAACAGGCAAAGATAATATCCTAAGAGCCATGTCGACTGACAAGGTAATATTACTCGATTTCATACAAATAGTAGGCTATTGCACAATTGGCGCAAAGTCATTTATGATTTCTCAAGGTTGCGGAAGTAAAGCTGTGAGGTTGATTCTCTGTAGACGGGTAGGTTACGGGTGGGAAGGTGCACCATTCTCCCAATTACAAATTAGTTTACCGTCAAAATGACTTCGAAGCTGTTATATTAGCTTAAACGTAAGGCATCCTATGTACATTTTTAATGTTATCATTTCAATCAGTTTAGAGTTCAATGACTGGGTTGAAATCTCTTCCTTGAGGCTCTCTTTTTTCCTCCGTCTCTCTCTCTCTGACACACTCTCACTCTCTTCCCCCCCCCCCCCCCCTCACAGACTCTCACTGCCTCCATTATGACACTACCACAGAAGGCTGATGACTAACAGTCACAACTTCCTGTCCACCAAAGGTGGCTGCAGAAAACCCCATCCAACGGGTTGCCCCTTACACACAGTGCAAATTCCCATCACACACACACACACACACATAACCATTCAGAGTCCTCCAGGATGGTGTTGCGAGTGGAGTGGGGACACTCTCACAGAAGGAAGCACTAGACAGGGCAGACTGAGGTAACACAAACTGTTCCAGGGCGATGAGCCAGTTGATGTAGCGCTGCGCTGTGCTGCGCTGTGCTGCGCTGTGTGTCTGCCTGTTTAGAATTCAGCGCAGGTTCAGAGAGGCACTCCGAGATGCAATTACAGAGCAGACACGACAAGCGGCTCCACTGACCCAATCGGAATCATCTAACACACAGCCATGCTTTACACCAGCCATCTCTGGATACACACACACACACACACACACACACACACACACACACACACACACACTCACACTTTTGTCTGAGCTTTCAGACAAACAAAGGAGAGATGAGAAAGAGAGAGAGAGCCTGTGTGTGTGTGTGTGTATGAATGACTTCTCACTTAATAACGTTCTGCCTGTTTCAGTCTCCACAATAATAATTCTGTCTGCCAAATACTGCAAACATTTATATACATTTATTCAACTGTGAAAACATGTACATCAAAATTTAACTTTCACAGTGGGACAGCGTGTACTGTAAGATCGACATAAAACTCAAGAGTTGGAATGGAAGCTGAGGTTGAAATGAAAGTCAGCAGCCCATAAAGAGCACCAGACCGAAAGTTTCTCAAATAATAGAACAACATCCAATAGACTTGGACATCCGTTCCTAAATTTCATGCAACACATTTTCCACTATGCCTGTTATTAGATTTTAAACAATGAATGAATGATATTATAAATGTCACGTCATTAAAAAGAAGAGAAATTTAATAGATTAACACTACACTGATAATCCCTGTCCCAATCCCAATCCCAGTATTCCAGCATACTCACACTTTGCAACAGCTTTACCTAGGGCCCTCATTTAAATGAGGGGCAAAGTGCAAAGTCAGGCAACATGCAACAATGAACAGCACAATCAATTAGCTAATTCAACACCATGAGTAAGATCCTATGTTAAAGTTACAGTTACCATTGACCGACATTTAGCAGAAGCTCCTTAACCACTACACTACCACTGCCCACATTAGCGCTGCTCCATCCAAACATGCTAAGTGCAAACATGAGCGGGTTAGCGCAGTGCTCCCACACACCAGACAACGCTTTAGTTCATGTGCCAGACACCTCACTCGATGCCCACCTCTGCACTTCACCCATCATTTAAATAGTGGGGTAAGTGCTTGTGCATGACGTTGCGTTTGTTTATGTAGAGATGTTCGCTGAATGTGACAAAAAATGTTGTAGGCTTACGCATACAATCGCTGACTGCACCTTTAAACTACAGGGTCCCTAAATGTCAACTTCAAACTTGTTCTCTACTCTGGACTTACGGTTCTGCTCTTCTCCCATAGCCACCAGGTTCTCCAGGACCTTGACCCCCTCCTGGACGGCCTGCAGCTCGGCGGGGTTATTGGGCCGGCTGCGCTCCACCGCCTTCAGCTTCTCCACCAGCAGTGGCGCCAGTGCGTGGATGTAGGGGGTGGACAGAGCGCGGCTGGAGTGCTGGAACACCGACATCAGCAGCTGGTAACAGCGGGCCTGGACCTATGGGTTAGGACGTATGGATGCACACACACATGTACACACACACACACACACACACACACACACACACACAATGAGCCTAAGTCAGAGAAAATCTGGCATCTGCAACACAAAGGGTCTAAATCTGACTCTGATCCGACAGCACTCCTTAAGCTGCAGACAGTTCACACAAATCTAGTGGCAAACTGAGAGGGGATTTCAGTCCGTACTGTGTGCATATGCGCAGGCTGTGTGAGCTTGGTGTGTGTTCGCATAGGACAATGGTGGCTCAGCATGCAATTGATTACAGTGAGGTGTGTGTCTGCACACACATGCATATGAGTGTGTGTACACAAGTGTGAGTGTGTGTCTGTGGGTTTGAGTGTTGTGTATTTCTATTTATATGTGTTTCTGTTTATGTGTGCGTACAAACATGCGTGTGTGTTTGTGTTTATGTATGTGTGCGTGCGTGCGCGCGAATCTGTGCATCTGTGTGAGTGAGTGTGCATATGCATGCCAAAACACAAGTGTCTGTGTCTGGGTGTGTGCGTGCATGTGTGTGTCTATGTGCATCATACCCAGGGGTCGCTGGAGTTGAGGGCGTTGCGGAAGCGGTCCATGCAGCCATTCTGCAGGGCGGTGACCCCCAGGAGCTCAGAGCTGGCGGACCGCAAGAAGAGGGTGATGGCCGTCAGCATGCTCACCTCATCCATGTTGGGCCGAGACTCATCTAAGGACAAGGCATGAGTGGGAGGGGCTTGAGAAAAGGCACGACATAAAGAGGGAATAGAATCCTATAACACAACTTCCATTTTGAATGTTTCTTTATTCTCTCCGCCAAGGAGTTTTTTTGGTTTTCAGCATGGTTTGTTTGTCCGTTTGTCTATCAAACCAGTTTTCATTTAACTTTGTGGGAGAGAGTTGCATGTGGAGTCGATCCACAAATGTATTTTTGCTTTTGTCAACACTACGTGATGGCCTTACCAGCAGTCTGCACTCTCACAGTAAACCTCTAGTTTTGTGTGTGTGTTTGTGTGCGCACTTGACCCTGATGCTTTGCATGTCTACCAGAATAGATGTTCATTTGCATGTGTCTGTGTATACCAATATTTTTGAAGGGCTGTTTATGATATTTTGTTATTTTAACTAATTTTATTCTTGTGCGTGTATATATTTCTATGCATACAAATGTATAACAATTTGTCTGTTTGTCTGAGTTAGTGTATGTGTGAGTGAGTGAGTGAGTGAGTGAGTGAGTGAGTGAGTGAGTGAGTGAGTGAGTGAGTGAGTGAGTGAGTGAGTGAGTGAGTGAGTGAGTGAGTGAGTGAGTATGTGTATGAGTGAGTGAGTGAGTGAGTGAGTGAGTGAGTGAGTGAGTGAGTGAGTGAGTGAGTGTGTGTGTGTATGTGTATGTGTATGTATGAGTGAGTGAGTGAGTGTGTGTGTGTATGTGTGAGTGAGTGAGTGAGTGAGTGTGTGTGTAAGTGTATGAGTGAGTGAGTGAGTGAGTGAGTGTGTGTGTATGTGTATGAGTGAGTGAGTGTATGTGTATGTGTATGTGTGAGTGAGTGAGTGAGTGAGTGAGTGAGTGAGTGAGTGAGTGAGTGAGTGAGTGTACAGTGAGTGAGTGAGTGAGTGAGTGAGTGAGTGTGTGTATGTGTATGTGTATGTGTATGTATGAGTGAGTGAGTGAGTGTGTGTGTGTATGTGTAAGTGTATGAGTGAGTGAGTGAGTGAGTGAGTGTGTGTGTATGTGTATGAGTGAGTGAGTGTATGTGTATGTGTATGTGTGAGTGAGTGAGTGAGTGAGTGAGTGAGTGAGTGAGTGAGTGTACAGTGAGTGAGTGAGTGAGTGAGTGAGTGAGTGTGTGTATGTGTATGTGTATGTGTATGTATGAGTGAGTGAGTGAGTGTGTGTGTGTATGTGTGAGTGAGTGAGTGAGTGAGTGTGTGTGTAAGTGTATGAGTGAGTGAGTGAGTGAGTGAGTGTGTGTGTATGTGTATGAGTGAGTGAGTGTATGTGTATGTGTATGTGTATGTGTGAGTGAGTGAGTGAGTGAGTGAGTGAGTGAGTGAGTGAGTGAGTGAGTGAGTGAGTGTGAGTGTGTGTATGTGTATGTGTATGTGTATGTATGAGTGAGTGAGTGAGTGTGTGTGTGTATGTGTGAGTGAGTGAGTGAGTGAGTGTGTGTGTATGTGTATGAGTGAGTGAGTGTATGTGTATGTGTGAGTGAGTGAGTGAGTGAGTGAGTGAGTGAGTGAGTGTACAGTGAGTGAGTGAGTGAGTGAGTGAATGTGTATGTGTATGTGTATGTGTATGTGTGAGTGAGTGAGTGAGTGAGTGTGTGTGAGTGAGTGAGTGAGTGAGTGTGTGTGTAAGTGTATGAGTGAGTGAGTGAGTGAGTGAGTGTGTGTGTGTGTATGTGTATGAGTGAGTGAGTGTATGTGTATGTGTAAGTGAGTGAGTGAGTGAGTGAGTGAGTGTGTGTACAGTATGTGTATGAGTGAGTGAGTGAGTGAGTGAGTATGTGTATGTGTATGTGTATGTGTATGTGTATGTGTATGTGTGAGTGAGTGAGTGTGTATGTGTGTGAGTGAGTGAGTGAGTGAGTGAGTGAGTGAGTGAGTATGTGTATGTGTATGTGTATGTGTATGTGTATGTGTATGTGTGAGTGTGAGTGAGTGAGTGTGTATGTGTGTGAGTGAGTGAGTGAGTGAGTGAGTGAGTGAGTGAGTGAGTGAGTGAGTGAGTGTGTGTGTGTGTGTGTCTCACCAGGTTGAGCATATTCCAGCACAGACGCCAGGCTGCTCCAGACCAGGCTGGTCCACTGTGTGTGTGTCTTCTCAGCTCGCGCCAGCGGAGACGTGATGATGGTCTTGATGCCCTGCAGGGCGGCGGACACGGGCACCGGCACGGAATTATCCGGAGTCTTCACCGCCGTCTCCCTCAGAACACCGGTGATCAGGAACAGCACGGTGGGCAGAATGGTCATGCTTCCTGGTGGGGTGAGGAACAAACATACGACAGGCTTCACTCTCTCTCCATTTAGAGGAGGCAACCAGGGCTGTAGTGGAGGCTAAATGCAAGTAAGCGCAGTTTATCCAACTCTGAAATTTCAGAAATAGAGTTTGTTTATCCGCCTCTTATTAAAGTTTATCCACATCTCAAGACAGTTTATTCACCAATTGCAACTTTTAACATTAAAAAAATCACACTGTATTATACGCATTCACGATCAACACTCTAGGAACCATTTAAAACCACTGGTATTGTTATAAACATTGGACAATCAGGACAAACATGTCCTGAATGGCTTTTTTAAAAATCCGATACGGCATGGAGCAGTCCACCATCACAGAATTCATAGTTTACCCCCCCAACCCCCCCCCCCCCCCCCCCACCACTACCTTGAGCAAGGCACCTAACCCCTCACTGCTCCCCGAGCGCTGCCATTGTAGCAGGCAGCTCACTGCGCCGGGATTAGTGTGTGCTTCACCTCACTGTGTGTTCACTGTGTGCTGTTTGTGTTTCACTAATTCACCGATTGGGTTAAATGCAGAGACCAAATTTCCCTCAAGGGATCAAAAAAGTATATATACTATATACAATTTGTAAGGAACTGATTCCTGTAAAAGTCCAGAGTAAAGCCCTTTGTAAATTTGCCATAATTGCCAACATGTTTAATTCATGTTGATATTTGTGTGCTGTTTTGACCACTTAGTGATGATACACTCAGCATCTTGTTTGTAGGAAAAAAATCATTTACAGCCCGTTAAATAATAGCCACTATTGCCATACTTGTTCTTACATTTTCAATTTATGCTGATATGTGTGTGTTATTCTGACCATTTAGAGATGATACACTCAGCATCTTGTCTGTAGGGGAAAAAATCTCATTTATAGCCTGTTTAATAATAGCCATGATGGGGATGACTCAAGTCTAGCACAGTGGGCACGGCTCCAGGCATCAAACACGCAGCAGGCAGCTGTCCAGGCCGCAGAGAGCCTCTGCTGCGGTACCTAATCCTGACCAGACAGAGGATTCCCACAGTCCACCTGTCCCTGGAAGGAAAGTGGAACACCTACCTACACCTGTCTGGCACTAAGCACTGCACCCAGATACAGACAGCACAACAGAGGAGACGGGAAAGTACTACAGAGTCTGCAGATTAGTGAGGAGGGATTTAAACAAAAAGGACATTTATACAGCAGCTTCAGTGATTGTATGAGTTGACCAGTGTTTCTGTGCCAGGTATTTATTTCATGTTATTTATGTGTTCTGTATTTCTCTGAAAGGATGTACTCATGCATAGCATACATCACCAACACACACACACACACACACACACACTCATATATATGTGTGTGTGTGTGTGTGTGTGCGCATGTACATTTCCCTTGACTTATGCTCTGTTGTCATAATGTGCACTGTCCATGAACGCATGCATGTCAGTGCAAAGTATTAACTCATGTGCATACATGGGCATCCATGTGTAACTACGCGTGTTTGTGAGCTCCTCAGCAGAGCACCATATGGTCTTCGTGGGTGTGGTGGGGGGCGGGGGCATGCAATCTGGGGAGACGTGTGTGTGTGTGTGTGTGTGTGTGTGTGTGTGTGTGTGTGAAGGGGTCGCCCACCTGCTGGAGAGCAGAGTGCGGGCAGCTCGGCCAGGATGGCAACGGTGGCGGCCACCAGGCGCGTGCCCTCCTCGGAGAGGCTGTGCGGCCGGTAGGCCAGGTGACTGGGCGAGTCCCCGGCGCGCGTGTTCAGCTGCGGCAGGTGGCGCATCAGGATGAACACCAGCAGCTCCATGGCGGCGAACACCAGCGACTTGCCCGGCAGCAGCTCCCCGCTGTCGCCTCCTTCCCCGAGGGTTGCGGCCGACTCCTTCTCCTCCCCCTCCTCCACACCTACGGCAAAGGGACACACACAGGAAGAGTCCAATTCAGTGCACATTTTCACCATCACAGCAACCCCGCCCCCAAAAAAGGACCAAATCCACAAAGGGGATTTTCTTTAGTGGGATGAATGGGCCCAGAAGAGGCATGCTTATCCAGACAGAGTCTGTGAGGTACAAGGCGTGCGTGCGCGCGCGCGTGTGTGTGTGTGTGTGTGTGTGTGTGTGTGTGTGTGTGTGTGTGTAAACTCACTACAGCTGGACCGCTGCAGTTGAAGATGGTCTAGCGCGGAGTGGATGGTCTCCTGCACTACTGCGGTCACCTGCAGCTGCACACTGGGAGGGTCACATGTCAGCAGCAGCCTGTGCAGCACATTTAACAGTTCCACCGCCAACAGCTGGGAGAGAAACACACACACACAAACACACAAATTACTTCTTTACTTCAGCTATATTACATAATACACATGATTTAAAGTGGTAGGTTAAGCAAAAAATATCTATTTAGTCTTGATCTGCCTATTCATGATGTAACACAGTCCATGCTGTAATTTGCCAGGCTTTGATCAGCACGCCTAGAGAGGATGCTCCTCCATTTTCAGCTGATCCTGAAAAAACTCCTCTGCGCCCCGTTTCGCCTGCCGCCCCAACCTCCACTCCTGCCAGCTGCAGCCTGCCGAACCCAGTGGCCTGCACCAATGATCAGGCCTCCCAAATGTAATTAAAATGGGATGGGATGGACCGGGTGCAATCCACTATTCTTAATCTATTCATTTGGGCCATGACGAAAATGAAAAGATAAACAGCATACTGTAAACTACTAGCATGGAATGCTGCTAAAACTCACCTTCCAATAACCCGTACCGACACATGCCTAGCTGGGGAGCGGTCTATCTATACAGCCTTTAATACAGCCTTCGGCGGCCTTAAACTTCACGGTCCTCTATGAAGTCTAAAAGCTTAACGCGTCTTTGGTGGAGCGAGGTCACAACTGTGTGTGTGTGTGTGTGTGTGTGTGTGTGTGTGTGTGTGTGTGTGTGTGTGTGTGTGTGTGTGTGTATGTGTGTGCGCATGTGACATTCAGCTCTGTAATTCTAGGATATGTGGCAGGATGCCACTGGGTTGCTACTACTCATTAACACTGAGGGAAATGCTGTGTGTGTGTGTGTGTGTGTGTGTGTGTGTGTTGACCTCCATAGGAGCATGACCGTGCCATCTCAGCCAGGGCCATCCCCTCCCTCAGGCTGCTGACCTTGGGAGGTCTAACTCTGTCCCTCCCTCCCCCCTCCCTCCAGTTGTTACCCGGATGATATCATCATCATCATCACCATTGCTGTGGTAATGAGATGTCCCCTGTCCTATGAACAGAGGGTTGACATGAGGTCAATGACCTCATGTGTGAGCCATTCTCTGACTTGACTGAGGGAGTCTGATTTGAGACGTAAATAAATGGAGTTCAATGGAGATGTAAACAAGCTCTTAAAGTGTAACTCCGGAGTAATTTGAGCCCAGTGGACTTCATCCAATCACAGCGCTCTATTTTGTTAGAGTCTTAAGGCGGGCTTAACAGGATAACGACAGTCCTGTGACGGTGAACAACAAGGAAGGTGGCTATGGCTAACGAAGAGCGGTTGTTTGAATCAGCGTTGGCGTCAACTTTGGAGGAGTTGGACTTGTGCTTTTCTTTAAAAGTTGAGCAACACAATGCACTTAAGTAATTCCTTTCGAAGAAGGATGTATTTGCCGTTTTGCCGACCGGATACGGATATGGTCGTAGCGCTGGCCTATTGCATGCCTAGGCAGTTTGAAAGACAATTCTCTGCCCGCCCCTTGGATTAAGCGAGGTAAATGGTTCGATTCCAGACTATACATTTCAATGATATAGGATGGCCCGCCAGGCTATTGAACACCCCCTCGAGAGCTAGATTACGTTGACCAATGGAGTACTGAGTTTGACTGTCTTTAGCACTTCCAGCCAAAAGGCTAACAGTGCTGAGGGCAGGGAGCCAAACGTATCCAAACTGCCATTTTTTAACCACTAATAATGCTCAAAATAGCACCACACTTCTGCAGTAGTATGAATAGGATCCCTTCACATAAAACAAAGCATCAAGAACTTAGTAAGTGTATCAGAAGTCTGTACCTTAAAAAGTTACCTCCATGTTGTGGGGAAAGTAGTTTACCGAAAGTTTACCGAGTTCAGTTCAAGGAGGAAAGTTTGCTGTTGTAAGGGACTATTCCAAACTATTATTAACTGAACTTAGTAAGTGTACCGATAGTTTATTAAAAAAAGAGTTGTTTTACAAGTCAGCAACAGCATGTGTCAATGGGATATTTTCCAGACGGACCTGCAGAGCAAATTCAAATTTGCTAACAGGTTGGTCTGGGTTCACCCAGGCTAACATTTTCTTCCTAAAAACAACTAATCAATTAATCAAGGAAATAATCAACAGATAAATCGGCTGCGAAAATAGCCATTAGTTGCAGCCCTAATGTGTACTCGGCACGGCCGCCTCACCTGATCCTGGGCGATGTGCTTGCGGGCGCTGGGGGAGTCCAGCAGGGTGCAGAGGGCCTGCAGGCAGGACATGACGTGCTCGATGGGCTCCTCCGGTCGCGGGAAACACAGGAACTCGATGCTGATGCCTGGACAATGCATATGGGAGAGAGGACAAAAGGGACACACAAAGGGACAGGGCGAAAATGATGCGGGGATAGGGAGAGAGACGGGATAAAATCATGAGTGCACAAAAGTATCTATCCCAGAAACAATCTACACACGCAGGTTTTAATGAATAAATAAGTAAATAGCACTTTTATAAACAATAACAGTTGACCAATAGATATAACTTAATTCCTAGTGCAACAGACATTACAGTCCATTTGGACGAAAACTCGAAATACACTTCATGCCATTCTCTACCAATGGCAGCTGAGTTGATGGGTGTCAGAGACATGTTACCTAGAAGCAGATGCATGCGGTCCTTAATCAGCTCCTCCTGGCTTTTGTTGGGGACCTGTCCGGCCGGCGGGAACACAGCAACAGGCGCGGAGCCTTTGGGCAGGGCAGGGGGGGTCTCCTCGGCACCCTCGGCGGAGCCGAACCCGGTGCTGTGGAGCCAGAGGGACACGGCGTGCAGGATGGGAGCCCAGGAGTTGCGGTAGTGCAGCCGCGCCGTGTCTATGGTCTCAGGTGTGTAGAAAGCCCCACCTGGACAAGGGCAGAAGGAGACGGACGATGGGGGTGGGTTGGGATGGGGTTGGGTGGAGTAGAAGAAAGAGGAATCAAATCATTCATATTTGTATGACCACAGTGGCCATAACAGAAGCAGGGATGGCAGGACTGAATGGAAGATGTAGTCCGTTTTTCAGTCATTCAGAAAAGGTCACAAATGAAGTGGAACTAAGATGTTCCCCCCTTGGGAGAATAGGAGCTTTTGTGAACCATTCAACAATTCAGCCTTCTAAGCATTATAAAGAAGCTTTCCAACATTCCTCAAACCTAGTAAGCAGTACCTAACATCACTTAAACCCATGCACCTCTGGAAGGACATTATTAAAGGGACATGATGGAGAGTCACATACGTACACACTGCCAGTTCCTACAAGGGCAGGGACATCCCTCTCCATTTTCACTCACTGATGCATTTATTCTTACTGTACTCTAATGTTTTTTAAATTGTCCTAAAATTGTTGAAAATTGCTCTAAAACTTAAACTGTTTACCATGTTGTTAGTCGCTTTGGCTAAAAAAGCGTGTAAATGTAATGTAATGTAATGTAATGTACACCATACATGTAGCAGACAAACAGAAAAGCTGTCTGTAGTGTCCCTTTTCGCCAGACGCAAATTACTGAAAGGGGGAGTCTGCATGTCTTGTGTGCAGCTAAGGTTCGGTGATGAGGAATTCAGGCAAGGCATTACTGCAATAAGATTAGGATGTCTTACACTGTCAACAAACCTGAACAGAGCATTAGATTAGTGGTGCTGTTTGAATTAGCAGGCTGGGAATCTAGTGGGGCTCTTTTTGTCCAAATTGCTGTTTAAGTTAAACAGTTAGGAATGGGACTTAAATGAGGCAGAGAGAGTGGGGAAGATTAAAGGTTATAGGCAGGTGGGGCAATGCTACTCTCTCATCAAAGGGAGATTTAAAAGGAACTGCCCCAATATAGTTAAAGCCAGGCGTAATCCCTGCCTTTAACACTATCCTTCAGAGAGAGGCCAGGGATTTGGAGTGCTGGGACTCCTACTGTGCAGTGTTACCCTGGAGCTTCACTGGAAAGAAAAGTGCTCAGACTGGCATTGCCAAACAGCACATAGGAACGATCACATGCGTAGATGATAGAACCACCATATGACCAGAGAACATAACAGATCACATGGGAGCTCATTTAGCACTTTTGGATCAGCTCGTAGGAACTAGAAAGTCTCCTGCACAATCTCGGATCTTTGGATCAACTCAAAGGGGAGGTAGTGGAGCAAGATCATGGGTCTGATATCCCTGAAACACACAGTGCTAATGATGTACGTCTGTGTGCCAGGTTGAGAAATGTACTGTACTGTAAGAGTCCACAGTCTGTACTGTACTGCCAGAGTCCACAGTCTGTACTGTACTGTAAGAGTCCACAGTCTGTACTGTACTGTAAGAGTCCACAGTCTGTACTGTAAGAGTCCACAGTCTGTACTGTACTGCCAGAGTCCACAGTCTGTACTGTACTGTAAGAGTCCACAGTCCACAGCACTTCCATCTGATTATCTTTAACACCCCTATGCCACCCCTATAGAACCAACTTCCTTGTGGAACCGGTCATGTGAACCTTATGCAGACTGCTGTTATTTGGGTCAATAGAATCACGATTATTCAACATGATCACTAAATGATTTTGGGAACACCATGCATGTTCTAACCTTTCGAAAAAATGTTTTAAAAACAAATGTCAATATTTTTTATACAACCCTGTAACCCTGTAAAGCAGGGGCTTTCAACCAGTGGTCAGCGGCCCACTTGTGCTCTGTGAGGACTTTGCTAGTGGTCTGCGGCCCACTTGTGCTCTGTGAGGACTTTGCTAGTGGTCCGTGACCATGGATTCAGGAATGTAGTTTCAATGTAGGAATCAGTATTTTTATTCAGTGGTGGTCCCGGGGTTGCATAATTAGTCAGAATTGTAGTCCCTGGTTCCGCGCAGTTGAAAACCCCTGCTGTAAAGGAATGGGGTGCGCTGGATTTAAAGCTCAAGACGAAACAAAAGCATTATTGCAAAACAGAATATTGAAAAATAATCACGGTTATATTGTTGTTGTTGTTTTCATAATCATTTGAAGTCATAACTGGAATTGAAACTTGATTTTGAATAATTGCCCATCCCTACCATCAGGTGGGAGCTGGCTGGCGAACTCGGCGGGCAGCATGAGCAGGGCGTAGTCCCTCAGCGCGGCCAGCCACAGCCTACTCAGGGCGGGCAGCTCTGGCTGCACCAGGGTGATCAGACTGTCTGGCGGCAGGATGCCCGTCTCCTCGCCCGCATCTTCATCTTCATCTTCCTCGCCGCCACTGCTCTTTGGCGGCCGCGACTCGGCCTCCTTTTTAATCTTCATGGCCACCACAAACACCTGAGAGAGAGAGGGAGAGAGAGGGGGAGGGGTGGAGAGCGAGAAGGAAGGAGGGAGAGAGAGAGGGGGTAGAGAGAAGGAGGGAGGAAGGGAGAAAGAGAGAGATAGAGGTACATTTGAACTCTGCTGAGGACTGTTCCAAACAGTTTAATTGCGATCACTTCACACTGTGTGTGCTTACTGTACCTCAGCCCAGGCCTTCAGCACAGAGAGCTTCTCCATGGTGGTGGCGCTCTCACTGTACAGCTGGCTGGAGGAGCCCTTTCCAGCCTGCACCTTGTCCAGCGATGACACCAGCAGGTTGTGCACACGCCGCAGGTCATTCAGGTCGCTGACCACGCCACTGCCGATCCAGGTGCTGCACACCTGTACAGAGTGACAGACAGAGAAACGATGCCGATCAATACATTGAGAGACGACTGGTGAAGATGGCTGTAAAATAAATCGCAGCCTTATAATAGCATATTATGTTTAGTCACCACCAGCATATACCAACGGCATACTCTGTTCTGTCATTCAAAATGTCTTTGTCACAGAAAATCATCTAAGAGTTATATCATACAGTTGCAGAACTGCTCCCCAAACATGATAACGTCACAACAGTAGAGTAGAGAAGAGGCAATAGGAAACAAGTAATTGATATTATCCCTTCATTCAGAAGGGGCCTTGATCTATTGCTGGCCTCTTAAACGAGCATCAAACAAGTGAAAGTGGAAGTGAGTGGACGGGATGCCATCTGTAGCTTAGCTGTTTTTTTAGCCCCCAAAGGCTCATCTAGGGGGTAATTAACTGGAGGGGTCACAAGGCTGTGAGAAGAAAAGAGTGCAGTCTGAACACAGACACACAGCTCAAGGACTCTCACTCCTCCAGCGTCACCTCCTCCACCTCCTCCTACTTCTCCTACTCCTCCTTCAGGGCAAATATAAATCTCTCTGTCCAAGGGCAAACATGACTGGGGGCCGGACATGAGTCTCATCCTATCCTGTAGGGCTGGGACAGGGGAAGATAGGACAGCCTCTGGGCCTTTGCCAACAGGCAGATCTGAGGGTGGAGATGGAGGGGAGCGAAACAGAGCGACTCAAGCCAATAAGAGAGTTTGATAGAAAAGGCAGAGAAGGAGAGAAGCAAAGGGAGGAGATTAAGAAAAGAGCTAAGAGATGAAGGCCCCGGGATGAAGACTGAGAAGTAGAGAGAGAGAGAGAGAGAGAGAGATAATAAGTGAACGATAGAGAGACAGAGTAGAGAAGAGAGGATAAAGAGGGAATGAGAGAAAGAGTGCTTGAGTAGGGAATCACTTTCCAACAGCCGTCTATTTACTACCATCCTTCCATTAAGCCCACGTAAATCAGGCCAGACTCATTCCTAACAGCCTCAATACTGTAGCACTCTAGAGGGATGCAGATTAGAGCGCGCTGCAGCTCACAGAGCCGGCCACACTGGCGTTACGGTCTTCCTCCGAGCCTGACAGACACACACACAGTACAGCAGAGCACAGACACAGCACAGCACAAACAGGACGGAGAGGAATGCTGTACCTGGCACGCCTTGGCAGTGATGTCAGACGGGGTGTCGGGGGAAAAGGCAGGTCTCAGTGCAGCCCCAACCTGCCAGAGGAGAGAAGGAACAGGGTTTAAGTAGAAAATCTGACAGCTAAGAAACTGCAACTACTAAACTGATATACATAAATAGCAGGTAAATGGAAATAAAAATCACTGATGCAAACTACTTATTGATGTTACGTTACGTTAAAAATAGGACAAGGTATTAATTAGTGTGTTTCAAAATGAAGAGGCAGCCCCAATATGCCACAGGAGCAGGGGGAATAATGTTCAAGGAGAAAAGAATCTGATTAGTAAAGCAAACCATTTATGAATGAGCATTGACAGGTGCATGATGTCTAAAACTAATCAGCATGTCTCAAAACTAAGTGGAGTGCTTTGTGCAGAACAGCGCCCTCTCTCACATTGGCCTGGTACTGCTCCAGAATGACATGGCCGGGGAACTCGGGTTCGGGCACGGAGGCAAACTTCTTGATGATGTCCTCCAGGGCCTGCAGGCCGGCCATGCGCAGCTGGTTGCTGTTGTCCGTGGCAGCCATGAAGGCCATGCGGATGAGGTCAGACAGGTGAAGCACCAGCAAATCACCTGAGGACGACACAGCACTGGGCAGTGAAAACCTGTAGGTCTGGAGAGCTTCTTAGAACTTATGATGTTGAAGCCAAGATGGTGCTCTTTGGTGGAGGGGCATGAACAATTCAGCAAAAATCTTGAAAAAAGATTACAGCAATGAGGACCTTAGAAAAAGTATTTTCTGTTGACTGATATTTCAGACGCCTTTATCCAGAGCGACATGGACTCGCAATGGTGGCTTTGGGAATCGAACCAGGGTCGACCATCGTCGGTGACGTTACTACTACAATACATAAATTGCATGGAGAAGCGCCAATGAGACAAGATATTGTTCTAAACAGAGCACATATTTGTGGATAATGAACTTTTATTGATATGGTCTATCTATGATCATATAACATTTCTGGATCAGAGAGTTGACATCAAATGCAGGTTGCAGATAGAAAACGAAAAAAAGATGGTATCATGTAAGGCATCCTCTTTAATGTGCCCTTTTGATGCTGAACTGATTTCAACCTTGTCCTTGTTAAAACACTAAAAATGCCACTGTAAAGTTCATCGCAATCAGTACAGTGCACAATGCTGGGGGGAGGGATAGCGGGGGTCACTAAAAGCAGCTCGCTGAGGGTTCGGGGTGCTGGTGTCACGGCTATTTTTCCCAAATGGGCATCTCTCTCTCTCTCTCTCTCTCCGCTGGCTAGCTAGTCGAGTCTGGCTGCTTATATAAGTGCTGAGCAGCGGCCGTCAGGCTGAATCAATTCCTCTCTGCTTACTCATCTGAGCTCCGGTCAGCTCAGCTTACATAAAACACAGCAGGAGGGGAGGGGAGGAGAGGAGAGGAGAGGAGAGGAGAGGAGAGGGATGAGGAAGAGAAGAGGAGAAAAGAGGAGGCGAGGACAGGGGAGGAGAAAGGAGAAGAGAGCAGAAGAGAAAAGAGGAGAAAAGAGATCAGAAGAAGAGAAGAGAGGAAGAGATGAGAAGAATGGGAAAGAAAGAGGAGAGGGATGAGGAAGAGAAGAGAGGAGAAAAGAGGAGGTGAGGACGGGAGGAGAAAGGAGAGGACAGAGGAGGAGAAACGAGGAGAGGGATGAGGAAGAGAAGACAGGAGAAAAGAGGAGGCGAGGACAGGGGAGGAGAGAGGAGAAGAGACGAGAAAAGAGGAGAAGAAGAGAAGAAGAGAGGAGAAGAGGAGAGGAGAGGAGAGCAGGGTCTGACTGCTGTGTTCAGGATCAGAGGTGGCCTGCTGGCAGCACAGCTGGAGGTACTGATGGAGTGTTCTTCTAATGCACAACAGACCCTGATACACTGTGGGAAGGGGGCTGGTAGTCCAACATAAACCCACTAAATAAACCCTGATGACTTTCTGTGCAGTTATTACACTTTTCATCGCTAATAATAACGCATGATGCAACGAGACCTTCAGGTTACATGACAAAAGAGCCAAGGCCAATGACACATCCAAAACAAGTGCAATGAAAAGCTTTAAAAGGAACTACTCCACTGTGACGCAGCAATGCAAAAAGACTGACAAGGGAGAGGTGGAGTTTCAGGGAATTTGAGGGGTGTGCCACAAAGCAAGATCCTGACTTATCCCGGTCAACTTTGTGCGTTGATATATGCTGATCTGTAAGTCACTTTTTAAAAGTGTTTGCTAAATAAAGAAATGTAATGTAAACATAAATGTAATCTATTCTGATCTGAAAGAGACTAACCTTGTAAGCCAGTAACCATGGTTTTGAGTTTAGCGGTTAATGCTGAAGTTACCTGGGTAAGCCAGTAACCTCAGTTCACAGTACAGCGCCCCCTCTGGTGGCACGTGGCAGTTACCTTTGGGATTTTTGGCCCGAGCCGAGCGGGCGGTGGCCAGGTCGAAGTGGGCCTTGTCGGAGTTCTCACACAGGTGGATGATGCGGCAGAGGCAGTCCGCGGCGAACACCCGCGTTACCCAGCGTGGGGCGACGTTGGGCTTGGAGGGCTCCTCGCCCAGCGTGGTGAACATGGTGTCGTCGTCTGTGTCGTCCTTCTTCTCCGAGTCCTCATCCTTCCCCATCTCGAAGCCCACAGCGCCCCCTACATCTGTGGGGGAGAATAAAGCCATTGTGGGACTGGCGATGTGCAGGTTGGCATCTTGCATGGCTGCTGCCGCCATTAGTGTATGAAAATGTGAGCGAATGGGTGAGTGTGAAGCACTACTCTGCAACGTGCTGTGAATGCTCTATATAAATGAAGTCCATTTACCACTTACAATAATAAATATTAATTTATTGTTGTACCGCTGTGATGTTTTATCCTTCTTAGGTTTGCTCTTAGACTTTTATGTGTCATTGCCAATCAATGCAGGGGCTTATACCTTGCTTGACTCGATATGAAGACTTCACTGAAATGAGAATCTACAAAAAAACCTTATTGTCAACATTTAGGTTAGGCCAGAAACACAACAAGTGTAACCATGTTGTGAAACCACCGTGAAGGTTAAGCCCCCTATGGTGACTAACTCCGCCCCACGGCTCCCCTGGTACCTGTGGTGGCGGCCAGCACGTCCTTGCACAGCTTGAGCCAGTGGGCCAGCTTCCCCACCGCCAGGGACGAGAGCATGTGGCCCAGCGTGTCGTGGATGTCCGAACACAACTTCCTGTCCGTCTCCCGGTCCAGCATGCCAAACAGAACCCCCTCCAGACCCGTCTCGGTGATTTTCAAATCTGATAGTAAGGGGACACAGACATCAGTTACTATAAAAGATAAACTACTGACTGCTTAATAACAGCAGGTGTGGGTGCTGCTGGTGACGTACTGATGGAGCCGCTGTCCTTGCTGTCGCTGGCCTTCTTGGCGAGGCTCATGGCGTACTCACACACCTCGGCCGCCTCTCTCTGGACCAGCTGCCTCAGACACGCCACCGCAGCGCGACGCAGCAGCAGGTGAGAGCTGCACAGGTGCACCTGCACCAGCACACACACACACACACACACACACGCGCACACACAGACACACAGACAAACATGCATGCATACACAAAAATCCACACAGACATATACACACATACAAACAGTCATGGATTTAGACAAAAATACAAATTAAATGCAAATAAGTACAAAGGCCTATTCACACCAAGAACGATAACGATAACGATAACTATAACCATAACGATAAAAGCGTTTACACTGAACAACAATAAACAAAGTCTCTCCTTGTGTTAATGAATGTGACGGTTAAAATTTAATGGGTTCTGATTGACTATTAGCTTTTTATCGTTCTGAAAATCGCTCTGAAAGTGATCCCCAACGATATCGTTCTTCATATCGTTATCGTTATAGTTTATGTGTGAACATCGTCATTCATATTAACGAGAACGATATTTATTTATAGCTATCGTTATCGTTATCGTTCTTGGTGTGAATGGGCCTTAACTCTTATCTCGAGGAAAAACATGATCATATCTATGAAGAGCAGATAAGCAAAAAATAAACAGGTGCACTTCTGTGTTTACACACACATTATTTGTCTGCATGTAGAGGTCTGTATACATGTCTATCTGAGCGTACAAGTGGCCCTGTGTCTACCAGTGTGTGTTTGTATGTCTAGTACGTGTGTGTGTGTGTGTGTGTGTGTATGTATGCATGTGTATGTGTTTGTGTGTGTGTGTGTGCGTGCGTGCGTGCGTGCGTGGTGTGTGTTTGTGTGTGTCTGCGTGTGTGCGTGCTTACACAGAGGCAGGGCACAAGGCTGGACAGATTGACGTGGCGCGGGGCGAACATGTGCAGCTGCTGCAGACAGGAAATGGCGGCCGCCTGGACTAGCGAGTCGGAGTGGTCCTGCATGATGGCACAGCCCACCAGACATGACGAGCGGATGGTGGAGATCGTGGCTCCATTACCTAACAGAGAGAGACAAGACAGAAGGATTCAATTACCTACCCGACAGTGACACAGTGCACATGGGACCAGAGAGATGGATTGAGACTAGTAGGGACCCTCATTTGAATGACAGGTTAAGTCTACTGTGACAAACGTAACATTGTATGATGGTACAGCCCACCAGACATGTCAAGTGAACGGTGGAGATAGTGGCTCCATTATCTAACAGAGAGAGACAAGACCAAAGACACATGCAACTCCTCTGCTAGGTACTCTGAATTGGCTTCCTATAGAATCCAGAATGAAATTCAAATCCTTCACTCTGACCCACAGGACAGTGGATATGCGCCTTATTCTACTGCCCAGCTTTATACCCTCTCCTCCACTGCTGTCCTCTGATGAGCGCCTGGTGTGTCGGCCTTCCATCAACACACAGTCAAGACTCTTTTCATCTGTCATTCCTCGTTGGTGGAGTGATTTGCCTGATGCCCTTTGTTCCATGAGTAGCTTTGGGATTTTCAAAAAAAATTTATAGATCACCTTGTATCATGGCATGTATACGTTTATAGTTATTGTTATAAAGATGATTTGCTACTGTTAAAATGTTTAAATCTATTGCCATCTTTAGTATTTTTATGTAGGCTTGTTTTTCTATGTCATTTTGGACAAAAGCGTCTGCCAAGAACTATAACCATAACCATAACCATAAATATCATGAATGTGACCATAACCATAGATATCGTGAATGTGTAATATAACTATAACCATAGAAATAATGAATGTGTAATGTAGTAATTGAAAAAAGAAGTTGTTTTAATATCTTACACCAGTCCTCTCCCACAGACCTGAGTCATTCAAAAGGCTTGTTTATTACCACTGCTAAGTCACTGCCAGCTCGCACTTAGGTTGACACTTCTAACTACTTGTGAAGCTCTTTCCCCACGCTGTTCACAGAATCACAGTGACAGCCAAAGAACGAAATAGGACTATTCTTGGGGTCACTGTGGTGCAGCAGGCTACAGCACCCGTACCATATACGGATCCAGGTGCCCACTGATCCCACGTTTCCTGATGCCACCCCATCTTCTCTCCCACTTACTTCCTGTCACTCTTTGCGGTCCTATCTGAATAAAGGCAAAAAGACCCCCAAAAATACAAATTACCACATAGACATAATGTAAGCAATTAAAAAGACGGCTTCCATCACGTAATATATTTCTCACAACAACTTTACGATATTACTGATTTCAGGCCCATGACTTTTTCCTTTATTGCTAGTGATTTCCTAATTAAAACAAATGCCCTAAATGAGCATAATAAATACATTTTGTAAATGGAGCTATAACGTCATTATGTTTTCTGTAAATGAATCCCCATCTGAGCATGTGTTTAGCTAAAAAGTGATTGCAAGAAAAACATCTTCATGGCTCTTAAAATGGGAAATGATAAAGCAGCTCAAGCAATACACTACTCCAGCCAATCAACCCGTGAGTACGCATTTACACACACAGGCAGCACTCATAAAACGAGTAGGCACAAATCTTCAGCCAGCCTTACTAACCAGTCGGTCGGGGTTGCGTGTGTGTGTGTGTGTGTGTGTGTGTGTGTGTGTGTGTGTGTGTGTTCACAAAGTGGAAGTGTTTTGGAAAGTGTTTTGAGTGTGTATTTCCCCAAACGAGCGGCCTCCTCCTCCTCCTCTTCCTCACCCTGCAGCTCGGGCCCCACGGTGGTGATGAGGGCCCCCAGGCAGCGGCCCAGGCACTGGTGCACCTCGGTGTGGGAGGGGGGCACAGTCAGCAGCAGCGTCAGCACCAGAGACAGCGTGGGCTCCACGTAACCCCGGTACATGGGCCCACTGGAGTCCACAATCAGGGCCAGAGAGTGCAGCGCCCAGGTCTGTAAACACGCAGAACAACAATAAATGTAGGGCCAGTTAATACACTAACGAAATGTGTAAATGTTCAGTTTCACAGTTTACAAAAGGTAACCAAAAAGTGAAACTAATTTCGGTAAAAGAGTGCACATCAGTACAATCATCTTAACGATTATGCCAGATCTGTGACTATGTATTAACAAAGACAACAATACAACATTACCTCAAGAGTCAAAATGTGGAATCCTATTACTTAGACTTTGTTTCCACAGGTTATATTCTACTCTCATGACTCAGAAGAAGGCCAGTCAGGTTAACGAGCAACCAGAGAAGACAGGGGTCAGCGAGTGGTAAGAGTGGCAAAAGAGGTCAAAGGTCAGAAAGAAGTCAAAGAAGTGAGCATTCCTTGCGGCTGTACCTGTACTTCGTGTGAGGAGCCATCCTGAGCCAGGGCCAGCAGGATACTGACACTAGTCTTGAGGTGCTGGCCCGACCCGATGCCGCCCACATACCGGTGCAGACAGCCCAGGGCCAGGGAGTGACCCGTCCTCGACACCACATCTCGCGCAGACTTCAGCCTGCACACACACACACACACACACACACACACACACACACACACACACACACACACACACACACACACACACACACACACACACACACCCCATCAGAAGACCCTCAGAGGCTAAATAGAAGGATGGTTACACTTATTCCTGTGTTATATAGAGATGTGGCAGCGTAGTTCTAAAATGTATAAAATAAAAGTAACAAATGACAAAAAAAAGCTAGTAAAATGTGTGTAGAAATTGTGTGTTTATGTGTTTATGTATGTGTGTGACTGATTTACTAAAGGTTTTTAATTGTTTAAACCCAATATCCCCGCAAAATAAAGCTGATGTAGTAGTAGTGTGCAATGAGGATTGCTTTATTGAACGAGATAACAGTGTTTTTTAAAAATGAATTTGCAGTTTGGAGGGTTTATACTGAGTCCATAGTGCTCTTTTATTTGGGATCTTAGTCAATCAGGGTGTGGGTGTGTGTGTGTGTGTGTGTGTGTGTGTGTGTGTGTGTGTGTGTGTGTGTGTGTGTGTGTGTGTGCCTGTGTGCCTGTGTGCCTGTGTGCGCTTGTCTGTGTGTATGCCTGTGTGTGTGTATGCCTGTGTGTGAATTAATGTAAGGCATGTCGTACTTATCAAAGCTGTCCTGTGCCATCCTGGCGATGAAGGTGGCCTCCCCCACCACCTGGGCCATCCTGCCCAGGGCCTCCCCAGCGGCGCAGCGCAGTATGGGGTTGGGGTTGTCCAGCGCGCCCATCACCAGCGCCAGCGCGGACTTACGCACCTCCTCAGGACCCAGCGTACTCTTATTCTCAGCCAGACCCTAGAGAAAACATAGGGAGAGAGAGAGAGAGAGAGAGAGAGAGAGGGAAAGAGAGAGAGAGAAATAGATAACATTAATATTAGAAGTTAATATGCTGTTTTATTGTTATGCTTTGGCCACACACTGTATCTACAGTCATGCTAATGAAGCAAATTTGAATTGACTTGAGAGAGGAAGACAGTTTCAGTCCAAGTCCAGAAGGATACAGCGAGGATTCATTATGCAAGCAATGTCAGACTGCGTTTCGCACAGAAGAATCTGGAAACAGATTGCCTGATACACACCTTGAGTGCACTCAGAACTGCTGTGAAGATGTTGAGCTGCACAGCCTGCTGGCGAACCCCCTTGGCCTGTTTGATGCACTCGGCAAAGTGATCCAGCATCTGCAGCCTGGCAAGAGCACAGAACGGATTTAGAAACCCATAGATAGGAAAAAAACTGCAGAACTGCAGAAAAAAAAAAACTCCAAAGAATCTGAACCTTTGGGAGTTCAGTAGAATAAAACAAGCTAAATTAGAATGGAATGCATTTGTTAACATTCTACAGCACGATGGAATTTCTCAGTAGAGTTACACATGTGCTGATTAACAAAAGTACAGATTAAAAGGACAAAAACAAGATGGAAATGTCCAAACCAACCTCACCAAACAGCCCAGAAGGGTGTAAGCATAACAAGTTTAAACATATGTGTTGCTCTGGTAAAACTCCTCTCTCTCGCTACGATTAGTCCTCTCCCGTTGACGCAGCAGATAGTTAATTACAGAAGCGCGGAGGAGCAATTGCTTTTCTATGAAACCTCACCTGTGTTTGAAGGAGACGTGAGGGAAGACCACGCCGAACAGCGCCACCGAGGCGTCGATGACGGACACGCCCAGGGGGAGGGGCCCAGGGATGACCTCGCCCACAGGGACGCGCAGGTAGATGGAGGACGGGTCGTGCTCCAGGGCGCCGCTGCCGGAGGCGCTGTTGGGCTGCAGCTGTGACGGGCCGAGAGGACAACAATTTTACAACCAACAGAGAACTGATTCTTGAACCGGTTCCGTTTAGAATTCTTTGAACCAGATCACATTTCCACCAGTCTATCAACAGAACTACGGATACGACATCAATAGAGGGTCTTGCGTGCATGTACAACTGAACTGTAGAAAGGCACGTCCATTTCACAGGAAAAAAACAACTATTTTCAAAACATTTCATCACGGTGTGTATTGTAATCATAACTGACTGTATTGTCAAATGTAGTTAGCTAGCCAGCATCATTTTTAGCTTTGAAGGACTTGAGTCAGACCTGATCCTCTATGGACTTATGGTCCGTTTCTTGTAGCCAGGAACCCATGAGCACACTGTCATCATAGTGACAGAGAGAGCGCAGCAGGGAGGTGGTGGTGTTGGCCGAGTTGTCCGTCAGGGTGAACTCTGCGACCAGCTCTCTCAGCAGGGCATTAAAGCTGCCTGTGGAAAGGGAAGGGGAAGAGTGAGAGCTCGATCCTCCAATCAGTCGGATATCTGATACTGAAGAGTGTGAGGGCTCTGACAGTCCTGACTGGACTGGATGCTCTAACTTTTTATAAAAGTGAGGGGAAGACAGATGACTCTGACAAACGAGTCAAAAGGAAATCATAAATATGTAAAATATTCACAAAAACTATTTACCGGTACTAAATGGTCATATGAATGATAGCACTCTTGGAAAGCCAGACATATCACAGTAAAATTAATTTCATCTGCCTTGGAAAATCTGTTTGTGACTTCTTAACTGCACCTTCAGAGGTCACTTATTGGTTCAGATATAAAACAACACTCCCACTAATGTAATGTTCTGTGTGTTGGCAGTGAATGTAGAGCCCACATTTGTTCATACATCTGTGTAAAGTGTTGTGAACTGTGCCGCCTTACCTTCGTAGGTCTTAGGTGGCAGCAGAGCGAGGATGTCATACAGTCTCAATCTGACCATGGCAGCGCTAGCTTTCAGATGGGCACCATGCACTTTAATGACCGCAGGCACACTGTCAACAACACAAGGCATCATGACTTACTTTATTTCACAGTGGCTGACAGAAATACAATACTTGGGATATAATCTAAAACCAGACTATGCCTTCCTAGCAGAAATATGATACTTTGGCAGCATAAACAGAAGTGTTCCATTTTAACACCATCAACTTTAAAGGAGAATTCTGGCGATTTTTCACATGGATCTCTGTTTCTCAAGGTTTGTACTATCAGTACAAAAAAAAAAAACGGAAAAAATCGGTTCTACCGCACTCAAGTTGCTGTAGCCAATAGCTAGAGCCATCATGCAGCTACAGTGCTACGCTCTGGGGGCATATGAACATCGCCAGAAGTCTCCTTTAAGCTCAGTCACCAATAGCATGGATTGACACCTGTCATCCTCATCATCAAAAGCAGCAGTGGTCATTACTCACTGTGACATCATGGTCATGGCACACTCAATTGGGGTCATGAGTCTCCGGATCACATCCTCCGTAAGGAGCTCAGGACAATGGGCCACGAAGCTCCGCATGGCTAAATCACACAGAGTGCAACGGTTGTGAGTGTATGTGCATGTGTAAGTTAAGATGACAAAACAAGTCAATACGACACTTTTCTTTTCTTTGTTACAAGTAAAATCCCGAAGATTGTGTCTGTGTGGTTCCTGACCTAAGTTACACATGAAACACACTGAAGTTGTACAGAATGACTGTGATTTCCATATTTGGGTTTGTGTGTTTGTGTGTGTGTGTGCATATGTGAGTGTACGTGAGTGTACGTGAGTGTACGTGAGTGTACGTGAGTGTGTGTGTGAGTGTGTGTGTGTGTGTGTGTGTGTGTGTACACGTGTGTATATTTTGAGTGTGGGTGTAAGATCAGGCTTACCACAGAGTGCCCCAGCGCGTCCCTCCAGGGTGACCTGCCAGGTGAATGGGTCTCCACGGGCCTTCTCAGCCTCCAGCTCCTTCTGGGAACGAGGGAACACGTTTCGCCACAGCAGCAGCATCTTCGGTAGGTGGTACCGCACCACCGAGGGGCCTGCACAACAGGACAGCCATCACTGGGTCAAAATATCATGCCACAGGAAAGCCTGTATTCACTACGCTTTTAAACTGATATATTTTACATACGTACAGTATGTAATTTATTTATTGTTTATCTATAGACCTAGCATTGTGTGTGTGTGTGCTTACCTAGTGTCGCGTGTGCGTGTGTGTGTGTGTGACTGTGTGTGTGCTTACCTAGTGTCGCGTGTGCGTGCGTGTGTGTTTACCTAGTGTCATGAGGGCCCCCAGTAGCAGCCAGCCAGCCTGAGTGCGCTGCAGAGATAGACGGCTGTTCTGGGACGCGGTACGCAATAGATCCTCCGCTATACTCACCACCATCTACAGGCCAGACAGAGAGACGGGGGGGGGGGGGGCAGAGAGAGAGAGCAAGTGAGTGGGGGGTGAGAGAGAGAAAGAGAGAGGGGGGGGCAGAGAGAGAGAAAGAGAGAGGGGGTCAGGGAGAGAGACAGGGGGAGAGAGAAAGAGGAAGTGAGTGGGAGAGAGAGAGAGAGAAAGAGAGAGAGTGAAAGAAAATCAGATCAGTTAAGGTGCCAATTTACTCTGCAGCAAATCCATGTAATTTGCTATGACTAACATCCGAGATCATTAACGCTATTGAGAGGTTTCCTACTTAAAAAAAGGTACAGCCAGTGTTTCAAATCTTAGACCGTTGGTTGTCAAAATCATGTGCTCTAGCTGTCCGTTCAGGGTTTGCACTAAATCAAAACTAATTCTGGTGTTCATACATATTCATCAACTTGAATTACCTACTTTACGCAAAACCGAAACCGAATCACAGATTGCATCTTGAAGGTATAATACACACACATACACACACAAAGACAGACAAAGACACACACACACCTTGCCCTTAGAATGTGGGATACCCAGGGGGCACTGGTGTATGCCTCCGAGCAGGGCGGCCATGGCGAAGCTGTAGCCACTGACCGCCTCAGGCGAGCTCTTCAAGTTGTTGATGCGCTCGGCACAGCGGTCCAGCAGTGGCGTCAGCTGATAGGGCAGCGCCACGGCAACACAGCGCAGGCACCAGGCGGCCGCAAGACGGGCAGCCATGCTGGGGTGCAGCAGCACCGAACTGACCGTCTCCAGGAGACCTGGGGATAGAAGGGAGAGGAGAGAGAGAGAGAGAGAGAGAGACAGAGAGAGAGAGAGAGGAGGGGAGGAGTGGAGAAAGATGGGGAGATTTAGGGCACAGAGGGGAAGAGATAAAAAGTGAAGGAAAGAAGAAAGCACCAATTGAGATCTAGTTGTACTGAGTTCTAACACACAATGCAATGTCCATTAAGTTGGTTAGACGACCAAAAATACAGAACTATAACATAATCAATGTCCTTTTAGGCAAGTCCCTCCACTCGGCAGCCATATTGTAGCGCTTTTTGGGCATTTATCTCTTTGGGCCTCTATTTCGACAGAAATGTGCGTGTGCAAGGCTTCACGACACCAACTTTGCTCCAGCGTCGAGATCACAACACAGAATTGGCACGATGTATTCACAACACACCACATGATTGGCACAGTGTATTCACATGTCATCCTTTTAGCCGCGAAGGGGCGGGATATGTGTAGACAACTGCCATATATTGGCGTTACAAACTAACCCCATGCATTTCTATGTAGGATTTTTTGAGTGCTGTGTCTCCTCATTAGAAAGTCTCTGACATAATTCATATAAAATTCATACAGATCTAAGAAGTAAAATGTTGCAGGCATGTTTTTCTGTGTGTGTGTGTGTGTGTGTGTGTGTGTGTGTGTGTGTGTCAGGTATATTCAGGTGTAACAGAAGATTCAGATGGAGAAATTCACATGTAGTATGCAGTCCGTGTGTGTGTGTGTGTGTGTGTGTGTGTGTGTGTGTGTGTGTGTGTGTGTGTGTGTGTGTGTAGCAGTGACTGGTATGTTAAGAGGCGTACCGATGGAAGGCTCCTGTATGAGGGGGGAGGAGGTGGCACTGAGGCTCTGGACCAGACTGCCCAGCTCCTTCAGGGCACACACCATCACATGCTGACTGGCAGACACGTCTGCTGCACCCGCTTTGTTCTCCCCACTGGGGTCGCTCACCACCGCTTCTGTTTACAAGACAACAGGGAGGGAGAGAGAGGGAGAGGGAGAGAGAGAGACAGAAAGAGAGAAAGAGGGAAAGAAAGAAAGAAACAGAGAGAGAACAAGATTTTGAGTGTCCTCTGCTCATTTAGCTCTTCTGTATTGTAGATATAAAGTTAGATTGCTAGTTATTTGACACAAGACAAAGTGCCATAAAATGACATTGTGAGTGCTTCTTATACGATGCATATACAGTATGGCATTTGCACATGACAATATCACACACACACACACACACACACACACACACACACTTCAACTAATACCAGAACAGGAAACCATGAACTAAGATTTTATGAGTACAATCACAAGACTTTATAAAGTCTTTGTTTGTGAAAACAAATGCTATTCCTCAGATGGATGAAAGCTTAGTTCATGTCAGTTCAAGTGTTTCTGTTGCGAGGAGCCACAGGTGTCACCTCCTCAGGTACTGTGTTCATGTTTAACTCTGAATCATCACCACCTGTCAGTCCCATGTGTGTCTGTCTACTGGAGCCTTAGATTCACTGTGGCTTATCACAACAGAAGGACCCGTCTTCCATGTCACTCCGTTGGCACAGTCGCAGGGACAGAGACAGAGACAGAGCAGGGGGACTATTAATCAGTCTGCAAGAGCAAGCCCCAAAACACAGCTCACAATCAAGTGCTGGCATACAGCCAAGGCTCCGAGGGAAGCTTTTCAGAGAGTAAACAACGTTTCTGGACACTGTCGCATCTGATGGGACCATCTGTTTTAGGTAAACATACTGTATTCAGCTTTACGCGGAGGGAGAGAACTATTTTATGGCACACACCAGATAAGATCAGCAGTACAAAATGAATACTACAAAAGATTGGGCAAGCACATGGTAATTTGTCGTGTCAATCATAATATAAAGACAGAAAAAAGAAGCAGAAAGTGGACACTGAGTGTAGAATTGGGGATTAAATAATGTGTATTTAAGGACATAATTAGGTCTGCAATAATCGATCGATTAGTTGTCAACTATTACATTTAATCAGCAACTATTTTGGTCATCGGTTTATTGGTTTGAGTCCTTTTTTAGGGAAATACCTCAAAATTGTCTAACTGCAGCTTCTTAAACTTGAGTATATTCATCTTTACTTACACCTCTATGACATTACAGTAAACTAAATATTTTTGGTGTGTGGACAAACCAAGGCATTTGAGGACATAATCTTGGGTTTGAGGAAACAATGTTTGGAATTTTTTTCACCATTTTCAGAAATTGTATCAATCAAACTAAACTAATTGATTAATCAAGAAAATGATCAACAGATTAAATCGACTATGCAAACAATTGTTAACTGCAGCCCTAGATGCAATGAGGTACTTTTTGTCAGTTTTAGTAACAGTTCATCTCTGGTAAATACAGTGCATCTTTAAACCCTCATGGCCTTGATGTAAAACTGGAAGGATCAAAAGAGGACATTTTGATCTTGTTGTAATATTTTTCTTGACAGATAAAGTGGCCCAAGGATTCACAGCACATCAGAGTAAGCATTTTGAAAATAACTGAATAACGAATAAATGAATAAAAATAAAAAATAAAAAAAATTGTGGAACAGACTGGATTAGAGAGATTATGATGGTGGACGGGTCAGTTAAATGATTACTGCAAATGGACACTCAAATGGTACAAAGTTAATTCATAAATTAATTAATTAGTAAAGTTAATTTATGGTTGGATTAGTGCATGAGATTTGACAAAGTGCAAAGATGAAGGCTAGGGACATATCTGATAGTAATAGCTCAATCCCATCTCAATATAAATCTAAAGTATCGTTATTGTGAGTTGTAAGTTTATATGCTAATATGAGATGATTAAAATGCAATGAAATTTAAAGAATGCTGAACCAAAGTAGAGAAACAGACAGAAACATACAAAGGACATGCAACCAAAACTGAGCATACTGTAGCAATGCAACACACTCCAAACCAAGAAAAGGCTAAAACAAAAAAAAGGTGTGAAATGACTTAAATAAACATAACACAAACAAAACAAACAAACAAACAAATAAATAAACATGGGATACTTACTCTGCAGTGCTCTGAGCCTGGACACCTCCCCCCCACCACCACCATCTCCCTCCTTACCCACTGCCCGCATCTGCTTGCTGATGGCCTGGCAGATCTCCTTGGCAGCGGCGATCTGGGCCTTCTCGCCTAGCAGGCCGCCCAGGGTGGCGCGCAGGGCGAAGGAGACGCAGCGGCGAGAGTACACAGCCTCCACATGTGTCTGCGTGGCCCGCGGGTGTGCCACCAGCTCCAGCACGTGAGACAGGAACGTGGCGAAGTTACGCTCCAGCCACTGCCCACCCAGAGTGGTCACAAAGACCACATAAGCCTGCGGGGCAGACAGGAAAGGAGAGGAGAGGAGAGGAGACAAGGAGAGGAGAAGAGAGGAGAGGGCAAGGCAAGTTTATTTATACAGTACATTTCATACAAGGCAATTCAGGGTGCTTTACATACATGAGGACTGATAAAAAAAAAAATATATATATATATATTGTGGAAATAGCCCTGCTAATAAACAGGTTTATCTAGAGGGGGCAAGGTTAAAGGTTAAACTGAAGACCCAGGCCAAACAGGTGTTTGTCTGTTTGTGTGTTTATTTGTTTTTGTTCATTTGAGGCCACAGTGAAGAGATGCACCTGCTCAATCCCAACACAATTCAATAAATCTATTTTTGTTCAAGGATGTGCTCAACCTTTAACATTCTATCACTGTGGGCCAGGAAAAAAAAGACTTATTGCATAAAACCTCTTAATGAGTACCCTGGGACTGAGTGAGTGGGGGCAGTGATCGAATGAGAGAAGGAAAAAGAAATGGAGGGTGAAAGGACAAAAGTGCAGACAGCAAGAGAGAGGGAGAGGGGAGGTAAATAGAGAGAGGTAGAGATGGAGAGAGAGCAAGAAAAGTGAAGTGAGAGAGAGGAGAAAAAGAGAGACAGCTAAAGGGACAGCAAGGGAGACAGAGAGAAAGAGAGGGAGGAAAGAGAGAAGAGAGAAGGAAGAGATACAGTGTGTGTGTGTATGTGCGACTGTGTGTGTGTGTGTGTGTGTGTGTGTGTGTGTATGTGCAACTGTGTGTGTGTGTGTGTATGTGCAACTGTGTGTGTGTGTGTGTGTGTGTGTGTGTGTGTGTGTGTGTGTGTGTGTGAGTGTGTGAGAAAGAGAGACTCACCTGTGTGACCCCCACCCGCACCTCCCTGCTGACAGAGGCCCCTCCCTTCAACATCTCGCCGCCGCTCTTCAGGAAGCCAGAGCCTCCGCGCAGGAAGCCCGTAGCCATGAGCTCCAGCACCTCCTCCAGCGTGGCCCGCTTCACGTTCTGACGCATCACTACCCGTGCACAAACACACACACACAGGGACACACGCACACACACACACACAAGGACACGCACATGCACACAAATACACACACACACAGTCAGACATCACACTGACTGTGGCTGGATATTGGAGCACATATTGCTTTCACAGGGTACATGCCGACTGAATTCTAGTTGTGATGATGAGGGGCCTTAAATTCATATTTATCATTTTAATTTTTTAAATTTATAATTTATAACAGCTTCAGAATCTTTCAATAGAGAGCGAGAGCCCGTGGATGTTCTCATGAGAGGCTTTTACCTGCTGCTTGCTTGGGCATCAGCGCTGTTGCCATGACGGTGCCCAGCAGCTTGGACACGGCGACCCGTACGCCGTAGTTGGAGCCTTCCAGTGCCTTAAAGCACAGTGTGGCGACATTCTCCAGCTCTGTGGTCCACATGAAAACTGCTTCATTTTGCAGCTCCAACAGACACTACACACAGAATAAGCAGACAGGACAGACAGAACCACAGTCAGCGATGCTCTCACAGATATCAAGGGCACAAAAGAATCATGTTTCAGAAGTCACTGATAAATATTCAAATGTAAACATTCATACAAACATAAAAACAGGTCACATAAACATGCCAAGATCCACTTTCTGTTCTCTGATCTGAATTGTGTGCCATACACAATATCTGTCACCCAAATAATGTTATTATCATTGACCACAAACACTAAGCTAGATATTTGAAATAGAGTACTACATGTGAACAGTTGAAGGCATGCCTTGACATCACTAACGGTGCCTGTACTGTTGTGCAACAGAGAAGTATTTAAGCAAGACAAGTCATCTTGTGTAATAGTAACAGGATGTCTGTTATTTATCTCTCCATACTCCAATCATACTGAAAACAAAGACAATATGCATTACATGACATTGGGAAAACACTTTAGCTAGATCATATAATGCCTTCATTTGTTGAATTCCACACTTCAAGGGCAGTATAGTAAGCTTGTCAATTAATTCATTAAAAATGAAATATTATGCACTGCACAAAATGGCAAAGGTGACAAAGTGGATGGTCTCTACGGACACTGACCTTGGCCACAGCACAGCGGACAGCCATGGAGCGGTCAGTCAGTAGGGAGCGGGCATTCTTATAGATGTCTCTGTGACAGGAAGCAGCTGCCCCACCCAGCCCATGAAGGACCTTCTGCAGGCTGAGCAGAATCTCTCCACGCCCCTGAGACTGGAGAGGAAGAGGAGGAGAAGAAGCAGGAGGAGGAGGAGGAGGAAGAGTAGCCGGAGGAGGAGGAGGAAGAATATATGGGATTTAACCTCAGGTCATAGGCTTATCATCACACACTCTCAACATTACTGTCCGCAACAAAAGCTTTAAAAGTACGAAATTCCAGTCAAATTCCAGTCAAAATTCCAGACCAAATTCCAGTTCCATGACAAAATCACTTTTGCAGGTTTAGATCAATACATAAGATGCAAAAGATATTAAAGTGCCCCATAGGAATCAAAGATGTAACAGAGTAGGGTAGAGCTAAAAAAACTTAGCCCTAACTAAGTACCTCTGCACTCTTCAATGCCTTGAGAAGATTATTGATGGTTTCTGGGAAAGAGCTGCCCAGCATCCTGCCCATCTTCTCATAAAAGGCCCCCACACATGCCACTGCAGCCCTGCAAAGAATTATGGGTAAAAAATAAATAGAGACAATAATTACAACTAGCACTACCTCACTGTGTGAAAATAAATGGACCGGAACACTAAACTAATTCATCATAAACCCCAGTGCCTTGAAACACAGATATAAATAGACTTATTCTGCATCTGTGGAATTCACTAAATTTGCAATCTTCCCTTCAGATGAAGACATCACAAGACAAGCTGTATGTGCTTGTCAATGAAGGATTTCTCCATAATGAAGCATGGGCATAGCCATCAACAAATGTGCATAATCCACCAATCCAACAGAACTTTATAATCCTACTATTCCTCCACATACTTTAGTGCTGCTGCCTAGAGGATTAACATTTTACAACATGCACTCGTGTGAGTATTCAGTTCATCTGCAAACAATGTTTACAGTCAAAACATATTCAAAATATGTGAGGGATTCATTCAAGCACTGAAGTTATTTATGTAGTTCCAGAGGCTAAACAGGGTCAGACTAGAGGTAATAAAGAATGTATATATGCGTAAAATATCAAAATAAATAAAATAGAAGAATTATGCACAAAAAATCTAGACCTAGGCATATGCTACTTGAAGAATAAAACATACATAATATACTGTAACCATACAAAACTCACAGCTTAGTTGGTAGATAGGCTGGTGTGTCATCTTTGCTCTTGATGATGTCATTACACTTGTCTAGAGTTTGAAAGACGGTGAACGTGTCTCCGATGCTGTAAAGGGTGGCCAGGTTCTTGGCCAGCAGCTTGCGGGTGGGTGGACCTGGAGCACTGCTAATCAGCCCAGTCAGCTGCTCCACCAGTTTCTTTTGTTTCTCCTTCACATCCACCTGTGAAAAGCCAAGCATTTCAACCACTGCAAACCAATATAGTAAAATGGAAATGACTAGTCTGTGGTATGAAATGTATCAAACTCAACGTGGTCCCATTGAGTAGGTTACAAAAACCAACACAAGTGTCTCATATCTGAAATTACTTTACCTTATTTGCTGCCACAAGGACTTTGTCTAAGAAGCGAAGCCACTCGAAGATGAAGACAGGCCTCTTGGCCTCAGTGATCTGGGCCAGGGCATCTTCATTGAGCAGCAAACTGTGTGCCAGCTCCATCTGAGAACACTGCAAGTGGCCAACAGCTCTGAGTCTTCAGAGCTTCTTCACACAATAATTGAGATTGAACACTGGGAAAGACACACCACAATAGCCCAGAACGTGATCAGAGACGGTTGATAAAGCATATAGTATATTAAGGATCTTTGACGTGATTAACCACTGACTTTTTTTTGACGAAGTTGTGTTGTCGTACCGATATTTACCCAGTGAGTGGGAGCTCTGGTTTTGTTATGATGACCAGCTAATATATCTACCATTAAAATACAATGGCAATGCAATTAAGTTGGCATTACTAAAGAAAGAGGTTTACGTTAACGTTAGTTCCAAACAACCGTATCGATAGCTTCCGAAGTAGGTGGGTGCTGTTGTGGCTAGTGAGGTTAGCTATCAATGTCAAAAAGAAGGAACGATACGGTAATGATGACAGCACTATTTCATATTGACGTTTTAACTAGATTAAATAATCCAACATCAGTAGTATTCAAACAAATTTCAGTAGCCTACAGGTGACCGAAACATCCGGCTGTCAGGCAGGCCGAAATTAACTGGTTTAGCTAGCTAGCTCCTTGTTAGCAAGCTGGCCCCAGAAAATGAATCAGGAGGGAGCAGTTTCGTCTTTCGTGCAGCACGAGAAATAAATTACAGCACGTTAAACTGTCAGAGTATAGCATGTGTCGCTCAATAGCAAACATGTGAAATCATGCCAAAACCGCAATTACAAACCAAAAAAACCTTCTGTCTTACCTGTCGACCCACTCCTTGTTTTAGTCGATGACGTTTCACTAGGTCAACACAAATGCCGATCAAATCATTCCGACTGGATGGATCTGAAATAAATGCTGCTTTTTTACAACAAAACGGCACCTCCACTAAACTAGTTTGCGTATTCTCTAGAATCACATACACTTGTTATACATATCACTCTTTGCAAATGGTCTATGGTCTTAATGCATTTTTTAGGGGAAATATAGTAGGAACCTAAACCTAGAAATAGTTCAACCCGGAATATTTCAGTTGATGTACGAGGTCGGCCAGATTGTCAATATTGAAGCGTCGCCAGCTCTAAACTCAACTAGCACTTTTGTGTTTTAGGTGTTTAACAAAAGGGTATATTGAAACACGGAATGGCTGAAGAGGAGGATGATTACATGTCTGATGCTTTTCTCAGTCAAATGTGAGTTTGTTATCTATCATTTGGTTGACAGGTTGCAGGTTTCCTTTAGCATGTCTGTCTGTACCTCTGATTTAATGCTAGCCTGTTGTTTATTATTATGTTGATAGTTCTTCCACTGTCTGTGGTTGGCGATCTCAGGCTTATATGACACATGTATGTGTAGCGTGCTTAGACTATTATTCGACAATTGACAGATAGCGCTCTGTGCACAAGCTTACTTGAAGTCGGCAAACCAGTTTCCTCTTCATTGATATGGCTGTCAACAACAGAAAGATGAGTGCTTTAGTTGTACCAAAACGTAAGAAATACAATGTACTCGAGCCGTGGGCGGCTCTACTATTGAGCACTGCTGTGCCACTCTGCTCAAGTCGTTAAAAGCGATTTTAGCTTCCACCTTTTTCCTAAAAACGCCAGCCTACGTGCATTGGCTGAACAAAATAAGGAGGGAAGGATTTTCGGTGAGCACACGTTTTGGTACAACTGAAGTACTCCTCTTCAAGCGCTTGGTAACAGCGACAAGAAACTCGTTTGCCGACGTGAAGTAAGCTAGTGCACAGAGCCATAACATTGCCTGTGAGCTATGAAAATAAGACATCAAAGACATGCATATTGCCTTTTGACAGATCTGACGTCAGGCCAGGTATGCCAATGGTGAAACGGATGAAAGACGCAATGAAAAAAGAGGTCATGATAAAAGAGAAGAATCAACAGAACCGTCAGAAAACCTATAAAGAGCAAGAGCGGGAGAGTCGTGATGCAGTTTTACAGACTTCTATCAGCAATGAAAATAAAGGTTTCGCAATGCTGCAAAAAATGGGATACAAAGCAGGCCAAGGACTTGGCAAAAAAGGTTAGGAGATAAATGATGGAATGCTAAATTATCTGTATCAGCAACAGCTCTGTTAAAAGATTTATAATGGTGTATTGTTTTTTCATCTGCACTTAATAGGAGCTGGGAGAGTTGAACCAATTCCTCTGAACATTAAAACAGGTTAGAGATCATGTTACCATAAATGGCTCTGTTTTCCTATTACTCACATGTAATATCAATGATCTTGGAATTGGTCGTAATTTGTGCTTTTATCAGACAGAGGAGGTGTTGGAATGGAAGAAGTAAAGAAAAGGAAGGCTGAAGAGGAACTCCAACATTACCGACAGAAGGTTCGAGTAAAACAAGAAGTGGAGAAACAGTCACTGGAGGACTTCAGGTGCCAATACAACACATTCTTGACTGGATTGTCTGGACTACTGTTGCTTTCCATCCGTCCTCACTGTTTAAATTGCTGTGTTATTGTACCGAAGGGTAAGGAAGAGAACAGAGAGAGAAGAGCGTCAGACGGAAGGGGACCTGAGGCGGAGCCAGCGGGCCTGTGAACAACTCGATAGCCAGAAGGTCTGATCAAGCTCTTCCCTGATTCTCTTTTTCCTGTAATGTACTGCAGTCCATTCAGTGTGATACAGGGTACTTTTAACTGATTATGACTTTTCCATGTTTTTAGGGAATCACTGCTCCCCGGGAATGTTGGTATTGGCCAGAAAAAGAGAAGGAGGAGGACGAGGACGTAGATGAAGATGAAGAGGAATGCAAGAAAGAGAAAGATGAGGAGGAGGAGGAAGATGAGGAAGAGTTAACAGTGAGTGCAAGTACCAGTAGCACTTATGGACAGTTTTGTAAAATAAATGTTTTTTTTTTTTTTTGTTTGTTTGTTTTTTTTTTTAAATAACATCTTAAATCTTTTTTTATCATGGTCTTTCCCAACCTTACATTTGCACTACACTTTACTTCCCAGTCATTAGATAAGCTACATTTTCTCACATCTTACCTGAGGGGTGTGCACTTTTACTGCATATGGTGTGGAACAACATACAATGGTAAGCACTGGTGCAAGCAATGTCTTAAACCGTTCTCCATTTTACACGTGTTTACATTCTCACATTTTACATGATGTGTCTTTTGTACTGTTGTAGAATTAATCTATCGTGTGTGTTTGTTTGTGTGTGTGTTTGTGTGTGTGTTTATTCCAACAGATGAGGAAGATCTGGATTCAAACTGTCCTGGAGACACATCAGCAGACCATGATGATTGACATTGTTGAGGATTTTATACATTTTCTACTCACAATAGAGTTTCACAATAAAATGTAATGATCACATTACATGTAAATACACGTTTTAGCGTAATTGGACTTGGATAATGTGCACCCTACAGGAAATATGTTTTTTTATTTGTCATTGTTTTGCTGTGTTTTGTTGACGTAATTAAAATATTGCTTAAGCCTACATGACATTTGTTGTGGACACTTACATGATATTTAGCTTAGTGTATCATTTAGTTTAATGTTTAGTTTATTGTTAGATAATCTCATCGTATTAGCCTATTATATATCTGACAGCCAACACCACCAGCACACATTGAACCTGTCAGAGGCCATTCAGTAACGCCTCCTTCTCAGACGTCATCTTTCACGGAAATCGAAACAAGAAAATTAGACTGTAACCGCGCCACGTCGTGAAATTTGGTGCTGCATTTGTATGTACAGTAAGTGAATATTCCTTAGTTGGCAAGTCGCACGTTTGTTTTCAAGAGAGCTTATACACCCTGTGTTAGGCTAAGCTGACAGCTGAGAAATAACAAATATTTACATTTCTTTCCTATGTCTCTCGTAGAGCGATCCCCCACTCACAGTAAAGCCTGCAGTTGGTGGACCTAATGAATTACGTTGCAAAACTTAACGAGTATGGACAAAAGAATCATGTAAATGTGCAATATGAAGAAAAGGCTACTCCGGACCATACTAAAGCGTAGGTGGTCAAGCAAGCCCCATCCTCTCCGTCAGCAACACGCTCCCCATCCGCTTCCAGGTTGGCTGTAGACGACATGATGGAGGCTGCATTTGACCAATCGCACTGTATGTTCTTGTAGGTTTACTGTACGGGCTATTGTGAACGGCAAGCGGTATCCAGAGGGAGTTGGGAAAAATAAGAGAGAAGCCAAGGAAAATGCTGCCCTTAAGGCCCTGGGAATGCTGCCGCACAAAGAGAGCAATGGCTTTGTAAGATCATTGGATTCATTCATTTCATTCATCTTAGCATCATGTCGTTAAAGGGATACCTTTTGGTCACGTACTCTCTATTTTATGAAAAATACCTGTTAACAAATAACCTAATTAAGTCAGATGACCATTATTTGTCATCTGTGCAGCACCTTTACATTGATATTTTTATGCCCATTATTATGAATTGCTATAATTCCTGCAGAGTTCTTCCCCAGCCAAAATAGTACAACCCAATTATCAGTGCTGGCTCAATGAACACAGCCAGAAGACCGGGGTGACCTATAAGCCTATTGAACGGACAAGAGTGGGCGCAGCCAGTACACCATTGTAAGTGAACCATTATTTCCTCTTAAGTCAGATAATATACCAGAGTGTGTGATACATTTTCTTGTCAAAGTGGGTTTAATTTACTTTTATGGTAATTATGTTATCTTAGTTGCTGCCAGTATGTTTCTACTAATGGGGAATCATACCCTGAGGGCTATGGGGAATCAAAGCAGAAAGCCAAAGAGGAAGCTGCAAAGCTTGCTTACCTGGTATGAAAAAAAACACCACAAAAATAAATACAGCCAATGGTAATAAAAACCAGTATGTTAGGATGAATATTCAAATGGTCTTTACGTGGCTTATTTTGTGATATCTTTCCATTATTTTTCATAGGCCCTGCGAGTAACAGTCTGTTATGGTGTATGGTAAGGAACCATGATTACCGACAAGGGAAATTATTAAACTAGAGGGCATATTTTGTGTATAGGACAGGAATATGCTGATAAATCACTATGCAACTTCAATCAGTCACCATTTTTGGGTCTCTAAAACCAATTAATCTACTATTGGATTATACTGTTTATGGGGAATTAACTAGATATTATATTAGCAAAGGCAAAGCAGAGCAGTGTTATCACTGAGAGAATGGAAAGTGTATTGTTACAAAAAACAATCTAGATAAACTTAAGATAAATACAAGAACAAGTTACCAAGAGCTAGCTTGTGAACTTAATGATAACATGTATGATATTTAAGCTGTGACATACATGTACAAATAACAGCCTTTGTCATTGTCAGGATGTTTTGAAGTTTTGTCTGTTTTGAGTAACGCTTTCCATGTGGTTTGTTGGGACATAACTTATGAGGTAGAGATGGGTCTAACCGCCAATTATTTGTGTTGAAAAATACTTTGCAGATAATCAAACAAGGGCCATGAAAACATTATTCAAATGTGTTCTTGCTGCAAATTAAAGGGCATGTTGTAATGTTTTAGGTGTTATTTTTTATGTCTTGTAGCTTTAACTTGCTGTATTTTCTAGGCAAGATCAGAAGAGGGCATCCTCTGTGGAAAGCAGTAAGGATTTAATTCACAATATCACTAAATGAATGGCATCAGAGTTGTTAGCTGCAGCCTCTGCGATTGGCTAATTGCATTACTTGTGATCATGTAAACTTGTACATTTTGATTTGATTGCAATTCATCTTTCAGCCCTAAAAGCCAGCGCTGCAGGAGGAAAGCACAGAAGATCTGCCCCGACCCCAGCCACAGTCTTTTCACACACCTCCAATGCAGGGGGGAAAGGTACAGTACATCCGCACCCATACCAGCAGGTTCAGATTTTTTGTTTTTTTTCCCTGCAAGCTGTATCAGGCTATTGCACTGCATAGACTAACACTTACACACACACACGCACACACACACACACACACACACACACACACACACACACACACACACACACACACACACACATAGACTCTACTGTTACATAAGGTATATAGGCCTACACATTTCATAATGATTGGATCCTCAACCACATACTTCTTTACTGTTTTTGTTGGTCGTTTTTCACTGCACTGTTCTACAACTAGCTAGTTTAATTCATGACTTACATATCTTGCAGACTTTTAAAATGACTATTCAAATACTGTTTTTAATTTACCTCCAATTTTACAACACTTTGTAGATATGAGCTGGGTCTAAGATAATACTGTATGGTTATACTGTAGTTATGGGATTTGGCAGACACTTTTTTTCCTAAGTGGCATACAAATAAAATCAATACAATAGTTAAAATTAACGATGAACAATTTGAAATGTTGGTAGGACTACATTAAGGAGAATAGCAATAATAAACAATAATATCAATTCAATCAATAGCCTAATGAAAAAAGTTTGGTCTTTCAACAATTTTTGAAAAGGTCTATCGATTCTCTATGCTAAGTTTGTATATATGACAATAATATACTGAAACTTGAAACTTATTTCCATAATAAATTCCATCCTTTCACTCCCTGTAGAGTTGAACTTCTTCAACAAACATAAGGCTGAGCTGGAGACTCGGCTGTCCACCACTTCTGTTCTCATCCAGCTGGAGGGGTGCGGCATACTGAATGCCGTGGAGAGGGAGACAGTGGAGGCTGAAAGAATTAGTGTCTCTCAGAACCATGCTCTGATCGTCATGCTCAGTAGGAAAGGAGAACGGGCTCAGGAGAAGTTCTATGAGATTTTAAAGGAAACTGATCCCTACCTGGTGAAAGATCTTGAAAAAGGGGTTTGCACATCATAGGAGAATACTGTATCTAGAAGATGTCAGGAAAACAGACACATTTTATAACATGTTGCCTATGTGTTTTTACCCATGCCTCTTTTTTATCTAAATGAAATTGATTATTTACAATAATTGTATGAATATCTTGTGCCTATGCAGCATTTTACTCAACTCTTTGATTTTCTGTATTGGGATACTTCAATAATTATGTCAATGTTATTTTCAATAAATGTGGAGGAAATATGAATGGATGCTTTGTTCACACAAATCTATCTTTCAGAAGTTGTAGCCTAATCAGCGCTGTGTTGACAGAATTTTGAATAGTGCTTTTTGGAGACTGCAGGTTCGGGGTAGCCTAGAAATCTAGACGCACCTTAGCAGCGGCAAATTAATTTGCTCAGCCTGTACATTTCAATGATATAGGATGGCCTGCCAGGCTAGGTTGGGGGTATAGGCCTAGTGTATTGACACTATAACTATGACACCAAATCCCAGGAGGCACTGGCAGTCCATTTAAAAATATATACATCACTGCGCTAACTACCAGGGAATATACTGTAAGCGTATGTCTAACAGCAACAACCCTGTTTGACAGACCCTCACAGCTTTTAGTCACGCCCTCTTTGTCCTGATTGGTCCCACACAGGCACATTTTTCCGGAAATCGAAACTTAGAAGTTAGATTAAGAAAGTAAACGAAAGTGTCACTGTTGGGTCGCTCAAAGATAAAGTACCACACTATATTGAGGGGGTTGGTGTTGCGCAACGATTTTATGAAGTACAGTAAGTTAACTGATTATTTTATTGCATTAATGCTTGGAAGTTGCACGTGTATTTGAGGGAGCTGATACGCGCTCCTGCTGCTGTTACTGTGTGTCAGCTAACATGACAGCTGATCAGGATACGTGACAACACAGGCTACGACCTTTACTGTCTATGGCTACGACACGTGTAGCCAATATTCGATACAACTGTAAATCATGACATGTATAAGAGAGCATATTTTGCAATAGGCCTTTATCATGGCAGCCGAAGTAGGAAGTGAACAGCCCTGTTTCTGTGTGAGCAAAGTTGTTTCTAATTAAGTGTCAGATTCGGCCACAGTTACTTCAACCAGAGGCCTCGTTAATGTTTTTAGGAACACCTGTGGTTTGCCTGCCAACAGGAAGTGAACAGCCCTGCTTCAGCTGCCTGTGGGCTGCTGTGATAAAGGCCTATTGTTTTATTTGTTATTACTCGGCTCAAGTAAAGCTGTTGTTTATCACTCTGACCCACGGTATAGCCTGCAGTTGGTAGACCTGATGAATTACGCAGCAAAACTAAACGAATACGGACAGAAGACAAGAGTCCTTGTGCAATATGTGGAGGTGGACGTCTCAGGTCCGGACCATATTAAAACGTAGGTTGTCAAGCTACTGCCTGTCTAAAACTAGGTTGGCTGTTAGAAAGACTGCATGATGGAGTGTACTTGACCAGTAGGCCTAGCTACAATTATGTTCTTATTTTCATAACAACTATTAGCCTATTAATTGCTATACTTAACCAGCACAATTATGTTATTGTAGGTTTACTTTACGGGCTGTTGTGAATGGTACATCTTACCCAGAGGGAGTTGGGAAAAATAAGAGAGAGGCGAAGGAAAATGCTGCCCAGAAGGCCCTTGAAAACCTGCAGCAGCACATGGAGAGCAGTGATTTTGTAAGATTATTACATTCATTTTTCTTCACCTCTGTGGTCACAGTATCGAGTGTTTTATAGCTATTGTCATGTCAAGTGTAACCAGGCCTGTGTAATGAGAAATATGATAACCGATCAAGTCAAATGGCCATCATTGATCTTATGTGTAGTAGGTGGTAAACAGATTGGATTAATATTGTTATTGTTGAATTGCTTGACCTCTGTACAGAATACTTCGACAACATCACAGACATCAGAAATCCCGGTCTCTATTACCCAACCCAATTATCAGTGTTGGCTGAATGAACACAGCCACAAGACCAGAGTGATTTTTAAGCCTGTTGAATCGACAAGAGTGGGCCTAGTCAGCACACCACAGTAAGTATGAAACATTATTTTCTATTAAATCTGACCTAAAGCATGTGATACACTTCCTTGTCAAGTGGGCCTATGGTCTTCTTATTACTTAATGGCAATTATGTTGTCATAGGTGCTGCAAGTATGTTTCTAGTGATGGAAAATCATACCCTGAGGCTTATGGGAATTCAAAGAAGGACGCCAGAGAAAAGGCTGCCAGGCTTGTTTACGAAGAGATCTTAAAAGAGCAAGGGGTAAACACTAACAATATTTATGGGAAAGCATGTAAGGATGAATATTCGTCTAGCTGTTGCTCATGTCTCTTGTTATACTGTACATTCACTGTTTTTTTTTTTAGGTCATAGAGGGCCATTGTAATGGGCATAACTCCAGACAACAAGAGGTGTCAAACCATAGTGCCTCTGATCTAAGGTACTGTACTGTACTGTACTATGGTATTCATTTTGTTATTTCCCCCAAAAAGACCCAGAGGAAAACTCTGAGTGTCACAGTTGATCATCACCATCAGTTGTAGGAAACAGATAGAAACACACTTTCTTTGTGACTTCATCTAGTGTGCATCTATAATCCTGTCAGACCATTAAACTGTTACAAATGTTAGTATCACAGCTGAGCATTTGTAATTCACTTGTCTGTCCTTTCTTATGCCTCCCTTGTACAGCAATAACCTTGAACATATGAGGGTTACACCTACAAAAGATCTCAGCAGTGATATTCACCAGGCTAACTTCATAGGGATATTGAACCATCATTGTCAACAGCAGAAGCTAACACATGATTTTAAGCTGGTGGAGATAAGAGGGCCATCTCACAACCCTGAGTAAGTTGATACACAGTGAGACATTTACTCAAGCATTTCAAAACTTGTTGAAACTCATCAGCAGTGTGAATTGTGTGAAGCAACTGTGAGTTGAAGCTTCAGAAAGCGTTGTCTGTTATATGCACTAACAAGCTACATTGGATTCATCTACAGGTTTGTGTACAAAGTAGTAATAGGTGGGGTCGAGTATCCGGAAGGCTGCGCTAGGACGGCCAAAGACGCGAAGAAGCAAGCTGCTCAGCTGGCATGGAGTAAGATTCAAGACCAGTCTCAATGGAACAGTCAGGTAAGCATTCATAACGTTTGTCTTCATAGAAGCCGATGGACTTCAACACAAAAACTTTTATCATCATCTTTCCTCTATGGTGTACATATTAGGACATCCTTAGATGTCAGAATCGGGTGTCAGACATCAGATGAAAAGGCATCACATCTCAGGAAAACCTGTCATGTTTATGGAATTACACAGTCAGTTGAAACAGTGTCAGGAAAATCTGTGTCAGGTAAAACGACATCAGGTGAAACGGCCTCAGACGAAAAGCTGTCAGGGTCAGGTATTAGAGATCAGATGGAAAGGCATCAAGTCTCAGGAAAACCATTTTGCCTGAAACTTCATTGAGCAAGTGAGCAAGGAATATGTTACTGTGAAACTTTCAAGATCAGTTTCTGTCTCAAACTATTTGTTTGAAGGCAAAAACGTTTATGTTTTAAACGTTGACTGAAGGGGGGGGGGGGGGGGGGGGATGGGGGTCTGTAAATTCGCCTCGACAGCCCTGCTTCCAATATTTGAACCAAAGAGGAAGTATCCTCACCACTGCTGGCCACCAAGAGATGCTGGCTCTCCTAGAAAATGAATGACTTCTGTTCATTAAGATGAATTAAAGGAGAAATCCGGCGAGTTTTCACATAAATATCCGTTTCTCCAGGTCACCGAGTACTGTCGGTACGAAACAAAATGAAAACAAACGGTTTTACCTAGCTTGAGTTGCTACAACCAGCAGCTGACACAGCCAGGCAGCTGCAGCACTACACTCTGTGGGCAGGTACATGGGGACTCACGGACATGCCCCCAGAGTGTAGCGCTGTAGCTGCCTGGTTGGATTCGCAGCTGGCTGTAGCAACTCAAGCTAGGTAAAAACGATTGTTTACGGTTTTTTCATACCGACAGTGCTCTGTGACCTCGAGAAACGGAGATCTATGAGAACTCACCGGATTTCCCCACCAGTCCTGGTGTAAACGGACAACTTTTGAAAGTCTTTCTCAGGTATGTGTGCTCCTTTTGAGAGACAGAAAGAAAAACTGAATAGACTATCCCTCCTGCATGCGGGCTTTAGTGGGCGGGAGCGGGACATCATGTTACATAAAAAATGACACATTAATGCGGGAGCGGGACAGAATATTGCGGGAGCGGGCGGGCGCGGGACTGAAAAATCAGACCTTGACCACAAACCATGGTGGAAGTCTAGGAGAGTGGTGTTAACAGATAACTCCTTAATACCGGTATATCCCACAGTATACACCGTTTAACATGTATGTTTATCTTAGGTTTCAAGCAAGTCAAGTCTTTCTGAAGATGATTCACTCTGTCTAACTCCTACACTAGAGTGAGTATAATGTAGAACATATTAATTAATCATATGGGATATGATTGTTCTGTGTGAGTGTAACCCATTGACTATATGTACTATTTTGACCTAGCGAATCACAAGATGAGAGGGCCTCAACAAGCCTGGCTGCAAGTGCAAGTGACTCAATTATCTTTAAAGATTCATCCAAAAACTCCCCCAAAGTTAGTAATATTCATATTGAGAACTTATTGTTTTAAAATGCACTTTATATGTGGTATTTATTTTAATGTGGTAATGTTTGGTTTTGATTAGGCTATTTCTGTAATGTTTTTTTGTTGTTGTTGTTTTTGTTTATTGCAGATACAAGAGGCAGCTCCTGCACAAAATAAGGCTAAACGAATGCAAGTGCATACAACATGCCAGTATCCATTACTACATTCATTACATAATTTTCTTCATAATAGTTATAATCCCTCTAATGTTGTTTTCTTGTCTTCTTTTGCAGATTAGCACCAAATTTCAACAATGCTCCTCAAAAAAGTAAAGAGGTATCTCACATTCTTGATATATGTGCATATTATGTACTTTAGGTTTTACCAATGCATATTTACTAAACATTTGTTGAAGTAAAACACAATTATAGATCAAAACAACAGCAATTAATCGGTGATAAATAATAGTGATGACATTTTCAACACATTGTGACTTATTATAACATGTTCAAATATCTGCTTTGAAGGCTGGCCCCAATCTCTCAACCAATTTCACTGGTCAGGTTGCTGTCCAGTCCAGGTGAGTGAGCACGAGGCCTCCAACTGACTAAGCACAAGTTATACATTCATGCAAAGTGTAATATGAAATACCAAAGCATGATTGTTATCAATTTATTTTGCAGACTTGAAAAAGACTTTGAATCAATAGAGCGTGTAGGCAAAGGAGGGTTTGGACGCGTTTTCAAGGCACGAAATAAATGCGATGAGACATATTATGCCGTGAAGATTGTAAAAAGTACAGAGTAAGTGATGATTTTTTTTTTTTATGAAAACATATACTCACAAACAATTTAATGTGTCACTTTCATGGTTTTCATTTTGATAGATTAAACTTGTTTTGTCACTGTTTTTTTCTGTTTGTTTGTTTTTTTTTAAATTTTATTTAGAAAAGCCAAACGAGAAGTTAAAGCTTTGGCACGTCTGCAGCACCCAAACATAGTACGTTACCATGGATGCTGGATTGATAACACTGCATACGTATATGATGGCTCCGACAGTTACAGCACCTCAAAGTAAGTCTGCATAACGAGATAGAATAACATTGAATGTTCCTCTGGTGTAGATGAAGGGGAAAAAATTATATTATATTATAAACATCCAAATATCAAATTCTCAGTATAAACTGATTTCATGTTTCAACATTTTCAATTGTTATACAAATTGTTATGCAAAACTTTTATTGAACATCTGATCTTTTAAAGTATGAAACTTACTATGAGTGTGAGAACTTAGCTGTGATTATAACCTCAGCTCAGGAAGCAATTCCACCATGACATTCCTGTATATCAAGATGGAACTCTGCGAGGGCAACACACTTTCAATGTGGATCGAGGAAAAGAATGAACACCCAGACTCACAGAGACGACAGGATGCCCTTGTCATCACCAAGCAAATCGTAAAAGCAGTGGTATACATTCACTCTCAAAACCTCATCCACCGTGACTTAAAAGTAAGCCATTAACCTACAGGGACTTCCAATAACTTCAGGTGTTATCCAGTGTGAATTTACAAGTTCAGTAAACAATTTTAGTGAGAACAAGATTTGTTGCAGTATTATTAGTAAGTACCCTTGTATGTTTCTGCTCAGTATTTGATCATTTTCTTACTTGTGTTAGCCCGCGAACATCATGTTTGGAAGAAATCAGGAGGTGAAGATAGGCGACTTCGGCCTGGTGACTGTTGGAGACAGTGACCATGATGAAAGTTTACTGGAACGGACAAAGCATACAGGCACAAGATCCTATATGAGTCCTGAACAGGTAATGCAGTGTAGTGCAACACAAGTTACTCATTTCATATGAATAAAAGTTGTGAGTACCAGACTACAACATCCAAAACTAACTACTGTCATTGCACCTTTACAGATGAATCAGCCTACATATGACCGCAAAGTGGACATTTTTGCTCTAGGTCTGATTTATTTTGAACTACTTTGGACTATAAAAACAAAGGCTGAAAAGTCTGAGGTAAGTGTTTCAGTTGCTATGATATTTACATTTGTCATCTCTAATAGCCATTGTTTTCTGGAAAATCAGTATTAAAATATCAGTTGGTTTTTTTTATCCCATAGATGTGGAAAAATATCAAGACAAGGAAGTTTCCAGAGGAATTTCGTGATCAGTTTGGCTTTGAAGTAAGTGTAGCTATTAGTTTATCACTGAAGATATAGTACTTACCTTGGTTCGTTAAAGTGAAAAATAATGCCTGTTGTCTCATTTGATAGTTCTTCATAAAATTGAATATTTGTTTCATACTGTATGTGCATACTTCGTTGTCAGACCAAATATACATATAGGACTCATTGATAATTAAGCTCTAGAAATGGTTATTGTCACCCATATATATATAATTTATTATTACCGCCACGCTAGCAAAGCGGCAGTCATATAAGTTTAGTCAGAGGTTTTTTTTCTTCAGGATTTTTTTTTCTTCAGTAATTTTGTGTCAGCGATTCCCAGAATAGTGAAAGACTGCACGAAACTTAGTGGGCATGTAGCCCCACAAGGATGACACAGAATCATTGAATATATTGAGAACTGTAGGACTTAGGATGACCATGTTTTTTTGTATGTTGGTCTCAAGGGGCCATCTCCACCCATCCCATAACCACTCATTTGCAGTATAGCACCATCTAGTTAAAAATAAAAAGCAAAAATGAGGCGTTGTAATGGCAGGTATCTTTAGCTGACATGTTCAAAACTGAAATTTGAAGTGTAGGATCATTATGAAACCCTCTGAATACATGCCAAGTTTAGTGGAATTCCATTCATGGGGGGCCATACAATAAATTCATTTATGTGTACATTTAGTGACTGTACACCAATCTGCCTGTAGATGGTGGTGTTGAGCAAATAGTTGCCGGTAGAGGATGATGCTACATTTCTACAAACACGCACGCACACACACACAAAAAAACACACACACAGTGCACATGCACACACACACAGACACACACACACATGCACACGTACACAGACACACCCACATGCACACACACGCGCAGAAACACAAATACACATACACACACAGAAGGACACATTACACAAAAGCAAACACATATACACAAAAGCAAACACATACATGCACACACTCATTTACATACACAAAAGTTGCTAGAGTATGAGATGGAGACAAATTGACAAGCGTGATTTATTTTTGTGGAGAGAACGTGCAGGACTGAGCGGTGGTCATATTTTGTACCACTATGTGGTACATCTAGTTTAAATCTGGCATTCAAATTTTGCTGTAGACTTTTGCAGGCACAGTGAAGAAAGAAGGTCTAAGTTATTCTGTATCATTATACAAAAAAATGTCACCCAGTGTGGACAGGTGGAGTCATTCTTTCAACTCTGTGTGTTCTGCAGCATGCGCTAATCAAGCGAATGCTGCGTCAGGATCCTGTGGAGAGACCTGAAGCCCAAGAGCTGGTCGCAGAGCTGGAGAATCCCAAATCCTTCCAAGATCAGAATTCTAACCAAAGAAGCACAAAAACTGTATGAAGTTATGAAGTGCAGTAAGGGCAGACCCATCACAATATCACTAATGTATGAAAACTGTCTTTCCTTGCAGATTGCTTTGACTGTTTTTAAATTGCCATACCTGTTACCTTTGCATCATGGTGTTGTGGATATTCGTATTCGAATATCCACAAAAGGAAAACTCTTTAACCAGTATATAAATCTAGCTACTTCGAGCTACTTTGAGCCTCGTAAATGGTGTAAAACAGTGATTTATTTGCATGGCTAGGCCGATGCCCGAGGCACCGCAACGAAACACTGTTGGTAGCATTGGCTAACTAGCGCCAGATTTCTGAGTGCAGGGAACAAGGTGAGCTATGAGACATACGTTCACACTCGGTATCATGTTTCAACACACTTTAGGTCAAAATCACACCGGAATTCTCCTTTAAGTTGTCTAATCTTACAGTGTGACTACTGGAGCTCCATCTGTTTCATGTGTTTGTTTTTTATATGCCATTTCAAGATGGATCCTTACCAACCACTAGGCACTTTAAATCTTTAGTTTTGTCTTCCACAAAACATAGCTGGGTCTTACTCATGAAATGAGCATTATAATGCCTAGTACAGATAGTAATGATGGTTTTGTAATTTTATCATATGTTTTGAAAAATGAAGCTATCTTTCATTTTCACAAATTGAATCAGTAAAATGAATGTGATCCCCACACAAATGCATTACTGACTATTTAAGAGGTTATGGTCATTTTAAATTGAGGGCCCTATTTTGACGATCAGAAACGCAGCGCATGACGTATTCTTATCATGACTCAAAGCGTATTCCTATCTTACACTCTAATATTTCGTCATGCCCTTCTGTTTTATTACACAATGCGCCCAGGGGTGTGGCAATTAATGACATAAGGTGTGGTCTGGCGCGTGATCTAAAAACGCTATCTTACACCATCTAAAAAGCGTTACGCCACTGACCAAGAAAAACCCGGTCTATAACGAAAGGTGCATATGAAGCACAGCTGAAGACACACGGTCACGAGATGTAAGCAGCAACTCCTCTGCAGGATAAATGTCTTTAGGTTTTTTTTATTCAGTCATTCGAACATTATTGGGATAAGTGTTACTTTTTTCAGGCAATTTTTTTCAATGGTAACCCATTGTCAGTCAATAGTGAAAATAATTTGTTTTTTTTGTTTCTGTTATGTCGTTGACTATGACACCATAGTGAATTTAGTTTCACTTTGCCTATAAGTTCAAATAATAGACGAGTGCAGATTTGTACTCTGCTAGTCACAAACAGGTTTTAGTTAAACATGGTTTAGTGGAATACCTGTTCCATCCTTCAAATGTGCCGGTGACCATCAAAATACTATTTGAAGTCGCGCTGCTTGCAGTTATAGGGAATGACCGATGTCAATCTCATTGATGTTATGCCCAAAACACACCCATGACTGATTAAGAAACATAAGAACCACCTTTTTGCGCCAGGCACCCCATGTTTGATAACAAAACCAACCCCAATGTGGACTGGACAAACCCCTACATTTATTTTAAGCTATTTGCCAGTGACCATGCATTTAGATCACCAAGATAGGGCCCTGAAACATTACAGGTAAACATTACACACATTGTTCCTTTTCTCATTTTGCCATTCATTCCCGTAAACAATACAGTTGTGCTCATAAGTTTACATACCCTGTACATACACATGTTAAAGTTGACTAAAAAGAGGAATAAAAAAATCATCTTTTGAAAATTGTTCTTAATGCCTTTTTTAAAAAAAAACATTAGGAAAAATCCAACCTTTAAGGACACCAATTTCCGTTGTGAGTGATTGTATCGTAAATAAATAAATGTTCTTCCTTAAAATACAGGGACTATAAGTATACATACCCCTATGTTACATTACATACCCTTCACCATATCTCACCCTTTTTTATTCCTCTTTTTAGTCAGCATGTGTACAGGGTATGTAAACTTATCACAACTGTATGGAGTATTTATTTGTATTTACTAATGGAGTTAGTAAACACATCATAGTGAAAATAATACTTTTAAATGATTGAATATGGATTGTATGAACTTTTTATCTTGAATTAACATACAATGAAGACTATTGTAATTTTACTTTCATTTGTTGATCTAATCATATAATGTAAGTGACCCAATTCTTCAACAACCTTCCCATGAATGGTATTACAGCTAACAAGTCATTGATTTGTTGTCTGTGTAAGAATCTTTGTTTGGATGACTGAAAATTGAGGCTAAAAAGATGCAGCCGGGGGGCTCTGTGGCGCAACCGGCTACAGCGCTCATACCATATACGGGTCCAAGTGGCCACGGGGACATGGGCTCGAGTCCGACCCAGGTCATTTCCCGATCCCTCCACATCTCTCTCTCCCACTCGCACCCTGTCTGCCTCTTCACTGTCCTATCATAATAAAGGGTAAAAAATACTTGATTTTGTTTTTGTGTCGTGGTTCTGCGGCTGTCTGGCTATAGCTGTGCTTAGTGCATGCTGCTGTCCATGGTCCTGAGCCTGCCCGATCCGTTCTGCGCTTGCGCAGCAGCTTACTGTAACCCCTGGTTTACAACGGTTTACGACACTACTAGATCAGTTTTACGCTTGCACAATTATTTATAGTCATTGACACGCTGTTTGAATGTGTGTACACTGCAGAAACTATGCAGAAGATGGCATCTTGTTCAAATGATAAAGAACTAGTCCAGTGCCCGTTCAAACATGCCATTCCTGTAGAAAACCCATAGCCCAATTACATGCCTGCTGGTATGCCTGCTTTAAAAATAGGATGATAGGGAAAAACATCATTCCAGCTAAGCATTCAATAGGCCTAATAAATACTGAATATTATATTATAATATATTAGCCTATAATTAATATGAAGTGAGCAGAATTTAGGCATGGCTGCATGTGACATGTCTACAGATCAGAATGACATAAGCCTAACAGCTGTTCTGAGTTATATGTTTACTGTTAAGCTTATTGAATAACTTCTTAATACTGAAGGCAAACATTTTTTTGAGAATGATTCATCATCATTTGAAATGTGCAACAATGTCACTCAATCTCTGGTAGCCTAGGCTAGCCTAGGCCTAAGGGACATCACGCTGTCTGCCATTCATTGTCTGTAGCTGAATGAAATGAGGCTATATGTTTAGCCTATTGAATAGCTTAACGATATTGAAGGCAAACCATTTGGTAGAAAGATGCATCATCATAGGAGATTTGCAAGGATGTGACTCAAAAACAGTCTTTGGTAGCAATCTTTTTAGTAGTCTGCCACTCATTGTCTAGCTGTGTGGCACGACAAATGTGAAGACATGACATTTTGCACTCTGTGACACAGGCTTATGGTTGTTAATCATATACTCTCTATTGTCATACTGAAAAGAATCCTTTGATAGGTATTAGAAATGGGGCCAGTGCAAAACTGTAAAGGGGCAAAACTGTAAATGAAATGGGTGCACAATGTACTCTAAAGGTACATAACCTTTAAACACTGTTCGTTGCTACCCCCCTTAATTTACTGTTCACGGTCAAATTTGACCGGACAGTTTTAACTGCTCTTAAATACCAATACCATGACAAAAAGTATTATTTAATAGAACATTTATTGTAAACAGAACCTTATTAGATAATTAACATCTACAACATGTGTGTTTGTGTGTGTGGGTGTGTGTGTTTCTGTATGTGTGTGAATGTGTGCAAACACTCACTGGTGGTTCACATGCACAGTGGAAACATGACAACATGAACTGTGTGTGTGTGTGTGTGTGTGTGTGTGAGTGTGTGAGAGAGAGAGAGAGAGAGAGTGGGTGTAAATGTGTGTGTGTTTGTGTGGGTGTGAGTGTTTCTGTGTGTGCATACATGCATGTGTGTGCAAACAATGGTGGTTCACATGCACATGTGGCAACATGACAACATGAACTGTGTGTGTGTGTGTGCACATGTGTGTGTACTGTATGTGTCTGTTTATGTGTGTGCGGGGGGGGGGTTTCTGTGTGTGCATGCATGTGTGTGCGAACATTGGTGATTCACATGCACAAGTGGCAACATGAACTGACAACATGAACTGTGTGTGTGTGTGTACATGTGTGTGTGTGTCTGTTTGTGTGTGTGTGGGTGGTTGTGTTTCTGTATGTGCGTGAATGCATATGTGTGCGAACATTGGTGGTTCACACGCACGAGTGGCAACATGACAACATGAACTGACAACATGTACTGAGTGTGTGTGTGTGTGTGTGTAAGTGGGTGTACATGTGTGTGTGTGCTTTATGTGTGTCTGTGTGTGTGTGTGTGTGTGTGTGTGGGTGTGTGTGCATGCATACATGTGTGGGAACATTGGTGGTAGGAGTGTGTGAAGAGAGATGTCTTTCATCTCCTGGATGAAAATGATACTCTTTCCCAATCATTTCCTATGGCGGTCATTTTTGACCGTGAATAAAAAAAGTGTTTCTAAGTTGAATAAATCACTCAAAATTCAAAGGAATTAGTCCTAATCAATTCTATGTGTTCACAAGCCTTTTGTGAAGGATATCATAAGATCTTGAGGCAATCTGATGAAAAACCGGAACAGTGTTAGAAGGATAATTGAACAGGTACACAAAAGCTTACCTGAGATCTATTTGTAGTGCTGAGGCTCAAACTTATTGTTGTTCAGTTTTCTCTGTAAGTGTTTTCAGGTATGTGTGTGGGTTTATCAATCACCACTCTCGACAATCTGGCAAGAAGGTAGCAATATCTCTCTGTTTGTTTGGTGGAGGTTTTTGCTTGTGTAAAGTGTACATTTTTCCTCTTGTTATTTCTTCAATGTATAGTACAGACTGTGACAACAAATTTCCCCCTGGGGACAATAAAGTATGAATCTGAATCTGATGTATTTTGCATTTTGAATAGGAGTGTTTTCCCGATGATTAGGCCTACAAGAGATTTTTCCGCCCCACTTTAACCCCTGGTGACAAGCCTTAAGAGCCATTTAATTACTTTTAAAATGACACTACACTATGCAGTACCTAACTCAGTTGAATACTACAGTCGCAGCCTATCTGAAAAAACGAATGCAAACTTTTTAGAAAAAATTACACTTACGCTTGTCTCATTCCTGACTCAGGAGGTATCAGAAGGCCCTTTCCTTAACCCAACCGAGATCGATCTGTTAACCGATAATGTGATGAACTCATTGCGCTCAACCCTAGACTCTGTAGCACCACACAAAAAGAAAATAAGAAAACAAGTAAGACATGCTCCATGGTAACAAAAAGTAAACTAGAACCACTAAAATGGAAGTCTTTCGCCAAGCATGGAGAGATAGCCTTATCACTTACAAAAAAGCACTTACAAAGTCAGCCTACTATTCCTCGCTGATTGAAGAAACTAAAAATAATACAAAATTTCTCTTTACCACAATCTCCCGCCTGACGAAGAGCCATAACAAAGTAACCCAATCTATCCCTATAAGCCTAAATCTTGGTCACTTCTAAACGTGATGCTAGCAGGCAAGATGCTAACCCAGTAAACAAAATAAAGTCCCGACGACGTCCCCTAAAGGTCCCCTGGCGAACGTCACCTCCTCGACATTGTGTAGGGTTCCCTTGACACCCCGCGGACCTGTGTTCGGGACGTCTAAAGTACGTCCCCAAGACTTTGAGGGGACGTCCTTTCATGGTCACCGCGACGTTATGCGCGCAACGTTTATTTCCGCGATGGTTAAAAAAAAAGAAGAAAAAAAAACATGAAGCGTGATTACGCGTTATACATCCTGTAGGCTTCATGAATGGACATACCGGTAGGCTGCTAGAATTGGATAACACTAGACCATGTTTACTCTGAATGATTTCGGACTTAAATGCAACCGGATAACACTACGACCAATATTTACTGTCTTCTAATGTTGCAGCGCTGTCTTCATCAGTTTAGCTGGTTCCCTGGGATGCAAGGGGTAAAAGTAGCATCATTGCTCATTGCCAGAGTGTCTCGCAGAGACAATTCCATTGTGCTTTTGCGAGAACTCTGGATTTCCAGGGTATGACTAGCCCAGGCAGCAAATTAAATTGGCTGCCGCTAGGGTGCGTCTAGATTTCTAGGCTAAGGCTGGAGTTAAAAGTGGTATCACCAGACTCAGAGAATGGCAAAAAATCAATTGTTTAACTCAAGGGGAGGTGGAAAATGAGTAATTCCCCAAATTGTGGAATAAACCTCCTGAGACCCGGGGTATAAATTTGAATGCATTTTTTATTTCTAGTTATTTTGGTTTATTAGGGCTTCATGAGTATACAAAATAAAATTTCACCTCTGTACAGTACATCAAGTAGTTTTTGAGAAAAGTGATGTCCTCATTTGAGGACATTGGGTCTATTTTACCATAAAACACAACTAAATTGCCATTGTGTAACAAAGTGTAACTCTGTTTATTTCATCAGAATATAACAGAGTTAAGAGTAAAACAAAAGTACAAAGTGTGTGTGTGTGTTTGTTAGTGTGTGTGTGTGTGCATGTGTGTGCGTGTGCACGCGCGCGCATGCATGCGTGCGGGTATACACAGGTACATGTGAGAGAGTGCACCTACTGTATGTATTTCAATAGATTTATTTTTTTATTTTTTTTTAAATAACAAACACATGAAATTCAACACTAAATTCAAGGATATACAAAATAATGCAAAGTGTGTGTGTGTGTGATAGTATGGCACTCTGGAGGTGTCATTGCAAGATATTTTGTGTGTATATCAAGATAATGTGCACTCATTTTACTAAAAATGTGTAACTTAGCTAAATGCAAGTACTGCATTTTAGCTAAATGAGCCCACAATTTAATAAAATGAGTACAATGAGCTATTTTTGTCAAATGAGCTCATATTTTACTAAACTAAGTGAACTATTTACTAAAAAGAGTGGAAAATTTAGTAAAATGAGCACACTATGTACTAGAATGAGTGCACAACTCAGTAAAATGAGCGCATATTCATTGGAACATATAATTAAAAAAATCAATTTTAAATTTAGTTGACAAAACTGTGTGAAAACAACAGTGCAAAATGCAAAAAACAATGCAAAATGTGTGAGTGTGTGCATGTGTGTATTGAAAACTGCTAAACTTTTAGAACTAGCACCATAGTTCTATTATGTGGAAGCAATCTGGAAGCACACATTTTAAGTCCCGATGTCCTTAAATGATGACATAAAAGATAAAAGCTTCCTGATGTGTTACAATTAAAAATAAATCTGAAAAATGTATGCCATATCATACTAGAACTTTTAATAAGCATGAATAAAGAAGTTTCAAGTCATAAATTACAATGGCACTTTACCATGACGACAGTTGTCATGTGCCCATTGATAAAACATTTAGATTTGATATCGACGCCATCTTGTTTTTTCCCAATATAGTGTAATGTGCTTTTATTACCACTAACTGGTACAAATAACTGTCATGATATAAGGGCAACAGAAATGTATTCAGAATATTGAAGTAGAAAGACCTGCAGGGTCTCAGGAGGTTAAGTCAGTATTAGGCCTAAGTGAGTGTTGTACTTAAAGAGCAAAGATTAACTGGAGTCAAATTCCTTGTTTGTTTACGCAAAACTGGCCAATAAAGCTCATTCTGATTATGATTATGATACATGGTGATGATGAATGGTGTTTCTGCCTATATAAGTGTGGAGCTCATGTGCATATTCAAATTCATTTCAAAAGAAACTTGTAATACAAAAAAAAGTTACTTTTCATGTATATTTTTACTATGCAAAGTTTTATTGTGGTAGAAGTAAAGGAAAAATTAAGCCTATTTGGGTGTATTTTTGGCATAGTGTAGCTCATTTGCATATTTAAATTATTTTACAATTAGCCTGGAAACCACATGAGTCATGGAGCATTCTGATTCTGCAATCGCCACGCTGGAGCTATTTTTTCCAAAATACACACAAAATACAGCATGTGAACACTCAGTAAATTAGCGGACTACTGCCATTTTGATCGATAGTTTTCAACTGTGCAAGTCTTTTTTTTCCTGGTTCCAACGAATTGAATGAGTTGAATTTATTTTAGGCCAGGCCTAAAATAACCTAAAAGATAGGGTGACCAGACGTCCCCGGTTTCCGGGGACAGTCCCCGATTTCGGTGACCTGTCCCCAGCTGGAGCTGTCCCCGGAAAAGTCCCCGGTTTTCACTGTGACTGACAGACCCGAAATTGGAATAAAACAAAGAAAACACTGACCAAACGTACAGTTGCGCACCCCTCGCGCACAGTCTCAAGGTAGTCACAGCTAAGACATAGGTCAAAGCAAGCGCTCAGACCTCAGAGATGTTCTAGAATGCCCATATTTCTGGTCTGCTATTTCGGTAGTGGAGTAGCAGCGCGGTAGAATCTTTGAAATGAAACCACTTGTGCAGGGGATTTATTAAACTAACGTCATCACGAACGTGCCAGCTGCTCAAATCCAGGTTAAACTAAAATTGCGGAGTAGGCTACTCGTCACACAGACAGCATACATCCTATAATACGCAGATATCACGTGAACGGCCGGAATCTAAGCTTTCCAATGATATTAGCGCCAAGTTGCTGTGATAAATGGTTTGCGAGAAAATGAACAATGAACTTATGTAACAACTCTAGCATCGGTAGGCCTACAACAACAAGCGGTTCCTGAGTAATCCGGTTTTGAAACTGCAACAAATTTCTACATGGTCTCCAACTTTGGGCCAAAATTATAATGTAGGCCTATTCTCATGTAAACTATTTATGTCAGTAGCCTACACACATTTTTGTAAATTGTTTAGCCAGAGAATGCCTATCCCACCATGGTTCTCATATTGCCAGATTCCAGACAATCAACAAATATGAATATAGCCTATATTTCTACTGGCATGCTTCCTAGTGACATTAACAGAAAAATATAAAGAAAAAAATTCATGAGACGTGAGTTATTTTTTCTTGATATAAGACTGACAACACATAGGCCCTATTAGGCTACATGAGACAAATATTATTACATCATACATTCTCAGATATGAGTATAGCACAGACTGTCCTGAAAAAAAAAGAAGATAGGTATTACAATGACCAAGATAGCTAGATTAACTAGCCTATCTGAACAACACGGCCACTAGGATATAATTTAATGTAGGCCTAGTGCTGAAATGTAGCCAATACTATTTTGGACCATTTGAAACTGTGAAGAAAATATGCTTTGTGGTTAGGCAATAACACAACTTATTGCAATATTATAACCATTCCACCTGTGTGTGCATGGATACAATTCTAAAGTGCAAATTTAGGCTACAGCACAAATAGGCTATTTCCATCTATAGATAAGAATAATGAAGTCTAACCTCTGAATTTCTTTTAAAAGTGCACCAAATTTATGCATTTAAACAATAAAATATACCAATTTTTACTACGGGGGAGCATGCCCCCGAACCCCCCTAGGGGTGCTTGTTGACTAGTGCAGGTCTAGTGACACCCCTGGGACAGTGTCCCCGTTTTAAGTTTACAAAAATTAAAACATTACATGTTTTACGGTCCGTGTAACGCTTTGCAGTGCTTTGTTCTATTTGTTCCATCCATCTGGTCCAAATAAAACATGTGTTCGATAATCCAATTTTCAATTTGTTTTAACTGGTCAGCAAATAGATACTTGCTGCTATTTTCTAAATGTGTCATTAGTCACGCAAGATAAAGAAAACAGAAACTGGATTGGAAACAAAAGTAAAATTTAGTTAATATTGGATTTTGGCCCCTTTTTTACTGTTTTTGTTGGGCTGAATCACGCGTAGGGGTGGGTGACCTGATAGATATTGGCACGCGGTGTTGGTGATCACATTTTATCAGCGGATGTAGAGCATAGACTGTAAAAAATAGATGTAGAGATGGAGGGCTATCAAACACAGTTCCGCTTGCATCAAGGTGCCAAGCGATTGATAATGTCAGCTCGAGATCAGAACTTCAGATGCAGAGCGAGACATTGCTGCGTCCTGACACTTATGAGTAGGCCTACGTGAGCCCTAGTAGCCTACAGGCCAATGTAGGCTTGCTGTTGAAATTAATAAATGGATAAACGGATAAATTAGGCTCACCGTTGTGTCTTCGTTTAGCCTAATGAAACCTAGTCTAGCGTAAAGCGTTAAATAAGCAAAAATACCATGTCAAACGTGCTGACTGACGTCGATGGCAAAGCATTCTGCTTTGGGGAATTATTTGCTATGCCATGGCCATGGTATTTAAATATAGGCTGCTGTAGATATGTTCAACATAGGCTGAAAGTTATGTTTAACGTGCCTTCTCCCAAAAAGTTTGTCATTAATCTCTAAAGTAATGAGTCAAAATCACAAACAACTTCAGGCGGCGCTCCCTTCCACCATCTAGCCTGGCCCAGCTAGATGGTGTTCTCCCCCCGGTGTTCGTGGTTCAGTCCAACCACAAGGACAAAAAAGGATAGAAAATTGACGCATCATTTCAATTTTTAACTTCTGAACAGAAAACCGTAACTGTGCTCAATTGAAAATCAAAATAAGCAACAATAACCCATTTACTGTGCCGTCCTAAAGAATGGATAACGGATTTTTAAGCCTATTTTTATATTTGTTCATGTGAATTCTGCAAATAGAACATAGCACTGCAAGGCGTTACACGGACCTTTTACGCTTCTCAACTGAAAATGTCCCCGAATTTTGTCTCAGAAATCTGGTCACTGTAATGTATGTGCGTTTGCGCTAATTGGTAGCTGTGGGTATCCGTAGTTCATGTCTGTATCGCGGGGTTCTGAAGATGCTGAGTAAAAGTCAAGCCTGCATTATAAAGTTGTCCTCTTGATTTCATTAAACATAACATGGTGTCAGAATAAACTTAAAAGAAGATAAGAAAAAGGGAAATGGCAAACTTGGGTCTGCAACCACCGTCAGCTTTGAGCCTGCAAGGTAATCTTTCCGAAAACTGGAAAAGTTGGATTCGACGTTTTGAGCTGTATTGCATTGCTAGCGGAATAGACAAAAAGACAGAGGCTGTACAATGTGCCACGTTTTTGCATGTTGCTGGCGAAGAAGCAATAAAAGTAAGCAGCACGTTTGAATTCAGTGACGAAGAGAAAGACAAAATTGCTGTGCTAAAGCGAAAGTTCAAAGAATACTGCGAACCTAGAAAACACCTGCCATACACACGCCATATGTTCTTCACACGAGCACAAGGACCGTCGGAAACGATAGATGCATATGTCACGGATTTGAAAAGCAAAGCAAAGGACTGTGAGTTTGGAGACTTGCACGACTCATTGGTACGTGACAGAATTGTATGTGGCATAAATAACGACCAAGTGAGAGGGAGATTGCTTAGAGAGGCGGATTTAACGCTGCAAAAGGCAATTGACGTCTGTCGAGCAAGTGAAATCACGTCCAGCCAAGTGAAAGCATTGAATGATGAAGTAGAAGTGCACAAAATCCGGACTGTGAAATCAAAGAAGGGCTACAAAGGTAATGTGACAGAAAAGGAAGAGCAGAAAAGTGCAAACTGCAACAGATGTGGCTACAAACACGAAGCTAGGAAGTGTCCAGCATTTGGTCAGACATGCAAGGTATGCAACAAGAAAAATCATTTTGCAAAAATGTGCAATTCGCAAAGCTACACAAGAAAGATGCACACAGTTGAGCAGAATGAGAGCTGCACAGACATGTTTATTGGCACAGTTCAAGTACATCATGAGAAATGCATTCATACTGTCAGAACAGATGATGAAATGTGGACAGAAAGTTTGAAAATAAACAGAAGAAATGTGACATTCAAACTTGATACCGGTGCAGAATGTAACGTAATGTCAGAGAAAACATTCAGCTCACTGGACATTAAAGGAAAACTGGCATCATCCAAATGCAAGTTAGTAGCATACACTGGTCACAAAATGGCATCGTTGGGCAAGAAATTCATCACATGTGAGTACAAAGGACTGAAACTGAAGGATAGAATTTGAAATCATACAGAAGGATGCTCCTGCAATACTAGGAAGAGCAGCATGTCAGAAGCTAGGTCTAGTTAAGAGACTGTATGAAATAGGAAAAGACACAGACATTTTAAAAGGCTTTGAAGATTTATTTTGTGGATTAGGCTGCTTACCTGGACAGCATCACATACAGATTGACAATACAGTCAGACCAGTAGTTCATGCACCAAGAAAGATTCCAGTTGCTCTCAGGGACAAAGTAATCGAAGAATTACACAGAATGGAACAGATGGGAGTCATCACAAAACAGACAGAACCGACTGAGTGGGTCAACAGCATGGTGACCGTGGTCACTCCAAAGAAGATTCGCATTTGTATGGACCCAAAAGACTTGAATAGAGCCATAAAAAGGGAACACTATCCACTGTTGACTATGGAAGAAGTTGTGAGCCGCATGCCGAATGCAAAGTACTTCTCAGTACTGGACGCCAATCAAGGATTTTGGCAAATCGAGCTTGATGAAGATAGTTCAAAGCTCTGCACAATGAACACTCCAATAGGGCGATATCGCTTTCTGCGTTTACCTTTTGGAATATCTTCAGCATTTGAAGTCTTCCAGAGGTCTGTAGCACAGATGATAGAAGGCCTGGACGGAGTTGTCAACATCATAGATGACCTGTTGGTATGGGGAGACTCACAAGAACAGCATGATGACAGGTTAGTGAAGCTGCTGGAGAGGGCCAGAGCATACAATCTCAAGCTAAACAAAAACAAATGCAACATCAGAATGACTGAATTCAAATACATAGGCCACATTCTCAGTGTTAAAGGATTGAAACCAGATGAGGAGAAGGTCAGAGCTGTGGTTCAGCTACTACCACCTGCAGACAAGCAAGAACTCCTCAGATTCATGGGAATGATACAGTATCTTGCTAAATTCATACCCAACTTATCAGAAGTCAGTGCTCCACTGAGAAAACTGCTGGAGAAAGAAACTGAGTGGCACTGGGAGCAAGCACAGTGTGAAAGTTTTGAAGAACTGAAAAGACTAATCACAAATGCTCCGACACTGAAATTCTTTGATGTCAACAAACCTGTAATGCTATCTGTGGATGCAAGCTCAGAAGGCATCGGTGCAGTCATACTGCAGGAGGGTAAGCCTGTTGCGTACGCCTCACGTGCACTCACTGACTGCCAGCGCAGATATGCGCAAATTGAAAAAGAGTTACTTGCCATAGTATATGGATGTGAGAAATTCCACCAATATGTTTATGGTAAAGAGATTGAAGTTGAAAGTGATCACAAGCCATTGGAGAGTATCTTCAAAAAGCCTCTCCACCAGGCACCTATGAGGCTGCAGAGAATGCTGCTAAGGCTGCAAAAGTATAGTCTCAGGGTTACATACAAGCCAGGAAAAGAACTTCACATTGCTGATGCATTAAGCCGTGCTTACCTCAGAGAAACAGCAGAGGAGTTGTTGGAGGAAGATCTGGTTGTGAACTGCATTACACGTCAGCTACCCATGACAGAGGAAAAGCAGGAAATGTTTAAAAGAATGACAGCAGAAGATATGGAAATGCAGACGCTGAAGAACACCATTGCAAAAGGATGGCCAAAGGACAGAGGGACAGTACCAAGAACAATACAGCCATACTGGAACTTCAGAGAGGAAGTCAGCTATTCAGATGGACTGTTGTTCAAAGCAGATAAACTCATCGTCCCAAAACAACTCAGACAAGAAATGCTCTGCAAAATACACGAGTCACACCTTGGAATAATCAAGTGTAAAGCTAGAGCAAGAGACATTCTGTACTGGCCAGGAATGAACGCTGAAATTGAGGAAATGGTATCTCAGTGTGCTGAGTGTAGCCAACACCAGAACAGCAATCAGAAAGAGCCACTGCTGTCACATCCATTACCAGAGCGACCATGGGAGAAGATAGGCACCGATCTCTTTCATTACAATGGATCAGAGTATCTGCTGTGCGTAGACTACTTTTCAAAGTATCCAGAAATCTACAAGTTGTCTGAAACAACCAGTCGAAGTGTCATTAATGCAATGAAGTCCATGTTTGCTAGGCATGGAATTCCAGACATTGTCATATCTGACAATGGCCCACAATATGCAAGTGCCGAATTCAGAGCTTTTGCAGAAAATTGGGAGTTTAGACATGTGACATCCAGCCCAAACTATCCTCAATCGAATGGTCAAGCAGAAAGAACAGTGCAGACCATTAAGAACCTGCTCAAGAAGTCACAGTGCAGTAATGGTGATCCTTACATTGCACTTTTAGAGTACAGGAACACGCCACTGGAAGCCATAGGACTATCCCCAGCACAGTTATTAATGGGAAGACGCCTGAAGTCGAAACTTCCTACCTCCACGTCGCTGCTGACCACCGAGAAAGCATCTCAGGTGTGTGATAAGCTAAAAGAAAGACAAGGAATACAGAAGCTATACTATGATCGACAAGCACGACTCTTACCTGATCTGCAATCTGGTGAGAAGGTCAGGATGCAAAGAGGGGAAACTTGGCAGCCAGCTGTGGTTGAGAAGGAACATGAGCAACCAAGATCCTACATAGTTCGCACACCAGAAGGAGGTTTGTACCGACGCAATCGCAAACATCTCAGGAAGACGGGTGAGAAGGAGAATGACGCTATACCGGACAAAAACATCATCGCAGAATCATCTGGAAGGATACAAGTTCCTGAAAGAAAGACTGACGAAATGTTAACAGACACATCTGTAACTCAAAACACTGACATACACAACAATCAACAGCAAACACCATCACAAGTAACTAGGTCAGGTAGACAGGTCAAAGTTCCAATGAGATTCAAGGACTGACACTTGCACTAATATCTCACATGCACTAAGTAATGTTCAACTAAATAACAAAGAGGTTATTTTGTAAATGAAACATAGTTTGAATCTAGTTGGTGATTTGCATTGCTTACCAATGTTATGATATGATGTTCAATATGAGTTAATATGTGGAAAGCACAATACTGTTATGTATTCTTGAAGGTGTTATATAGGCATGTGTATGCTGATTGAAGATGATACTGTTACAGGGGTTTATGTGAAATGCTGCTTTTGAAAAAAAAAGGAACTAAAAGAAGGGGGATGTAATGTATGTGCGTTTGCGCTAATTGGTAGCTGTGGGTATCCGTAGTTCATGTCTGTATCGCAGCAGCAGTAGCAGCAAAAAATGTCCTGTCCTGTTAGTACTGTCCTGAGTAGTGTCCCGAGACACCCAGACACTGTCCTGTAACACCCAGACACTGTCCCGTGACACCGATTACTGTCCTGTGACACCTAGACACTGTCCCGTGACACCGATGACTGTCCTGTGACACCCAGACACTGTCCCGGGACAGTTAGCCACTGTCCTGTAACACCCAGACACTGTCCCGTGACACCCATGACTGTCCCGTAACACCCAGACACTGTCCCGTGACACCCAGACACTGTCCCGTGACACCTATGACTGTCCTGTGACACCTATGACTGTCCTGTGACACCCAGACACTGTCCTGGGACAGTTAGCCACTGTCCTGTAACCCCCAGACACTGTCCCGAGACAGTTAAACACTGTCCTGTGACACCCATGACTGTCCTGTAACACCCAGACACTGTCCCGTGACACCTATGACTGTCCTGTAACACCCAGACACTGTCCCGGGACAGTAAGCCACTGTCCTGTAACACCCAGACACTGTCCCGTGACACCCATGACTGTCCTGTAACACCCAGACACTGTCCCGTGACACCGATGACTGTCCTGTGACACCTAGACACTGTCCTGAGACAGTTTGCTACTGTCCTGTGACACCAAGCCACTGTCCCGTGACACCAATGACAAATGTTCCAAATGTGAATCACTTTGAGCTGCATTCTGTGAATGAAAGGTGCTATAATTAAGCATATTGTTATTGTTATTGTTATTATGATTATTATTATTATTATTATTATTATTATGTAGAATCATTTATGTCTTTGAATCATTGTACATGTATGTATGTATGTATCTTAGACCTTTTTATTTGTTTTGTTTTAGATAAAAGATGTAAATTGTTTTACATAAAATTGTACATGTAAAAATCCTTCTTTGCTTTATGATTTTTGAATTTTCAAAGTTGTTTGTTAGAATTTTTAATAAAGATGACTTGTGCTTTAAAGTAGTAGCTCTGGATTTGTGTTTTGTTATCAAGTAATGTTCAAGCACAGCTGACATTCAGCCAACACTCAGTCAGATCAGTTAGTGTGTGGGCCAGTGCATGTCCGGGGACCCAGGCAACCCCTTAGCCAACACTTTGATAAACAATAACACCCACACCTGGGCCGACAGACAGATAGATAGATAGATAGATAGATAGACACTTTATTTGTCATTTACACGACATGGGAGTATGAAGAGAACAGACCTTTTGATTGAAAGATACATCTTGCTGATGCGCTGGGACACATCATCAGTGATGTAACCTGGGGTCACTGGGTGTTTCGGGTCTTTCAACATCAGACACCCTCGCCCAGGCGACCCGACCAGAGTTGATCAGACTCCGGCCTGTGTCCCAGCAGCATTCTTCCACGGATCAGCCCTCTTGATCCAAAGCCATCTTGTGGCTCTTTCTGCGGCTTCAGTTGCAGATCTGATGGCCTTCCTCTTTGCCTCACCGGTGAGGCCCAGCATGGTGAGGACTTTGCAGAGGGACCGCCCTGCAAATCCTCGGCATCCCACCTCCAGGGGTTCACAGTAAGTCCTCCAGCCTTGGCTCCTACACTCCTCCACCAGCTCCTGGTACTTGGCACGCTTCCGCTCATTAGCCTCCTCCATGCGTTCTTCCCAGGGCACTGTCAGTTCCAGAATGATCAATTGTTTGGTGGAATCAGAAACAATGATCATATCTGGTCGGAGCCGTGTTGTTGTTATTCTTGCTGGGATCTTCAGCTGTTTGCCCAGGTCCACTTCTAGCTGCCAGTCTGTGGCGATAGTGAGGAGACCTGACCTGGCCCTCGCTTGGATAGTGGGCTTCTCTCCAGCTCTGTGGAATCTGATTGACTGAGGCTTGCTGTAGTTCTTGGTGGTAGTAATGGCCTTGGCTATACTCTCAGCAACCGCCTTCAGCACCTGGTCGTGGCGCCAGCGGTAGCGCCCCTCTCCAAGGGCTTTAGGGCAGCTACTGAGGAGGTGTTCCAGGGATCCCCCTCCTGGACACTGGAGGCAGGATGGTGTCTCTGCTTTGCCCCAGACATGGAGGTTGGATGGACTGGGCAGGACATCATAAACAGCTTGGACTAGTAACCTGATGTTAAGGGAGTCTGCTCTCCAGATGTTGGGCCAGGTGATCTTCCGTTGCAGAACATTCTCCCATTTAGTCCAAGCTCCCTGTTGTCCCATACCCACCATCCTGCTGGCTCGTTCTTCCTCCACGCCTGCCCGCACTTCCTGCTGGATGAGATGTTGCCGCTGTTTTCCCTGGGCCTTGTCCACCCTGGTTGATGGGAAATAGCCAATACCTGCGCGTCCTGAGGCTATGGACCCCACCAGTACCTTCTGCCTCAGTCGCGACTCTGCCACTTCCAGAGCCTCGACTGCCCTCCATTTCCGGCCTGTTCGCACCTGGATGCCAGCCGATGCCACCTTTTCATCCCTGGATTCCCTGTACTGCAGGGCTTCTCGAGTTCTAGTCACCATGAACTCTTCAGTGAGTCCACTGAATGGAAGCTTCAAGGTGTTGCTACTGCCGTACAGGGCAGCACTGCTCAGACTTCGGGGTAGGCCAAGCCATCTTCGCAAGTGGCTGCTGATCTTTCTCTCCATGGCCTCTACAGTTGTAATGGGTACTGCGTATACTAGCAGAGGCCACAGGATGCGGGGCAGGATGGAATGCTGGTAAATCCAGGCCTTGAACAGACCAAGTACTATAGTGAATAATAAATAAATACAATATAACATAACATAAGTGCTTGTTTATGGAAGTCCACAACAACCATCTCCTTGGTCTTGGGGAGTTTGTTTTCCTTGCATAACAAAACAATAAGTCATTTTACGGCGTATGGGCCACACTTGGGGCAGAGCAAATCTTTATGTCAGTTTCCACTGATTGGGCCATGGCTGGGCATGGGCAGGGATGGGCAGTATTTCTAATACATGTATTTAAAATATGTATTTAAAATACAAAATACTATTTTGTAATTTGTATTTTATTGAGATGATGAAAATGCCTTCGTATTTTGTATCAAAATACTTCAGTATTGTGTATTTTTGTATTTTCAAAATACTTTAAAAATACTTTCTGTGAAACACTGTGATGACATCTATCTAACTATCTATACTGTAAAGCACGAAATGTCTGTCTCTGTCTGTTTGTGGCACCCTTGCATGGTCAAGCTGGAATGATTAACAGGCCCCAAAACAACTATAAAATATAAAAAATATTTTATATATATATATATAAAAAATAGTCTGAATGCAACACTGTTTGAGAAGTTAGTTGTGCTCAAGGCATCAACTGAGGAGACACGACTAGCTAAGGTTACACACACTCCTTTGCTCACACAAGGACAGCACAAGGACTTAAATTCACAAGCTTATATTGCAACACTTGAGTTTGCTATTTTCCTTTCTTTTTTCTGTTTTACAGTTTAAATTTGTCTATGTTCTCTGACCTGTGAAATATTTCAGTGCTATGGTAACTTGATAAGATACCTCAAACAAGGACATTTCCAATTTTGCACATTTTAAATAACAAATGATTGATAATGTCATAATAATTGCCTTCTAATTGGCTCAACTGATTGGATGGTATTAATGTGACAACCTGATTTTTATTTTTACTTTTTTTTTGTATTTACATTGATAGAAGTTGTGCACACACCAGTTTTAGGTGTATACAAAATTATTCAACTGTGATGAAACTCACTATAAGTGTGGTAATGATGGTGTTAAATAACTTAAAAGGTTAAAATGCTACCTAGTTTAAATTTCTAAATCAGTCATCTATTTGGATTGCTTGTCTTTCAGTTATTGTCACTGATTCATAGTGGGCAATCTATTACACCAACTGGCTGGAAAGTGCAACAGTTGTAGAGTCGGCATTGCATGTCGCTGCAAAACAGTACATCTCCAAACTTATGAACAGTAACTGTCAAATAAGGAATTTGAAGATGACATCCGAAAAGCATTAGATTGCATAGAAAACTGATTGATATGAATACACTGTACAGTTTATGTAGTAATAATGCACTGGTTATGAATAACAACTATTTTAAGTAAACATACAATTAGGAATGCAATTAGTAGCCTAAAGTTTTTGTTCTAAGATTTATTTCTCTTTTGTGGCCCCAATTAGTCCAGGAAACTAGCAAAAATGTTACAGACTGCCATAATCTGTGATGAAGATATCATAGATGTTGACCTTGTGCTCGACGTAATGATGCCTGAGGTAAGGAAATTTGAATATAAAAGCCATGCCATATTATGATCAGTGTGGTTTCTCCAGAATAAATAAACCAAACCATACCAAACATGCATATTGTCACTACATTCTCATGCTATTTCCAATTTGAAATCTGTTTGCATTTGAAGGTTTCCATCAACATTGTCACGAACCACGAGGGTTTCTGCAGGTTTCTGGCGGAGAGGTTCATGTCCATGCACCCGGCATTGGAGTAACAACCATTGCTGTTTTTTTCTGTATTTATACATTCTTTTTTCATGTATTAGTTTTTTATTTATTTATTTATTTATGTCTTATTGGATTTCAATTTATTATCTTCATTTCATTATTTACTATATGTGTGTACTGGGGAAATTTGTTTTTTTTTGGTGTTAAGTTTATGGTGTATTTTGTTCTGAGAGAGAACTGAACCATGCAAGGTTTTCCGTATTTAGATTTACAAAGCTTTTTTGTTTACAAAGCTTTTTTGTTCTTATGTTTAGAATTAAAATGTGTTCTCCAAAACTGTCCAGTTGTCTGTTTTTGTGATCATCTACCCATGGATGGCTACAACATTTGGTTAAGCAATCCTATGACTTAACAGACCTGGGGGGTATTCCAAGTACATGGTTTAGTGATAAACCTGGGTAACTTAACTCAGAGTAAGTGGTAAACCTTCTACAACAAGAGCCCTATGGTATTGTTTTGTTAGGAGAATGAAGCCATACAGCTCTTCTATTAGGAGGTTTACCACCTACTCTGTGTTAACTAACCCAGGTTTGTCACTAAACCTCGTACTTGGAATACCCCCCTGGTAAGATGCCTAAATATTTACACATTTGCCTATAATAATTATCTAAACAATTATTATTTATTCTTAAAAAATTTGCTGGCACAAGGAGTTTCATTAATTATATTTCCCTTTATGCATGCATGACGATAAACTACTTGAACTTGAACTAATGCTGCTTGTGGAATATCAACAATATACATTAAGTGTTTAATATACGTAGGCTATTTGTTGTAAGTAAAAAGTGATTTATATATTTCTTGGTTACAAGTAGCCTAGGCTACAAGTTAATAACAAATAGAACAGAAAGAGGTGGAAGGTAGCCTAATAGGCCTAGGTGGCATAACAAAACATTTCCAAAGCAACTGAGGTCGACAACGGATACTTGTGTTTTTATTTGGCGTTTTACCTAACTTTACACTTTCCACGACGAGACAACCATCATGACAGCGCTACACACCTAGCACACCTTTACACAAGACAGTTCTGCCAGGCACAACGTAACTTAAGCAAGACAATGCTGGATAAACAAAAAACATGTTTTACAGCAGAATAATATTGGCCAGACGTCGCCCTACATTCAGCGTTGTAAGTTATGAACCCACTTTCTACAAGCCACATGTCTTCCTAACATCCCGACATTGAAATTGTATTTTCCAACGAAACAAATAAAGACAACAAATAGCTTTGTTCGTGATCTGTCTAGAATCTTTGATACCACTAGCCAACTTCCGCAATACAGTGCCACAAGACAGTACGCAACTTCCGCAAGACAGTGCCACAAGACAGTACGCAACATCCGCAAGACAGAGGACAGGACAAAAGTACGGTACAGTACAGTTTCGGCTCTAACCGCCTCTCCTGTATCGCGGGGTTCTGAAGATGCTGAGTAAAAGTCAAGCCTGCATTATAAAGTTGTCCTCTTGATTTCATTAAACATAACAGTCACCTTACTAAAATAGCCTACTGTCTCTATGCGGACATCAGACACGAGTCGATGCGAATGCGTGACGGTGGTGAAAGTGTTGACGAATCGAAACCGAAACCAATGTAGGTTACTGTTAAAGAAACTCATTCACGTCCTGTCATGTTCGGTGTAGCCTAGGTGGGGGAGCTGCATTTTCCTGGTGCCTTAATGCGACTGTAAAATAATAGGCGAAGTTCGATCTAAAATGTCTCAATCGACAACAATGAGTTCGGAGGAGAAAATACTTTCTTACTTAAAGGGTTGTCCAGCAGGTGCTACCTACAGTGCTTTACAGATAGCCAGAGAAGTGGGACTGGATAAAAAAGATGTAAACAGACTTTTGTATATTCTCAAGAGTGCGGACAAACTACATGCGTCTGATGATCGCCCCCCTAAGTGGTCCTTACTCACGACAAAAAAGGTAGATACACCTGAAGTGTCAAAAAAACAACTGCCAAAAGAGGAACAGGACTCCATAATTCCATTTTTGAAGACCAACGCAGATGGAAAAGGAATGACGGTAGGAGAATTATCTAAAAAATGCAACCAGGAGCGCAAGTCTGTTAAAAGACTACTTTATGCCCTGCATGAAAAGGGAGAAGTGGAAAAGTTATCTGGAAAACTCTGGGCACTCACTGTAAGTGGCAACGAAGACTCAGGAGACAGGTAAGGTGGAGGACCTGTTCAGAATTCTTTGTACACACCATAAAATGATGTAAGCTAGGCTATGATGAAGGCTTGTGTTTTATAATTATGATTATTTGTATGTTGTCCAGTGATTTTGCAGAGGATCCCAATTATAAACCAGAGCCAGGTTTGAGGTAGGTGTGATTGATCCAGAATCAAATGGTCTATAGACTCAAATGTCTAGATGATGTGAATTGTATTTGACATTTTTCTCTTTTTTTCATTTCAAAGTATCTCAAGGGATTTTGAACTTGTCAAAAAACTTGGTGAGGGAGGTTTTGGATATGTTTGTCAAGTGAAACACAAAATGGATGGCAGATTCTATGCAATGAAGATTGTTGAATATGACAGGTAAATATGTCTAATAGTTAATGTTGATGTCTTCTCGTGAACCTCTAACGTACTGATAACAAATCCTTATGTGATTTTTGTCATCCTAAGGGATGCAGAGCGTGAGGTGAGGGCACTGGCTAAGTGTGACCACCCGAACATTGTTCGTTACTTTACAGCATGGCCTGGGGAGTACGACCGGAAAGATTTTGGCCTCCACAGCACATCTGAACAATCATCATTTGATTCTCAGTAAGAATGAACAAAAACTTTTCTAGCTGAATTCCTAGGTTTATTCATACAAAGACTATATCAGTTATTTTGATGATCAGTCAAGAAAGAGCTCGCACACCAATGTTGCCGATGCAAATTTTAATCCAAGTGGTAAAAAGTGCAAAGTGCTACCAAAGTGTAAAATGTTTTTGGTCCCATTCAGACCATCAGCACTGATGATGGTCTGAATGGGACCGAAAACGTTTTGGAACGTACCCGCCAGGTAGGCCTGGAGTCGTTGGTGCGATACCCTGTTTGCCCCATACCAGTTTTTTTGTTGATGTCAGGTTTATTTATTATTTATTAACAGAACCAACTATGAAGATGAAAACAGTGAATTTGCTAGTGATGGTCACTCATCACTTAAGTCAAAGAGCAGAGCCACAAACTCCAGGTAAATACGCCTCCAGTTACTGATGCTCAACAGTAAACAATCTCATGCTTTACTTCTAAACAGTTGCACTCATATCGCATAAGGAATGTTACATATCACAATTTGTGTATACAGTAAATGTGCACTCTTCCAGTGCTGGAGGAATGCCAAAATATGTTTTTGATGTTTAGTTATTCCTATTTCATTTTGTTATTATCTTTTGCTTATTTGTCTGGTGTCTACATATTGTGCGTTTGCAACGTAACCTTTCCACTGTTCTATTGTTCTCCCTGTCAGAAGAGACAACAAGTATCCTTGGCTGTTCATTCAGATGGAGTTCTGTGAGAAAGGAACTCTTCACGGCTGGATAGAGGACAGGAACTGTGGGAAGTCGCAGAGGACCAGAGTGGATGCTCTTCAGGTGTTTCAGCAAGTTGTCTCCGGAGTGGAGTATATCCACTCAGAAGGACTCATTCACAGAGACCTGAAGGTGATAATGAGTGTCAAAACATTCTCTGTATACTGAGCAAAGATTGATTCATGTAAAATCTATCAATGAAATCGGCAGGATTCCACATGATTGTTGTTACAGATATGAGTTTGTGTGGGAAATGAGCTTTCTATGAGCATGGAGAATATATTGCATCTTGCACTTCAGTCAGTGACACATGGGGCCAAAGCTCATGTTGAGTTTACATTTGTATTCAGTGTGTTGTTCAGAGACTTCCAAAGAATTTATGTAGTTGTGACAGTGATGTTTTTTTTGCGTTTCAGCCTGAAAATATATTGTTTGTGAAGGACTACACTGTAAAGATTGGAGACTTTGGGCTGGTGACATCAGTAACAAACCAGAATAGTGGCATTATGAAAAGGACAGTGGGCAGAGGGACACCCTCCTACATGAGTCCTGAACAGGTACTGTAAGTTACAGCCTTACAGGGAGGCTACACCAAGCACATAACTGAAGCGTTGCATTCGCACAGCATCTGCTGCAACAAACCAGCTGCTACACCAGACGTGAAAGTGAGGTGTATGTTTGAAAAAATTAGACCAGTGTTCTAAAACTATTTTTATGCTCCTTGAACAGAGCGCCTCAATTGTGGACCTGGTGTAGTTAGAGGGAAATTAAACGTTTATCCATCCAGACTAATACACATCTATTGGGAAGATGTTAAATAGATGGCTGCACACATTAGTCAAAACTTAATGCCGACTCACAGATGAAACAAATAACATTGATTGATTATCGTTGTCTTGATTATCCTTGTAAATATTGTTATTATGATGATAGTCCTCAAATAGAGTGTTACTTTTATAGTCAATGGGGAATGTGTGGCCACAGGAAAATAATTCACATATAGCCACAAGTGGTGGATGGATAGTTGTGTGATTGATTGATCTTTGTTTTAAAGAATCAGGGGAGGTATGATGAAAAAACAGACATATTTCCTCTGGGACTGATCTGTTTTGAGCTTCTGTGGAAAATATCAACAGGCTCTGAGAGGGTAATGGTGAGTACATTTGTCATCATATTGGTGTAGTAAATTGTGTGCTTTAGTGTAAAATAGCTGTCAATTAATGTGTCTAAAATGCTTAGAGTTAACAGATGGTCTACTTGATGAAATGTTGACTTTGTTAATATACAATCTTGTAGATATGGCCTGACTTAAGGAATCAAGTATTTCCGGATACGTTTTGTGAAGATTATTCATCTGAGGTGAGATTCTGTTCTTATAGCTGCTGGCTACAGCTAGTCCCTTGTATGCTTCATCTCATATTTCTGTTGTTTGTTTGTTTGTTTTGTCCAACATTTCAGCATAAATTAATCAGCAAGATGCTCTCCAAAACACCAGAAGTGAGACCAGCTGCTGCAGAGATTGGCAAATTTATCAAAGATTTTCTCCTGAGTGAGAGCCTGAGTCAGAAAACGGTGTGACTTTTCCTGAACTGAAGCTCCTGTAATGCCTCCTGGAGCACTTAGCTGATCTGAGATGATAACAAAAGTAGATGGGTCTTTTACTGAGCTGTATAATCTACTGCTAAAACTGCAATACTGTCAAGCTCTATTAGCCAATCAGAAAGCCTTTGAGGAGACAGGCACTTCTGTCTACCAATGAGAGAGGTTGGACAAGTTCGCAAGAGCTCACAGCAGGTACTGTATCTTTCAGGCAGACCTGCTATATCAATGTCAGTACAGTGTGGAAATATTATCTGGTAGGGGAGATTTATGGGATGCATAGATTTATTTTTTTAATTTCCCCAGAAAAACTCAATGTGCTTCACTTACTGTACTGTACTGTACTGTGTCCACTTTTTAAGCGCTGTTCGAATGCACATGGTAATATCAGTATCTGGCTGTGGGCCTAAATCTAAATCTAAACACAGATCATAGGAATGTCCAGAAAATATTTTCATATGAACTGGATCATGAAAAATGTATTTAAATCATGTACAACTAAATTAACCATGCTGCTGCTAACAACAAAAGCTCCTATATTATTCTGTTTGTGTCCAGGGTTTTTTTTGGAAGTCATGAAATATATCATGTTTAAATTCTTAATAAAATTCTTAATCTGCAACCTGCCTATTTTCTATTTCTAAACTTATGGTTAGCAATCCATTGTTTGAAACAGCACTGCAGTTTCCTATGCAAAACCACCACTGGGGGGCAATGTTGCTCCATTAAACCTGCTTGAACGTTACATTACCACAGTAAAGCATCGAGATATTATAATAATAAATTGACATCTCAGTTTTGGTATTACTGTAGGTTCATTATGTTCAATCATGTAAAAATTGTTAGTTTAAACAACACTAATTTTCCTAGACTTGGTGTCGTTTAATCAAATGCCATAAATAGTTCCCATATTCTCACTGGTGGGGGGAGATGTTGAGCTGTAGGACTGAAACTGATGCATTTGGCAACAGCAGTCTCCTCTTGGCAAAGCGCTGAAGATGGAAGAGGTTATGCACAGCAAGGCAACCTTAACCCAGGGAGCTGTGTGACATTCAATCAGCCAGCCAGCACAGCAAATGATTACCATCTTCGCCGAGAACAACAGTAACACCAGCTGAGTGCTGCGTCTCGTTCAATCACATGGACCAGCGGTAGGTGCGCTGTTGCCAAGGAAAGTCGATCACTTTCGTCCCAGTCATTTCATCGGCTCCTCTTGGTCTGCACTGCCATGGCTGCTCAGAGTCATTTGTGATGAGAATGAGTCTGTGGTGGCTGAGTCTCAAAGTCTATAAGTGTGGACATTAAAATTGGTACTGTGTCTTCAAAGACTTTCTGAAAATCATACAGTACCTACCTGCCTCTGGTAATAAAAAATGTTGCTGCCCCACACAGACTTATTTTCTAGTCAGCAGCTTTGAGTTTTTTCTGATACACAGTGGTAGGATACATCCTTTGAGGGTTACGACCATAGATATTCAACCACAACCACAAATATGTGATTAAAATGTTGTTAACTGCCGGTTCCATTTGATGATGTAATAGTTAACCCAAGTGACCGTTTTAAGTGATGATCAGTGAGGATATACCATATTGTATCGTAGACTACATTGTATACTGTGATAATTCTTCTATATTGTAACAATTGCAATATAGATGATATTTTGGTATGACAATGTGTTTCCATGTGTGCATTTAGCAAAAATCAGAATGCAGAGGCCTGTGCACATCTGCAGCATTTGCATAGCTGTGCGTGAACACATCTATTTAGATATATGGTCATATGATGGGTTAACTTGTCTTGATATTGCAAATAAATACTGATTCTTAAATATTATACCACATTAAAATGTTTACTATATTGCATCATTTCATGTCGTAATGTTGCGATTTCTCCTCAGAATATCGAAAGACAATTTTTACGCCATATCGCCCATGGAAATTCTAGATCTGCACTGAATAATTCTGGAATGACTTATTCCATGAGAGAGACAGCAGGTTGTGAGCACAATCAACTGTTGAGACTTCAGCAGGACAAATACACCAGGCCATTTAATAATACTAAAAAAAAGACTGGCAGGTGCGACTGCACTTCATCAAGCCAGTTTACTTCAGTTCAGACTGACAGTCTTGCAAGGCTCTCCAAGGACTCTGAGTGGCTCTAAGGAGCCTGTGTCCAACTGCTCTGATTGCATCAGATAATGCGGCGGCTGATACGCGGTGGCCTCTGCCACGTCCTCCGATCCTTTTGTGAGCGGAGCAGAGCGTGGGTAGCAGACGGGGCCAGGGAACGATGAGGAAAAAAAGACCACTGGCAGCGGCCGACGCAATCAAGAGGAACGGCACACAACCCACACAGTGTTCCAATCAGGATATTGCATCTAATTTATAACCCCTCTGTTGAGACACGTAGAGGGCTTTTGTTTGCTTTACCAAATGACTTTTGGGCCTCATCAGAAGGAGTGCCTTATCCTTGCTGTTAACCTTTCTCAGCAAGTGCAGCATCAGACAACCGCAGAATGAACTAAATATCCTTCAGATTTGAGAACAACAATTTGACAGTTTTAACAAAAAACTGTCTTGATGTATAGGATTTGTTGGTCAGTCGTGTAATATTTATTTAATAATGCTGGAGGTATGAAATCAATCAATTCAAAAAATCAACAGATTTTTAAATGACAGTATCATAACTCTCACCTAAAGTGAATTCATTCTGATTTCTGATTAAATTGAAGGATGTGGAAGGAAGGGGTTGAAGGAAGGTATGTTTGACAGCTTTCATGAGTTATACCTTGTACCTTACCTTTACCTGAGGATACAATCAAACAATGATCATCTTTTTCTGTCCCTCAGATATCTGAGGCTGTGAACAGATTTCCCCCCATCTTACACAGACAGATGGACTCAGAGGAACTCATCTCTAAAACTTTCTCACCTTTCAGTCTCTCTCCTCATGGCCATTGATCTTTTATTTTTTCATTTCTCATCTGAGTTCTCCCTCTCTCCTCCTCCTTTTGGAGTCCATTACCCAAACTCACAGAGACAGAGAAGCACCGGCCTCAGCTGCTTCATGCGGCAAAAGGGAATCACAAAGCAGCCAGTATAGGAGAGGGAACTCTGTGCTGATTGGTGTCAGACCACTGACCTACTTTGAGTTCCAAGAGCAGTCTTGATTTGATGGTACCAGCTGAGCTGCCCAGTTCTCTCGTCCCCAAAAGACATCAGCCGCCTCTGTAATCATTTCAACCTCAGACACACCTCCGACTCCCTAGAGCCCCACACTCCCCGGCGCTACTTCAACCTATCAAGATCTCTCCGCACGGAGAGCGCGCAGACTCTCGACACATCTGTTCATCCCAGCATGCATTGCCAAAATAGTCTTCTTTTTCCCTCGACACCAGCGAGTGAGCGAGCAAGCAGCGTGCCTCTCCTTGATCTCCGTCTCCCGGCTGCCTCTCTTTGATGCCTTGCATGTGTGAGCATGGAAACGGGTTGGATTGAGAACCTGCCCACTTAACACCGATGTATGTGTTTGACATGGATGACGGACTGTGTGTTCATGAAGCATTAGTTATCTGCCTGAGAGATATCTGTGGAAAAGGCTCTCCAGCAAACTGAACTCTAAAGAGGTCATCAATATAAATCTTCGTTCATACTGCTGCCATTACTAGTTCATATATGCTCTTTCTGTTTAGCTATGACTGGTGGTTGGATATATATAAGTGCACATTAGAAGAGCATGGAGCACTAAAATGCTGCATTGTTAAGATATCTTACTCAAGTATTAGGGCCTGTGTCCACCAATCACGTTTTCTGCACCGACAGCGGCTATTTTCTATACAAATCCTATGACCCTTGGTGCTGACCGCTTTTTTTTTGCACAGTGCTCAGAGCACTGAAAGTTGAAATCTGTTCAACTTTTAGAACAGCGCTGGCTTCGTCAATGTCAGTTCTCTCTCAACGACCAATCAAAACTTTGTAACCTAGCAACAATAAACACTTAACAAAGCGCTCTGAAAATGAGGGTGAGGCCGCTGTCAGCACAAAAAAATTAATTGGTGGACACAGGGCCTTAAGCTTTCTAGAGGGGCTGTGGTGCAGTCAGAAGCTTCCCAACAAAATTCAGGTTCAAGTGTCATTTGCAGAGCCCACTCAATATTTCTCTCCCACTCATTTCCTGTCACTTTTCAATGTCCTATCTCAATACACAGCCAAATAATAATAATAAATTAAATAATAAAAATACAATAAATAATAATAACATGCTTCCTATGTGGAACTATTAAAGGAGAATTCCTGCGATTTTTCCGCAGATCTCTGTTTCTCAAGGTCACGAGTACTGTCAGAATGACATAAAATTAAAACAATTGCTTCTACCTAGCTCGAATTGCTGCAGCCAACAGCTAGAGCTACCAGGCAGCTACAGTGCTACACTCTGGGGGCATGTCCATGAGCCCCCATGTTCATGCCCCAGAGAATAGCACTCGTTTCTTACTCAGGTTTATGATGGTGTCTAACGCAGTCTAATGAGAATGGGATACTATGGGACACTTGATTACAGCAACTCTATAACCCATATAATGACCCATCATAAATATGTGTAAACCTATATGTAAAAGGCTATCAGTCCTATGTGTCTTTTTGTCTGTCAGTTTTCCATTGCTACTGTTCACATCACTCCTAACTGCTCACAGCTAATGCATCAAAACACACTTTCAGCACGAGTTTATCAGGATACCGGAATCAAAGAGTGACCTTGGCTCCGCCAGCGCTGTAAACTGAATGAATGTAGTTATCAAAAGCTTCTCACAGGAGCTCCTCTTCCTCTCCAGGCAAGCCTTAAGTGGCCTGACTCAAGCAATCTTCCGCAGGTTAACAAACCCAAAGAGAGGAGGCAGATTCCATTTCATCCCATTCATTCACATGCATTACCTTGGCGTAATGCAGCAATCAATAGGACTGCTCTCAGCTGCAACAGAAATCTATTCTGTGACATCATGGCTAGCATACTAAAGAGCAATTCAGCTATGTAACGAGAGCACCATTGGAGGTGTGTAGACGATGATGAGGGTAGGGCGTATCTGAAGCAGCAGGGAAAAGTCTTTTTAATTTCACTTAGCTATTAGCACTTGGGATGAATAAGTACATGCCAGCAAATGTTCAGTGTAGTTAAAGTCACTTTTTAATATGTCTGAAATTGCACCCTAGCTTGCCAATTTATCTTATGCTGTACCTTGTCTCATATTACTCAGTCGATGAATATATACTGTCATTTCTGACAAATTCTGCAAATGAACCATTTTATGTTTCTTTCAGAGAGAACAGTCAAAAGCCATGCTTCTTTCACCATCTCAAAGATATTTTCTTGGATTTTGACAGTAATATGACATTTGCTATAAAACAACTGTAATTTTGGAAAAACATTTAAGTAGACTAAATTAAAATTCGATCATTCTGAAAGAATATGCTCTCCAGTGGATGCTATGGCAGTTTTTTTGTGGAGAAAATGTATTAAGGTGTTAGGTTGCATAATGGATACATCTTGTTGTAGCCTACAGCAGGCATTCTGTATGAAATGGGTCTGTTCCACTTACAGTAATGTCCCCTTAAAGGAGAACTCCAGTGATTTTTCACACAGATCTCTGTTTCTCGAGGTCACCGAATACTGTTGGTGCGGAATAAAAAAAATAAATAAAAAAGTCAGTGCTAACTAGCTTAATTCTGAGAGAGGAGATAAGCAATAAACAACAGATCTCACTACATTTATTTTGCTTAGACACTTGCAGCCCTCTCAAACCACATCCCATTTCTAGACTTTTTCCAACAACCTGAATGTGGCTTGTGCAGCTGGTTCCGAGTGTGTTGTGACAGACTGGGATATAGCACATTCCTGTGATGTACAAACCAGACATAGCTGTAGCCATTGCATGGGCCACATCTGAATGAAGCGGCGTTCTGTCTGCTTCAGGTCGCCACCATTTCATTGGTTCACCATTTCTTTATTTTTCAGAATGACGTTGCAGAAGGGTTTATTTGCCCTGGCCCTGTCTGAGAAGACATGGAGGGTTGCCCACAGCTGAGAGCCCAAGCGGTGTGGTCTGCGGCACCAAATCCATGCGCCACTCAGCCAGGATACTGTTTATATCTTAACAAGCAGTGGTTCCTGAGCAAACTACGTGTTTACTTCTGAATGCTCCAGTTATTTAGAGATATTTTTGAGGGAGAGAGAGAGAGTTTGTGCGTGTGTGTCTGTGTGTGAGAGAGAGAGAGAAAAAAAAGAGAGGGAGAGAGAGAGAAAGTAGAAGGTTAGTACTGTGATGGAAATGGATACTTGTTTACAAACATCCCTAAAAAATCTCCAATGTCAACAACCTGAAAGTATTTGAGTATTTGGTCATTTTGAGCAGTTTTGTAATGCCTTTGTATGCATTGAGGTAATGGAGAGGCCTCACATGGATGTATCAAACTAAATCAGGCTCTTTCTCCTGCGTATACCTCTGGCCAGCAGTCAGCACTGAGCCCCATGTGGTTTTGTCACATTATAAAAGAGAATACTTAATAACCGCAGAAGACAAATGCCTTTGTCTTTCTCTCTCTAGAGTCTGGAGGGACGCGAGGAGGCACAATATTTCACACGAAAAGAGAATTGAATTTAGCAGCGTGTGTCTTTGTGCTTCCCCATCGAGCCAGAGATTTCTCATAAATAATATTTAAAAGATCATATCGAAGGCATGAAGCTGCTCTAAAGTCCACAGCAGCAGGGCTGTTGTTCTTTTTTCGGACTCGACATTCTACTAATCTTTTATTTGGGTTTGTCGATGCTGTGTGTGTAATTTTCCTGACACCTCAGAGACAGATGGGGGAAGATAAAAGCCGGGTAACATCAGGACACAAACAAACAGAGATGCAGAGAAAGAGAGCGAGAAACCGTTGCTTCTGCTCACTTGCCATGACAGACTGTCTTTGGTGTGTGTGTACTGTATGTGTGTGTGTGTGTGTGTGTGTGTGTGTGTGTGTGTGTGTGTGTGTGCATGTTTGTTTTTCTGCTGTCAAGAGTTTTTTCGGCTGTGTTTTATCTACCCGCTGCTTTTGGGTTGGCACTCCAGACAGATGATATGTGTCCAGTTTGGCTTCATGCAAAATAACACAGCTGAAGTGAGAAGAGAGGAGGAAAAGAGAGAAGAAAGAGAGAAGAAAGAGAGGAGAGGAAGAGAGAGGGGAGAGAGGAAAAGAGAGAAGACCAGAGCTGTTTTTTGCCTTCAAATCAACTGAATGCTGCCAGACAGGATTTGGATACTTGCTAGAGGAGTATTGCCTCTCGCTCGCCATGTTATCTGGCTGTTTGATGATTAGGTTTCAGCCTTTTTTCCTTTCTCCTTTCATTTCAGAAGTAGGGCTTGTCAATAGCTTTCATATGGCTGTTCTCCTTACATAAGCCTCTCAAACCAGAATGGTATTTTTCCTCGCTAACACACAAAAAAACAAGCCGCAACCAAATTACATGGAACCCCATAATAAAAATGGTAAACAATAGTGTGCGTGTGTGTGTGTTTTTTAAAGTGTCTAGAGTGTTTTTGTAGCCATGTGAAAGGGAGGGGATTTGCTGAACTTGTCTTGCTGGCCTGTCTGTGATAAAAGATTGATTGGACTTCTTATGGCCGAATGCTGCCTCAGACGGTTATATTGATTGGCAGCGTTGGATGAGAGAGACAAAGGGAAGTGTGCAGTCTATTATGCCTGAAGGGCCCAGGCCAAGCCTACCCCAATAGGAGAGAATCAATAGCAAAGAACATTTGAGCATCGTCAACCACTGAGAGTGATTTGTTTATGATTGCCAATGTTGAGACCAAACCTACACCCTTGGTGACTGTCAACTCCTTTTAGTGCTCCATCTTTCCCAAATCTGATCTGATCAGACAATAGTGGACATAAACACAGGCTTTTTTTCTGCATAATATGATCCACTGCAATGAAACTTGAGTAGTGTTCCTTTCAGTTGTGACCTTCATTCTGTTATTATCAGATAGAGAGATACTGTAGATAGATAGATTGATAGAAAGTGATGGAGAGCATAATGGATTTTTTTTAATCGTATTTCCACATTAAACTGTTAAATTAAACATCAAGATTAGCCAGTGAGTGAGAAGTTCACTATTACACATCACACAGCCATCCCCTCATCATGTTTGGAGGAAAACACACAGGTCTTGGTGTGGACATACACAACGTTCCTCCTTCTCTTCTGAGGAATACACACAGACAATGGGATGTCTGAAGCTATCTGAGATGTCTTCAGCTCCTCAGGACCACACAGCTACCTCTCCCAGCTGCTCCGGATCAAACCCTGACACTCGGCCTGGCTTGGCCATGGCTCTTATCTCCTGCAAATAAACAGCTGGAAACATCTGGATTGGGCTATTCATATGCGCTATCGTACAATGCTGGTGAGATAAGGCCAGAGTGAGTTTGTTTAAGTGCTTATTCACAACGGTCCGAACTGTGACTCAGACTCTCTCTCTCTCTCTTTGTTTCTCTCTGAATAACTAAAGCCTCTTTTGGAGGAGAAAAAAGATGCAGACAGAAAGATATGCACCAGGACGGATATTTTGAATTGAGGACAAATAGGGGGAGGAAGAGGAGGCGGAAATGAACGCCAGACCCACACAGGCGAGCAGACCACCAGAGAAAATGGAAATGACTTGGACCCAGGGACAGCACTCCTCTTCTCTCCACTCTGCGGCGATAATGGATTGTGAGCAATGATTGATTCTCAGATGGACCAACTGTTGTCTATTATGCAGTGCTGAAAAACGCATTCAGCTCTGACTGCTGAATGTGTGATTGTCCTTTGTTGAATGAGGCCAACCTGGCAGACTGACGCGAGCCCCATCCCCTCCTCTGCTGCAGGGGGTGGAGGTTTATTTGCTCCTAAATGGCATTACGGTTGCTTTCTCCAGAGACGCTGCCATGTGCAATTATGAGGATGAAGGATGCTGCAACTCCAGAACACTCCCTCCAGCCACACAAAGGATTGAGGTGAGAACTCCTCTCTCTCTCTCTCTCTCTCTCTCTCTCACTCTCTCTCTCTCTCAGAGTCTCTCTGAATCTCTCACTCAGCTCCTCTATCTCTGTATCCCTCTCTTTCTCTGTCTCACTCTCACAGACACACACACACACACACACACACACACACTGAGGATCAGGAAATAGTACCATGGGGAAATGGATTATGGCAGGGGGAATAATGTGATTGTTTCTCAGAGTTGCTGTTTTGGGAGCCGATACTGACTGAATTAGAGAAGCCGCTCATCAGATAGAGTTCCACCAAGGATGCGGCCCAGTCTGGAGGAAACGTATCATCTCCAGGATGTCATGCGGCGCTGCAGATATGATATTATACTTGAGGTCAGAGAGGAGTAAGGGCACAAAGACCCAGCACCACAGCAGATTTTTCTTTTCAGACAAAATGGGGCGACAAACTGATACTCTGAGAAATTCTTCCGAAAGCCAGCCAGACGGCCATTGAATGCAGCTTCCTGCTCGTTCTGGGGAGGGCAAATCACTTTCTTTCTTTTTCTGGGCCGTTGTTCAAGGGCGGCACGTGGGAGGGCTGAGACAGATCATCAGTGTGCCTTGTGCCCTTTTCCTCTCCACTGCACCTGGCACTGGCAGCGGCCCCGTGCCCATCTGTCAGCTGCCCAACGGTACAATCAGTGGCATCCTAAACAGGAGGCGCGACCGACTCCGCCAACCACCACTGGCCAACTTGGCCTCCGCTGACCAACACTCCCACACTACCACGGTTTCTTCACCGGAGCCGCTCCGGGGATGAATCACTCAATCCAAGCTCACCATGGTTTTGGGGGAGCCAAGTTGGCCACAGCAACCCCAGAAGGCACATTTTGGTATGCTGGCGGTCGTTTTTGTTTTTGTCTTTTTTTGTTTTTCACCGCCCATTCTTTGTTTACATCCAAGGAAGTTCTATTTTCAGTGATGTAGCATTCAGAGCAAACAGCTTGAAAACGAGTCTGGATTTAGTTATTGTCAAATGTTTATGTGAAAAGAAAACATTAACTAAAGGAAAAGAACACTTGGCCTCTAAAGGGGACTTGGACTGGGAGGCGACTAATGTGGTTGTGTCTTATACTGTATGGTTAAATGTTGTTTACCTTGAGACTTGCTATAACAGCTAGCTACTTAGCTAGGTAGACACCAAAGCCACCCTCACAACCATAAAGACCTCGCTTGCAAGGCTTCACATTGCCCTAAAGAGGGCAAACTAGGACCCCTCGTTGACAAACGTCACTGCAGGACATTGGCTTCCTCAAAACTCCCCAAACTACAGCAAAGGTAACTCCTATTGGTTCTCTAACCTTCATTCATCTCTGCTGGAGTAATCAGGGAGGCTGCATCTATTCAAAGTTAAAGTTGACTGATATTTTTAGACACTTTTATCCAAAGCAACACAAACTTGCAACGGCGGGAGTCAAACCCAAACGTCCGTCAGTGACGTTAGCACTGCTCCACCACATCCACCTTCATCTCCGCTGGGGTCCTCAGGGTCTATCTCCACCACTCTCCCTTGGCTGGCTCGGTTGGTTAGTCTGCTGCTCGGCCATGACTGAAGAATGGTAGAACAGATTAGAACAATTTGTTTACCATCAATAACTCTCAAGTCTTACACTTGGATGAATTACACTGAATTCTGATGAAAGGTGCTGTGTTTAACATGGCCATATTTTGCATCTTTATTATGAAGAGATATGTAATACATATTTACGCATCACAGTATACAATGTTAGGTTATGGGTACAAAAGTGAGTCACGCTGCGCCGTCCGGCATTTTGATTTTGTTTGATTTTTTAATTATTTCCATAAATCTATGCAAGGTTCTATTTATACATTTACTCGTCTAGTTAAACTTTTTCTTTTTTATTGCATATAGACGTCATTGTCTATAGCTTTTGTCTTAATCCTAATAATATTCTGCTTATCATCAGTTGGCTGATAACCTCTCTGTAAAGTTAACGTTACTCCATTGGGCTGAAGAGCTGAGCCTTGGATGGACCCATAGGTTTGGTTCTTTTGGTGGATCCATCCATCCCTGATCGCCTGATCGCAAGTGCTAGTCTGCACTTCCAGCATCTGGTCAGAGAGATCACTCAGAACTGCTGTGGGTCTACTCTGAGAGATCCATCACTGTCCCAAGTCCGCCGAGCAAAGTCTGAGTTGAGAGCTGCCATGCTGGGCTGGCCACCTGGCGTCTGGATTGAGAGATTGCTCAGGAACTCTGACGTATAACAAGCTAGCATGAGGCTAATAACAAACTAGCATGAGGATCTGTGGCTGTCAAAAGTCCACCAAGCTACTAACCTGTGCTTCCAGTGTTACCCAGACTGCCAGCAAGGCTACCGGGTTGGTCTGTTCAATGGCACCATGCTATGCACTGTTCACACAAATAGCACAGACAGACAGATTTTGATTTAAAATGTCAAGATAATATCAAGTTTTTGTTTTTCTCACAATAATGTTGCTACCTTAGGGTAATTTTTTTTCTTTCCTCAACTTTAGGGGTGCCAATAAATGTGGGGGCCGCTGTACCCTGTTTATGTATAGAATAGAGTTCCATGTTCCCTGCTGTTGTTTATAGTAACTTATCAATGCCACCACCAGAATGTCTCAATTGCCTGCCTTGGCCTCTGTCCAAAGGCTGTAACGTTCATAAGAGACTGTCATCCTTTTCATCTCTCTCTTTATCTCTATCTTTCCATATATATTTCACTCCCTTCTATCTCTCTCTCATTCTCTTTCTATCTATCGCTCTCTTCCCCTCTGTCTGTGTGCGCAATTTCAGTTTGATTTCTCTGAAAAATAGCAGGAAAACATTATGTATTCAGAGTGCCCACAGAATCCTAGCAACAGACCCACGCACACACCCGAGCCTGAGGAATAAATCCCCACTAACACATACACAGGCATGCATGTTCTCTCTCTCTCTCTCTCTCTCTCTCTCTCTCTCTCTCTCTCTATGGAATATGGATTCACATAGTCAAAACCCACACATAGATACTCAAACATAAATCCATATACAGTAAAAGCCTAGGTAATATCTAAACTAGAACTTTAAACTTGAATCTATTAAATTAAGAATTAAGGGGCCGTTTATACGAGAACGATTGCGAAGGAAGACGACAAAATATTTTATCATAAGTGCCTTTCGTTTACACGGCGACCCCGCCATCGGGGCTTGAAGACGCAAAAATCTGAAGACTCCTTCCAGAGTGTAGAGTTTTGAAGACGACCCGGGTTGCGTCTCCGTCTAAACCAAAGATCCTTGATTACCTCTCTGGCTAAACTGTCAAATTAGAATGTCTGCGTGTGACGTACCGGGGTTCTATCACACCACCACCCAGCGGTCTGGAATGCATATCCAATCGAATATTACATACTCTTGCGTCTTCATATAAACAAAGATTTCCCCCTGAGAATGCTCGTCTAAACGCGAATAAAAAAATGAAGACGAGACGCCACTTCTGCGTCTTCTCTTTTCATCGTCACCGTATAAACGTAGCCTTAGTCAGTAGATAAAAGGTATTAACATCACAGCCCTCTCTCACAGAGCTGATAAGGGCATGTTTTTCCCCTGAGAAAATATTCCTGATTGCTGTGGTCCAACGATGGATGAATCTTTTGTATGGGGGGCCCGTCATCCACATTTTATATTTACACTTACACAGCTTACATTTAGTGGACATATTCTATTAACTGCATGTCAATCTTACCACAGTAAATCAGCAAAAACTGATGTGCAACAGGATTATTCCTTTAGTAGCAAGATAGCCTATTTTTACATTTACATACGCCTATACAGCTGATTTATTCTGTTAAGCACACATCAGTCTTAGTTCAGGGACCTAAAAAAAACATCTGTGGTGAAAAACGAAGCTCCTGAGTGTTGTGATTAACCATAGACAGCAGGTGGGCATCAGATGAACTTGCCAGGGAGGCATACGGAGACAGAGACAGACAGGTGTGTTCCTGCCAGCCAGGTGTCCTGAATAGAGGAAGCATGGAGTTTCAGTGAACAATAACAGCAACCTGAACCGTGGGACATGGGCAGGCTCCATTTCGCTGCTCATTCAGTCCGAACCCTTCTCCTGCCGTACGTCTACACCCTGAGGTCACCGCGCTTGTCAGTCCGTGGATTGCCAGAGCTATTTTGAAGTATACCCTATGCCCCCCCCCCCCCCTTCATCTAGGCTGTAGTAAAATTACTTTATGTTACCTAATTCGCCAGCTGTCAAAGGCTCCTTACTGACAGTTCAGACTTCTCTTCCATGATTGCTGCATCCATGTTGTGTTCTGACCACAACCTGTCTTACTGCTCAAATGTACAGTATTCCACTAGGGGGCACTGTTGTTCCAGAGTAAAATAAATATGACAAAATTTGAGAGCAGCAACTATTGACAACTGTCAGAAATGACAATGGGCACATATGCAAATAATAATAACATTTCTATTTTTTTCTCCTTAATGCATAAATGAGGATGTTTTGACTCTGATTGTGTCCTTGTTAGGCGCTACATTCAAATTCAGTGACTGCTACATTTTTCTCTGAAGTTGCCCCTTGTCTGACAACAACAGGAAGTGTGTCAAAGTGTGTACTTCCTTCCTCCAGGGCTTCTGTGGCAGGAGGCCCTAGTAGCTCTCTGATGACCACTGAGCTACACAACCACATACACTGCAGTATAACTCAAGTTCTATTGCTAACTGCTAACACAGAAATGTCTCACCATAAACCTCTCTCCTCTCTCTATTTCAACTCCACGTCCGGTATATCTCTGCATTCAGAGGTCACAGAGGTGAAACGTCTAGCTTTCATGGACCATAAAGAATTATGGATGATACTGGGGGTCAAACAATCAATAGAAAAGGGCTGCGGAGGATTTTTATGTGTCACCTCTGCGGCCGACAGCTGGTAGTGAACCCAGCCCCAGCTGCCGTGGCCAGTGAGGAATGAGACCGTTGAGAGAAGGTTATTGCCACGCAGGTAAATGTTAACGTCTTTAGCAAATGTTCACCTTCTTTTCTTGCGTCTTTTTCAGAACACACCAAGTGTGCTCGCTAGACGTTGGGGTACTGTCCATGAGCCACCCCCCCTCCTCCTCCTCCCCCTCCTCTTCCTCCTCACTGGGTCAATGTCTTCATCCTGCAACCCTCCTTGTCCCTGCTATGAGAAATGGGCTTCCTTCGTTAATGAGTACCTTTCCAAAAATACCTTCCCGTTTGACACAGCTAATGTTTCATTTAGATGGTTAAGCTTTAACAGATGTTAATGGTCGCTCAACACTAGAGGAGTCGCGGTCACCACTGGACTTGGCCCCTTCTCGGCGGCAACGTTTCTCGAAACCATGCTGCTTGGCTCAGATATCGGTAAACAGTGTCTGATATGACGCGGTGTGCGTCTCATCGCCCTCACTGATGCAGCAAACAGCGGAACACAACCGAGCACGCGGTCTGGCATGTGTGAGATGTCGTCATGGCAACAGATTGCACCTCACGGGAGGTCAAACACAGTCTGCTAGTCTGCTTCTCGGCTCAGCAATGGGTGGTGAGCTCACCAACGGCACACCACTCTCTCCTGAGCACTCTGCCACTTTCGGACAATGGCGTGGTAAGAAAAAGAACGAGTGACAGAAAGAAACTAAGAAAGACAGAACGCTCTCTAACGCCACTCTGTCTCGACCACTGCCCCTGGTGTGGTAAAGCATACAAGAATGGAAGAAAGAAAGAAAGATTCCCTACAAGTGATGGATCTACGCTCTCATAATTAACTGAAATGCCTCCTGCAGACTCCCCGAAATAAGAGGCTGTTGAGATTGATTGAATGGAGCCCAGTCTACCAGCCTCTCCTTACCCTCATAGCTGTCATTGGAGGCTTGCTGCTTGGATTAATTTACAGTAACTGCCTCTTGGCAAGCCGCTCACATGTATCCATTTATTTTATGACGTGGACCCTAATGAAAGCTCCCTGCACTGTGAGTCATACCTCTGCCCTAAATGGCTGGTGGCAAACAGCCATATTTTTTTTTTTTTTACTCTTATCAGATCATCCTGTTTGCACTGTTTTGCAAAATGGAACAAATCCAAGTGCACAGGTACTGTATCCATGATAAGTCTCGCTCACAGATATAAATGAAGCACTCACAGTCTGAGTGAGAGTTGTGTTTTCTCTCTCCCCGTCACTCTTTATTTCTCTCTCTCTCTGTGCTGGAAAAAAATCTCATGAAATGGAGCGCCTCTCCAGTGTGAGTAAAATGATCAAATAAAAAAGCGAGTGTCAGTTTCTTTGTGCGCTCCAGCTGTCTTGTACAAACGAGCAAGAGCCTGTGAGAGCAAATGCAATTATTTGTATTCATCTGCATTTGCATGTAGGCGGCACAAAGGGGGGAAAAAGCACCAGTGTCTTGTCTGTCCTCTAACAAACCTCAGAGGTACTATTATGTCCATTATCTGCCTGGACACATCGGTTGGACTGCATGAGGGGAGAGAAAGAGACGGGCCAGTGTGAGGTGAATGCTGTATCTCAGGACCGATTTCCAAACTAGACGCCTCCTTTTCCAAATGTGTCTCTCCCTCTCGTCTCTCCTGTCTCCTTGCCAAGGTCAGCATCCCAACTGAAGAAAGCAACAAAAAAAACTAAACAAAACAAAAACAAAGATGGCTGCCAGCGCAGGGGCCAGAATTGGGACGCTTTTTCAGTTGATGGTCGTCCAGGGGGAAAACTGCCAACTGGGCTCAAGCTCGTCAATGCCACTGCAGCCAATCCTGGTTCCCACTACTCCCACCCTGTTAGGATGGAGACTCGTTTGAGTGAGAAGAAGGATGTCTGTTTGTTATAATAACCACAGACCGTAGAAATGAAAAACCAAGTCCCCACTCTCCTCAACAGCCCTCTCAGTAACTCAGCATCCCGACTTCAGACACGCCGGACTTCATGCGTCTCATACAAACGCGTTCCCCAAAACCCCCCAAATTGCGATGGATAAATAAGCCCCTCGATGCATCATGCTCAAGTGTGCTCTTTACTTAAGGAGGGCTACTTAGCTTGTCATCCAGACCTCTGATTTGTGGTCAGTCACAGAGCAGAGGTGGATCCTTCACGCCGGTGCGCTCCGGTGAAATGTGAGGTCTGTATTGGGCTGTGTGAGAACAGCCAAGACGTGATGAGACGAGAGGAGACGTGATGAGACGAGAGGAGATGAAATGAGAGGCCGCATCCTTCTTGCCAGCCAGTCCCATGGCTCGCTCAGGCCTTAATGTGGACAAGCTGTTACCCTCCCCCCTGACGCAGTTTTCTCTCATTCTCTCGGACCGCATCATGAAAGCCATCGAGCAGGGAGGTCAGCTACAGAGGCCACCATCTATGCGGAGGGAATTAATTAGCCCTCGCCGGCGTTGCTTCCTCCAAGGGCAAGGGCAAAGATGGCTCCTATTTGCACCTTATTTCACGGGTGGAGAGGTGAGCGCCAGGGATCTTTTGTCTGCCGCATGTGCGCTCTGCTTTGAGGGTTGGAGGCAATAAAGGGATTTTCCACTAGCACGCAACACAGCCCACCCTCAAAACACTTCATCCTTAAGCACACACACACACACACACTGTAACAGAGAGTACACACACACACACACACACACACACACAGTCAATCTAGTATGTTCTATCATTTATCCTCACTAAAGTGCTGACCTGAAGAAAGGCAGAGTGGAGTCTCCAAGCTGCAGTTATAGCAGTGGCCTAGTGTGGAAAGGATTAGACTAACCCCAATGGAGACCATATGAATCCACTGAATGAGCCATGAGAGATCAATAGCAGCGAGGGACACCTTCATTATACAGACATGCTCTTTGGCAAAAATTATTCTTGCTGACTTATTAGTGAAGACAGATAGCATGACTGTTTTGAAACGTGTGGCATGTTTTTCATTTTTTTCTCCGGTCGACCATTCGGTCCATTATTTGGGGCCAGGAGTTTCCGGGCATCCTTGGCTGGTTGGCTGAGGCCAACATCACGGTGGCATTACCTCACTTCCTGCCATTGTTCCAGCACTTGTCCCATCTCCTTCAGCGCCAATCATGAGGCCCAATGCTCTGGCCACCGATCAACTGAAACTGGAGCCAGTCCACACCACCACCACCGTCAGAGCACCCTCCCTATTATGTGTGAGTGATCCAGAGTGTGTGTGTGTGTGTGTGTGTATGTGTGAGTGATCCAGAATGTGTGTGTGTGTGTGTGTGTGTGTGTGTGTGTGTGTGTGTATGTGTGAGTGATACAGTGTGTGTTTGTGTGTGTGTGGGTGGGTGATATAGCCTCACCACCACTGTCTGAACACTCTCTCCTTAAAAACCATGATGTCATCCCTCTCCTCTTGCGTGTCTCCGCTGCACTGCGCGATCAATTATTCAGGACATTTAATTGGATCAGCTGCGGGCGCTTCACCTCCAAGAGATCCATGTCCAGTAACGGCAGGCGGTCTAAAATAACAGCACTGGGCTGAGGAATGGGAGAAGCTAACTATGTGTGTGTGTGTGTGTGTGTGTGTGTGTGTGTGAGTGCAGCCAAACTGCACTGAGTGAGTCAATAACACTTAATGAATGAACAATAAGCGCTTCCCGGACTCCTGAATGAAAATATTCTCCTCAAGTGGACGCATGAGTTCACTGATTGCACATGCTGCTCTTCCAGACGAAAATAAATAGATATGAAAAGAAAATTGTCTTGAAGCTAAACCGGCATCATTAAGTCAAAGCACTCAGTATGTAGTCAGGACACGTGTGGGTGTTGGTCAGAAGTTCCCCCCTGGTCCACTCACCCACTCACCCACACCCCCAACTCAGGCATCACCAGGTGCCAAGCCCTCTACCGTAAGCCTCGCATGGGGGGTGGGCGGAGGAGGCCACAAAGCAAGACCTTGTGTTTGAGCTCCGTCCGTGGAAGAACTCCCTTTCACACTTCCCTTCTCTCTGCGCTCAGTTTTAATATCCTGACAGTGACAGACCTGAGATCAGAAGACAAGGCTGCTTATCATGCCCCAACCCGCCCCCCCCCCCCGCCCTCTCTCTGTTCTCGTCACCCTGGAGGCCTGTTCATGTTACGTTATGTGCCACTGATCGGTGACGTGTTGCGGGGACAGTCGGAGGGGGATTTCATGTTGAGAAGATTTCATACACACAGTCTTGTGTTTTCCATGGAGAAGAACTATAAAACAGTTGTGGGCTTAATGGATAGGCCTGGATCTACGCATGCCCATGACAAGTGAAGCCATATCCACAGTGACTCGACTGTGTTCTTAGCCACTCCATTCCAGGCTGCTGCTAAATCTCAAGCGGTGAAAATTTACAAGGTGACATGGAAACGTCCCGAGGATCGCGTTGCGCCACAGTAGTCAAAACCCCAGCATGTGAAATGTTTATAAGACAAATTATTATGTGTTGAAAACAAAATACAAAGCGGCACTGTATACGCGCCTTGGCCCTTGAGCCAAGTGCTACAGCACTGCGGTGGGCAGGAATGCCGTCTCATTGGGTTACATCAGCCAGTGACGGACAGCATGGCGGGGGCACTAGTGGCGCTCATGAGGGGTTAGTCACCATCACAACATTATGACTTCAGGTAGTGAATGCGGCCCTTTCATGGGGATCGCTGTGAGCCGTCTTTTATCACTTGTAGGGGTATGATTCACAAGCCCCTCAGTGTCCTTTGGCTGCGTTTCAAACCTGGTTTCAGGTGGAAAGGGTGGAAACCACCTCCTCCTGCCAAAGCCCTCTCTAACCTTCTCTCTCTCTCTCTCTCTCTCTCTCTCTCTCTCTCTCTCTCTCTGAGCCTATTTCTCTCTCACACCCTCCATCTGTCTCTCTCTCTGACACACACACACAGAGAAAGAGAGAGAGAGAGAGAGAGAGAGAGAGAGAAACCCACACATGGCTTCTTTTCATCACCAGACACTGGACTCCTTTCACTACCAGAGACAGTGTCCTGCACTGTCCGTCTCCGGGCTGCAGCTGGGGATATAATACCTGCAGGTTCAGCTGGTGCACTCTACACTGGTGGGCCAAGCCCAGCCCAGCCGAGCCACTCGCTTCATGGACCCTCCTCTTCTACATCCATCCGGCAAGAGGAGAGTAAGAGAAGATAACACTAGAAAAAAAGAAGAGACCAGGCATGACTCCCATGTTCTAGTTAGAAACTATGCATGTGTCTGTGATCTCTGAAATCAGTTGGAACAAACAGCCATAGGTGGGATAAAATACATATTCAAACATGTTTTTAAATCGATGCTACTGTCTTATCAGCCTCAAAAATAAACCACACACCTAAGGAGTTTTTGTTAATATAATTTATTTTAACAACTTCAACACAAAATGGAGCATGTCTCTATAGTGCTATTTGGAATGTGCTTAAGGCTAACATCATCCTAAAGGAGGGTAACAGAACACAACTCATCTGGGCCAAGCCTTTTATATACAGTCTATGGGGCCAACATACCTTTGGAGTTGTCAGGAAATGGGCAGCAAGACATGACAAGAGGCCTGTGAAGTCTTATTGTAACATGGCGTGGCCCCCTTCACCCCAGGCAGTGTAATAAAGACTCTTTCATGTCGTAGGTGAGCAGAGAGCCCATGCGTGTCCAGCTGGATCAGTCACAATGTCCAAAGATATGTGCATGACCAGGGGGAAGCAGGGAGTCGCACAGCAAACTCTCAATTTCCTGAATATATGTTTCCCTTAAATCCCCACAACATCTACAACACATCCAGGTGGACGGGGGGAGGGAGAGGGAGAGGGAGGGAGGGATGGGAAAAACAGAGTCCAACAGTGTAAGTAAAGCATAGGGTCTTTTCAACATGCCCTCCAGTAGCTCTTCGCTAGTTGAGATTCCGAGAGCTCTGTGTTCTTACCTTGGTCTTGGTGATGTTATTGCAAAGACATTTTGTACATGGGTTGAATAAATTATTATCCCATATATGCATTGAGTGCACCCCCCAAATAAAAAAGCCAATAGTATCACTTCCATTTAATCATCTCTCTCTCTCTCTCACGCGTTCCCAACGGGGCCATTGCGTGAACCTTCCGCACTTTGCTGCAGGTTGGTGCGGCTCATTAAGGGGAATCATTACAAGATTTCAGCATTAGCCCCGAGCAGTATGACACACCTTGGTACCGCGCGCTGAGAGGATTATATCTACGGTTTAAAAACGAAACGAGAGGGGGGAAAAAGATCATGAATGAATAAAGACCAAAGCCAGGCAGGTTCCCCACATCAGCACTTTTCCCCCAAGGTCGTTTAAGGACGAGAAGAAAGCACTTTGGAGCCGTAATGAATATCCCTCTCTCCCTCTCTCTCTCTCTCTCTCTCTGTACGTGCTCTTGGGGGAAGTTCAATGTCATATTGGATTGCTGTAAATCGACCGGAGGCCTTCGGTAACCTCTACCACCTCTAAAGTGTCCACCTGTAGCGCCGTGGAGACCCTCTGATCCGCTCAAGGGGCCCTGGCTGGCCGGTCAGCATGGAGATGGAGATGGAGACTTCCGTAATCTCCTAGCTGATAGCTGAGGTGCGTTCAAATTCCTTTAACGGAGGAGAATGGTCGCGGCGAACATGTTTGTCTGAACCGATAAATTTGAATGATTTTGTGTAAACATTCCATCTCAATGGTGAATGTCCAATTCCCAATATGTCTGCGAAGAACTACCTCCTGAGTGTTCGCAAACGTTCACAGAGAACTCAAGGCAAATGGAAAGTGAACGTTTGCCTATGCTTACGAATTTGAACGCATCTCTAGCCGTTGGCTGGTGCCGGGCCACTTAATGTACATAATGGTGCTTGCACACAGTGCCCAGACAATGCTTGACAACAAACCCCAACATTGGCAGTTGCTGGTTGCTGTCTTTAGAATGTTCAAAAAACCAGCTTCCAACTTCTTTACTTACTACTCATTACTCATGCCGTTGGAGCCGAGTTGCACCAATCACATCGATGTATCTGATATAGGCGAGCCAGGGGCGAGCTAAACAGACGATGACAGTTATGTCAAAATCCGGAATCAGTCAGTAAACATTGGTCATAGTGTTATCCAATTGTGTGCAGTGATATTTTCAAATGCATGCTTGGTACCGCACCTCGAGTTGGGCCATTTTCATTACTCATAGCCAGACCCTAAATCTTTTCTAGATTTGGGTCTGGATTTCTAGGCTACCACACTGCCCAGACAGAGAGTAATTGAAATGAATTAGTTTTTTGAACATGTCCAACTCCAACAAACACAGACTGATAATAATAATAATAACAATAATAATAATAATAATAATAATAATAATAATAATAGTAATAATAATAAGGCTTTGCTAACAAATGTTTAGGCATTGATGGTGCACGCTGACCCAGCTGTTGGCATTGGAGTTTGTTGGGTTTGTTGGGGCAGTATGAAAGCATCTTTAATCCACGCTGGCTTGCCCTGGCCCGGCCTCTCTCTGCCCTGCTGCCATCGCGCGTGGTCAGTGAAGTCACTTTTTTATCGTCTCCTGAGGTATGATGTCACATGTGCCCCAGCGGTGGAAACCGGAGGAACACTCATAGGCTTGGAGCTGCGCAGAGGGAAAATTCTTGCAATGCAATGAGTCAGGTGGACGACCTTTCATCTGCGTTTCCATTACAACGGCGCAGTGACCCCCACATCTGGACCTGGGGGGGGGGGGGGGGGGGGGGGGGTATATTTGGTGACTGTATTGCAGTCCTAACCGACTGACTTCACAGTGTCAGAAAGATAATTTGGTCGCTAAGGGTAACATTGACACAGTCTTGCGAAAACAGAGACTGCAAGCGTTGCGAGCACTGGATGGGAATGTGGAATTCTGGGAATCCAGCATGCCATGGGATCCTTCCCCGTTTCCCATGACAGAATGAGACGGGATGTGGACTTAAGTGGAGGCCAGTGATCCCACTCACACACACACACACACACACACACACACACACACACACACACACACACACACACCAAAGGCCTTTTCCTGGAAGTTGTCTGAGATTTTAATTAGATTTTCCCCCAATTCATCCCACATCTCCCATGTCCTGGGGGGTCAGCGGGGACGCTGGGCCCTTGGCAACAGGGCAACACTTATGACTCCCTCTGACCTTATGACTCCTCCTGACCTCTAACCTGCACACACACACACACACACACACACACACACACACTAGCCCTCTGTACCATCGGACTGATGCGTGAGGCTGCTCGAGACTGGCTTGGAAGCCGGAATAATCGGCTTTGTTCCTCTCTCTGCTGCAGCTTAATAAGCCTATTGATTCAAAGACGAATCGATCCGCCCAGTCAATGCCTGTAGGTGGCTTGGTACAGAAAAAAACAGGGGTTTGTGTGTGGGGGGGCCTAGTGCAGCCGATAACAAGGATCCCCTTTGTGTGAAAAAGGGAACAACCTCTTGCGAGAGGTGGCAGAGAACCAATTCACAAATCATTGCTTGGCCCACAGCTTCGTAATTGGCTGCTCCCAAGCCAGTCCTGTGGGCTTGCTTTTGTTAAAGGGGGTAAAAAATCGCAAAGGGTACCTGAGCTTGTTCTGAGTGCAGTGGCTATGAACAGGGGCTTGTTTTTCAAGCAAGCCGCTATCAAGAGGACGACGGCGGCAGCAGGGGACCAGTTCCCATTGTAATGTCGACCAAAAGGCTGGCTTGTTGGAGCCATCGCACGCGCGTGTTCACTGATAGGCCGCTATGAATATTCAACATAAGTATATCTAACAGGGCCATTATGTGAGGTCAGCAATGACATGCCGTGGGAGTTTGGGAGCCAGGCTGTTGCAATAATTAAGTGTAAAACGTCCCGCCGCTGTTGAGCATTGTGCACATAGCCATGCAGATATAAAAGGAACTGGGCCACATATTTTTGCATTTCTGTTTTGTTTTTAATTTGTATGAAATGCTGTGCAGATAAATGCGGAGAGTTGTTCCTGATTCTCGTTTCGATAATTATGCCAAATTATACATTCCTGCTGACCCACAAACTAGGGCAGTGCTTAATTAGGCCATGCCAGGCTGGGCAGCACATAATTGATCCTAATTTGCTCCGTTCATGGTCTGAGCAAACCCAAAGTCAGTTTTATCTTTTCCCCTGTTACGTGTGGTGCATTGCGCTTGACTGGTGTCCCTGTGCAAATGGGTCATTTGATTGATTTCATGCCATCCCTACTGGCAGTGTATCATGTGAGTGTGATCGAATTGATTAACTTGTTTTGTAACATTTGGTCCGTAGATTCAGGCTTGACACAGGATGCCCCCATTGCTGTCTGTGGTCGGTCCACATGAATCAGTGACCATATGTGACCTCACAGTATGTCATTATGACATATGCAAGCCAGTGATCCGCAGCCTCAGATCAAAGCATTGTCCATAACAACAAGCATGGAATGGTTTCACTTACAAATCAAAGAGGATGGGTGGGTTACTGCGGCAACTTGCATCATGAAAAACATACCAACCAGCACACACACACACAGGGGCGTAGCCAGGATTATTTTATAGGGGGGGCCAGCTGGGTCCAGACTTTTTATTGAGGTGGCACTTGGGAATCAAAACTACTATTTGAAAACTACTCAAAAAGTTTTGAAGATTAGGATAGCCTATTTTAATAATGGCAATAAATTGTGCAAAGCCAACACTGATACACAGGTCAGTTTGTTGGCCACTCCAACATATTTTCCATAAATAGGTCAATGCCGATAAAAAATATTATGACATTATGCACCTTACTTAATCAGTTTTATTTAAATGATGTTAACTCAAAGAACAATAATAAATACTACAAATATTGTATGTATATATTTGATCTCATACTGATTACTCGTACTGGCCAAACTATATTTCTTTCTGATATCCACTCCAAGTACTTGGCTGTAAGTAACATGGCTCTGAATTAAGAAATTAACCCTTAGAACCCTAGACTGTTTTAAGGGCTTTTTCACTACCTTAGAAACATTTATCCTGGTCAATGTAAGTGCCATACACACATGCTATATATTGTTTTTTAACAGAGTCTAGGCTACCCAGATCTGGCACTATTTCATGTATTAATACTTGCATTGATTTCATTTTGATTTTTAAATAATAAAAATACAAATAGTGTATTATAAAAAATTCTTATATTTTGACATGTATCTCACCACTGCAAGCTGGCACATGTGTGCATAGGCAGACTGTTCTGAATCTGGCAATATCATTGCCATGGTGGAGGGATTCTCTGGGGCTGAGCAAATGTGAAAAATATGTGGTGTGTGCCTTATGGAAATAAATAAGGAATTTTTTTTTTAGCCCTATGGCTACTCTATTTTTGGCCATTCTCACTACCTTTAGTTATAAGCAGTTATCCTGGTCATTATAAGTGCCATTGACACAGTAATGAAAAAAACTCTTTCTGCGCTCCATATCTGTGACACGAACTGGGGGTCGTTTCTAGAAAGCGTCGTTTGCTAACTTGCGTCGCAACCTTGGTAGTACGCTCCATCGTTCTTGGATTTGGTGTTTCTAGAAAGGGTAGTTCGAACTCTCAATCGCAAACAAGGACGCAAAGTTTGGTCGTTTGAACTACTGCCCCTAGGCAGTCGCACTTATGTCGTTCCTTGGTAGTTGCTGTTGGTGTCCGGAGCGCCTAACCAAAAATCACAACTGCCTAACCAAAAATTGCGAAGTGGATGTTTATCTCGTGACTCAATGATTGATCTATCCTGTAGCTTAATTTTGATTAATACACTGACTCCCCTACTTGGCTCATTCTTGCTATTTATGTTAATTCCAGTATTGCCTTGCTTTTAGTATTATAATCTTCCCAGACTCTTAAAACAGCAGTGATAAATGGTGTAGTGGCTAGAGCAGAAGACTTGTTATCCCAACGTTGTAGGTTCGATTTTCTTATGATGTGAGATTGTCCTCTTGCTTCTCGCTACCTGCAGGTGAACTGTGTGACACGTAGATTCAATTGTTTTTGACTGATGTATTGTACCTATGATCTCTCTGGGATACCCAGATATTTGTCCAGGCTATATATTTTTTCCAACACAGATATTTAACACAACTAATGACTCATATTGGTCTGCTTAACTGTTTTATATACTTGCAATAGGTTTAGGTTTTGGCTGATGGCAATGACAATACCAGCATTAATCACTCGGTTTAGATTAGAAACATGTCGACATAGGCCGTGACAGAACATTTCTAGGGGGTGGGGTATTACACGTTGTCGGAGGTAGCGAATTGCGACACAGGTACGATGCTTTCTGGAAACAGGTGTAACAGTGTCGTTGTTTGGTCGCAAGTTGCGTCGTACCATGGTGGTTGAGCAACGTCGTTGCTAACTTTTCTAGAAACGACCCCCTGATGTAGATTGAAGAATGACCATTTTTTTATACGAAAATATTTCTTAACTACAAAAACTCAGTGTCTAAAAACTCAGTGTCATTCAGACTCAACCCTCTTGTTGTTTTATTATCTTTTTCGTTGTCGTTTGAACGTTGGCAAGCAGGCATGTTGCGGTTGCAATTTAAGTGAAATTTCTACAGTAGGCCTACAACATGCTGTTAGGCTGGGCTACTGTCAATGTACTTGTACAGGTAAATGTTCAACAATTGCTGGTGTACAGGTTATATAATCAATTAGCTAAATTGCATCTACATTTTCATATTAGAATGTTTTGTCAAGTGTAAGCTTAAACTACCGTGATCAATTTAAGTTCCCGTGCCCCCGCTGCGTCATGGAAGCAGTAAGTCAGTCGCATCAAAAATAGTAGTGGCACCCAAGTGACACCTTGTTGTTGTTTGTGTCAACTGCAGTTTGTGCCATTTCTGCTGAGAAAATGGGGTGCGTGATTCATGAAGGAACCCGTCCAAACTTAACGGGGACCCACTGTACACACGCACACACATACATTCACAGTAATCATACGTATGACACATACTCACATAGTAGACATATGTACGCACAAACACACATACGCAGGCAAACACACAAGCACGCACACACATACACACACACACACACACACCCACACACATAAACATAAACGTGTACACGCACACATGCACACAATTCAAGAATTTCTCAGAATTATGAACAGGCAAGATGGGGGTGGGGTTGTATACAATTAATTTTACATGTGAAATCTATGAACTAATCATGTTTTGGTACTTGTTGTGAGAATTGTGTGTGGAATGCAATTTAGTGAGACAGTTAGAATCATATAGGCTTTCAGCGTGATTTATTTTTGTGGAAAAAATGTGCTGGACTGGGCGGCGGTCATATTTTGTACCGCTCTGCGGTACATCTTATTAGCATTAATGTTCCAACTCATCAACTCACCTGTTACTGAGGTTAAGTAGTAGGCTAGCCTAGTCTACTGTCAAGTGTTTTGAATTGTCCCGCTGCTGCTGCTGCTGCACTAGGCCTACTCACGATGTGATCAGAACCGTAGGCTACACTTCCTGACTGGGCCAGTGGTCGTAGATAGAGTGCAGTAATTTGTTCAGTCCCTGCTTTGCAAAGTGTTGTCGAAAACGGCAGCAATTCTTTTTTTTTTTACTTTTCACTGAACGGAGGTGGGGGGGCCAGCAGGATGGCCAAGCTTTGACCAGTGGAGGCCGTGGCCCCCCCTGGCCACCACATAGCTCCGCCCCTGCACACACATACACAAATTGTACACAACCAGTGTAGCCACAGGCACCATTTCTGGAGAAAATGACTAGTTAAGTTACATAACTGTCTCTATCACAGAAATGTCTTCAGTACCTCCTGCACACACACAGACACACACACACACACACACACACACAAACACACACACACACACCTCCGCCCAGCCTACCAAAAAGTGACTTAACTGTTTTATAACGGCCCAGAGAATGAGACAGGGAGAGGGAGAGAAAAAGAGAGAGTGGTAGCGAAAGAGAGAGACATAACTAGAGATGGAGAGAGAGAGAGAGATAGGGAAATGACAGAAAGAGAGAGAGAGAGAGAGAGAGCGAGTCTGAGATGGAGAGATGGAGAGGCAGGCTGTGACAGTGGGGTTAAATGCATTAGTGTGGCTGGATTGAATCAGGCCAGAAGAGCAGCCCTGGTGCCGGAGACAGGCACGGGCTCCCTGGAGCTGATTATGAAACCATCGTCCACTCTGCACAGTCGGTGCTCCCCGAGGCGCTACTCCCGTCCCGAGACAAATCTCGAGGCAGTTTTTCGAGATGCTCTCACGCTGCTATTTCTGCTCCTCTGTCCTCGGCTTACCTCTCGCTCGCTGGGACCCCCTGACAAACGCAACGGACATCCACAAAGGAAGGAAAAATGTTGGGTGCTGCAGCTATTTGTCTCAATCCACAACGGCAAACACATCTGACGAATGTGCTGCTCTCCAGAGGATATGTGATATGTAAACACACAGACACACACACACACACACACACACACACACAAACACTCACTCACTCACACACACACAAACACACACACACATGCACAAACGCATGCACACACGCACACACACACAACATACACACACATACACAAACAAACACTTTTCATATACAAGCACATTAGCCATCTCCCACTGATTACTGAATATAGAACAAAGGGACAAAAATAATCACTGAATTGTTCACGTTTTTCATATAACAATGATATATAACAATGGTTTTGTTAGAGGAGTGCGTCAGTTTTTCAAAACACACACACACAAATAACACAGATGGGGGGAGTTCCATGTGGTTAAACTGCCTCCCAACACACACACAGACACACAAACACACTCTTACCCAGCCAACTCCAGCCCTGTTGCTCTGGCCTGTTCCCTACACACACAAATATTTGGCCCGGGGACAGCAAATGCTTCATATTCACGCGTTCTTCCAGACACATGTGAGATCACCATCAGTCTCCAGTGCAACAAATCCTCCCTTTACATCCAGCCATGGCCACCACACCCCCGGAGAGGAAAAAACAGCGCTTGACGTGGAGGTTCAGTGTGTCCTAGGAAAAATATAATCTCTCTTTGTGTGCGTGCGTGCGCGCGCGTGTGTGTGTGTGTGTGAGACTGTATATGTGTTTCTCTGTATGCGTGTGTGTATGTGAATGTGTATGTATGTGTGTGTGTGTGTGTGTATGTGAATGTGTATGTTTGTGTGTGTGTATGTGTATGTGAGAGTGCATGTACTGTATGTGTGTGCGTGCGTGCGTGTTTGAGACTGTATATGTGTTTCTTTGTATGCGTGTGTGTATGCAAATGTGTATGTATGTGTGTGTGTGTGTGTGTACAGTATGTGTGTGTGTGTGTGTGTGTGCATGTGTGTGTGTGTGTGTGTACAGTATGTGCATGTATGGAAAAGCTGTTGTATAACCGCATCGTGTTTGGCTCTCGTCCAGTTTGCCTTGGAGCAGGGTCACAGGACAAGTCTACATATGGTTCCGAGAGGGTGCAGGACTCTCAGGACTGTGCGGGGTGGCAGTAGCCCACACTGCACCCTTTGTTATGGCTGCCAAATCACCACATTGTGAGTGGCTGTTGAAGCTGCAAGGCAGGCAAAGCCTATTGGCCCAATACCACAAGCCAAGAATCTCTCAGCACACACACAGTGTTCTCTCTCTCTCTCTCTCTCGTTCCCTTTCTCTCCTCCACCCCCTCTTCCTCTCCCTCTCTTTCTCTCTTTCCTCAACTCTTTGCTCTCAGCTCCCCACAATTCCACCTATTTTTACCCTGCGCTCCCATGGGGCTTTCAATAGCTCTCGCTCCCACTCTATCTTTCACTCTACTTCTTTCTTTCCTCCCCCCACCCCTCTCTCTCTCTCTCTCTCACTCTGCCAGTCTCAGTGTGTCTGTGTGTCTTCAGCAACCTGGCGCGACTCTTTATTTTGGGTTCCATTCATGCTGTTGACGTGAAAATGGGTCTCTCTCTCTGTCTCTTTCTCTGTGTCTCTGTCTGTCTCGTTCTCCCAGAGTATTTTGGAATCTAAAGCACTGGGAAGAGAAAAGCTGGCAAGAAAGAGAAAAGAAAGAAAGACAAAGAAAAGCCTAAGAGCAATATAGAACTTTATTGCCATAGTGAAGAGCAATATAGAACTCTATTGTCATAGTGAAGAGCAATATAGAACTTTATTGTCATAGTGAAGAGCAATATAGAACTTTTTTGCCATAGTGAAGAGCAATATAGAACTTTATTGTCATAGTGAAGAGCAATATAGAACTTTATTGCCACAGTGAAGAGCAATATAGAACTTTATTGCCACAGTGAAGAGCAATGGAATACAGATAGTATTTAACCTTTAACAATTAAAATTAAAGGTATTTAACAATTAAAACAATATTTTATTTTATTTATTTATTTTTATTTTTTTATCTTTACCTTTTAAACTATTCTTTCACTATTGCCCTTTTATGCTTTTATTTGTTATTACTGTTTGCTTTTGTTTATGTAAAGCACATTGAATGACCTCGGTGTATGAAATGCGGTATATAAATAAACTTGACTTGACTACTTTAAAATGAAGTAAATTAAGTAGTATTATTTACACATAGGCCTATGTATAAATAATGTATAAGTATACATGTACGTGTATAAGCCCTACAGCTATGCTATATCATACAGTAAGTATAGGCTAGCTTATTGACAGTGGCAAATAGCATACAGATGGGAGAAAGCCAGAGTGTGTTGCCTTGTGAAATCCCGTTATGCAACTGTGCTCCTTGCTGGCATATCGCATCTGTTGTTTGGGGAAAAAATAGCACAGAGGAAAAAAAAAACATGCTGTGCAATTAGCTCTGAGTATCCCCAGGGTAGCGGTCTCCCCCAATCACGACGAAGCAGCTCCATGCAGCCAGCGTGTGTGTTACTAAGCAGACAGGACAGGGCGGCAGGGACACACACACACACACACACACACTCACACACACACTCACACTCACACTCACAGTCACACTCACACTAACATTTGCAAAGAGACATTTTTGCAGTCTACATGCACCCATGCACGTATGCACACACATGCACACACACACACACAAACACACACAAGCATGCATGCACTTTGCACATCCCATGTTCTTCCCCAGCCCCGAAAGCTGCAGGCTAGAATTAACCCCCCCCCCCCCCCCCCCCCCCCCCCCCGCCCTGTCATAGGAAATCTATGGGGGCTTTAAATGGTGTCGGATTTAGAGGCCATTTCCCGGCCCACAGACTGGCCAGTCATAACACGAGCTCCACGCATGAGTCAGTGGCCCTCGCAAGAAGCAGTGCACACACACAGCACACACAGCCAGATTCATGGCGGCATTATCTGATGTATCAGTCCACAGCAGACCACCCCCCCCAACACACACGTACACACACACACACTCCCTCTCCCTTCGTCTCCCCCCCTCACTCGCTCCAACATGAGCAGCCCGCATGAGTGTGATCCTCTTGATATACTGCCACTTCCCAGTCAAAAGGGGTGGGGGGGGTGTTGTGAGGGGAGGGGTGTTGTTATGGATGTGGCTCTCTGTTTCCTGGTTTCTACGGAGACCACCTACACAGACCTCATCACCCCAAATCCTTCAACACACTAATGAATCCCTCTGAGGGATTTGGCAGGGGAGGGGGGAGTGTGTGTGTGTGTCTGTGTATGGTGTGTGTGTGTGTGGGGGGGGGGGGGGTGCCTGCACAGCAGCTGAGTGACGATGTAATGACTCAGGCCTGACTGACTAGCATGAGTTATGCCCATACTCAGATAGCACACAGACACATCACACGCCGTTCCCCTGTCCCACCGAAAAAGGAAGAAAATCTGTGGATAAAGGATCCCAACATTCCACACAGCACATAGAGGTGCTTTGAAATGTGGATTCCATTTACTTCCCAAGAGACAGAGAATACTCGTACTTGCCTGCAACAGTGGGGTGTGTACAGAAAAACCCAGTTGGAGAGAAATCAGATTTTGAGTCCTGGAGTTCGTATAACAGCTGAGTAAATATATTTAATGGGTTCTGGTCAAAAAATTTATTTGACATTTTGAAACTGAGGTCTCTTTGAAAATCTCAATTTTTTTGGAACAGGTTTTCAACTTCTGTCATTATGATTATAAGATATATGACTTGAAGTTTGAAATATGCCATTTATAGTGAATGCATTTACAGAAAGAGAAAGAGAGAGAGAGAGAGAGAGAGAGAGACAGAGACAAGAGAGAAGGGGGAAAGCAGAAATAACCACATCAGCATCACACCAACACATTTTCTGTCACTAGGACTTGGCATGCAGAAACACATTTCCTTTTGTGCCAAGGCTATATAACAACACAAATGAGTCAACATAGCCTGCACAAACAGGAATGGTTAAAAGCGCCGTTTTAATGGCTCTGGCCTTTAAAAAGGGAAAATAGCTTTGTGCTACAACACTGGAGTCGGTGAATGCAGCTGATAGCCTCCATTCTCTGGTGTGAATGGGCAGCCTCGATGGCATAAGGGTGACTGATGCATTCTTTGAGGGTACACACGGTGTGTAGAAAGGCCTAGCACAACAGGAGTCATATTGATAGTAGTAACAGGTCTGGTCCAGACATGAACACCATTCACAAAGCGTCTGGGGCTTTCACAGCGATGCACCACATCAGCTTTTATTGCCCTGGCTCACGCGTGCAGGGTGAGGGGGTGGGGTGGTTGTCACCGTCATCGACAGGCTGGCTATCTGGTAAAGCTGCTTTGCGGAGAATTGCCCTCTAGCATCCATGCTAGCACCTTAGTGACATCAATCGTTCATTGAGGACGGGGACCTGGGAACTGCAAACTGGCCGTGGGACAGGGGCGAGCGAGCGGAGTGGCGCTGGACTGTGTCAAGCACTCGACTGTTTTGGAGGCTGAGGAGGGATGGAAAAAGCTTGTCAAGTTGCTTTTGGCTTCGGCAGAAGCCCTGGCCCAGCTTGAGCAGAAATTAAATCTTTTGAAGGAGGGAGGGATGAAGTGAGGGAGGGATGGGGGGGTAGAGTAAAAGGAGGAGGAGAGCCAATGAAAGAAAGTAGAGAAACTTTGTTTTTCTTTCTATCTCATTTTTTTCTGGAAAGGACGACAGAAATGAAAAGTGCCCCTGGGTAAATTCTTCTCTCTCTCTCTCTCTCTCTCTCTCTCTCTCTCTCTCTCTCCATCTCTTTCTCTTCCTCTCTCTCTCCCTCCCTCTCTCTCCCATCTCTCTCTCTCTCCATCTCTTTCTCTTCCTCTCTCTCTCCCTCCCTCTCTCTCCCATCTCTCTCTCCCTCTCCCATCTCTCTCTCCCTCCCTCTTTCTCCCTCTCTCTACATCTCCCTCTCCCTCCCTCTCTCATGGGAGGCTCTGCTCGGAGGCCATGCATGGCCAGTGGGCTGACGACGGCGGCGGCAGCAGCAGCAGCAGCAGCAACAGCAGCAGCAGCAGCACAGTAATCTTTTCAAAAGGGCGGATTTGAGCAGCCGCCAAGGCAGCCGGCCAACTATTTCTCATTTGGAACTGGCCTGCCGGTGACCCTCCTGTTGGAGCTCAGTGCGCTGGAAAAACAAAGGCGGCGGTATGGAGTGAGCGAGGGAGGGAGAGAGGGAGGGAGTGAGCGAGGGAGGGAGAGAGAGAGAGAGAGAGGGAGGGAGGGAGAGGGCGGCTGGCAGACTGACCGGGGCCCCACGTTTAGCCCTCTGAGCCAGCGCTGGGAGGGACGGAGGAGAAAAACACGGAAAACCACAGGCCTGGTTTCAGGAACATCTGCACAGCCTGCCTGTTCCAAAGAGAAAGAGAGATGGAGAGAGAGAGAGAGAGTGATGGATGAAATAGAGAAACAGAAAACAGTACAGTCTGCATGTGGCCCTTCGGGCCTTAGGATAAACATGCGAGAGCTGAGGTTTTCTTGACCCCTATTTTTCTCTTTCTCTCTGTCTCCCTCCCTCTCTCTCTATTTCTTTGCCTGTCTCTATTTTCCTGCAATGATGGATACTCTTTCAGAGGCACTTAGAAGTTACAGTAAACTGAAGTTCAGCCAGACAGGCAGACAAACGGACGGACAGACAGACAGGCAGGCGAGGGGGCGGTAATTAGCTTCAGCCCGTGGACTGAACCAGAACAGGGGGAGAGGGAATCACAGTGGACAACACCAGGTGGAGAGTCAGTGGAGGCCACTTCGGGCCTTTGTTGGGTCTGAACAAACACACGAAATTCAACATCCTGGAGCCAGATATCATGTCTTTGCGCGAGGTTTATTGCCCCCCCCCCCCCCCCCCCCGCCCCACACACATCTCCCTCTCCACCCACCAACTCTGACCCAGTGCAACAGGGGGAATGATGGATGATGTAGACACTATGGTGACCAGCCTTTCTTCTGGGGGAACAGAGCAGGAGTGAAAAACAAAGACAACCCCCCCCAAATAGAAACTCAAAGAGAAACTCCTCACTCACTCTCACACACACACACACCCACACACACACACACACACACACACACACACTGTGGTGTTGTTGCATTAGGGTAAGAGAAGGAGAAATGGGGGGGGGGGGGCAATGGACAAGCAAAACAAGCCTTAGAGATTTATGACCAAGATGATTATGTTTTTTGCCAGAATGTCGAGAAGAAACATATACTTTTTGAAGGGAGATTTTTCACAATCTTAAAATAGTAGAATCATGCCAAAGGGAAAGCAACTATCAAGGGAAAACAACAATCATAACTACTTAAAGTCATAAAACTAAATTCAAAATTGCGTCTCCAAAACATTCCTTTGGTCGTCTTAACAGCATAATTCAGAGGGACACTAAAAATATGCACGGCTCTTTTTTGGCATTTCCAGAATATTAAAATACTACTCTGGGAAGTAGAACAACTCCATTTGAACCTGTCAGCTCAACGCCGAACAGCTTAGCCGACAATATATCACGGTTTGAATATGTCCTTGAGCGTAGAGTGTGGTCTTCTAAACAGAAACACCCACCGTCGTTTTTGTGACCTCCCATAACTTGGAGAAAGTAGCCTGATATGAGAGGCTCTCACAGTGTTTGCCAAAATTCTACACTGCTCGATGTAACTGCATTACCAAAGGGGAATCGTGGAGTCATGACAACGGCGGAACACACAGAAACTACACCCTGGGCCTTGAGGTCCAGAGGAAACGTTTCGTCCTCCTCTGTCTGTCCAGTGAGGACACAACCCCATGTCTCTCTCGCCTCATCTCCGCACAGATAGGCCCGGCCAGGTGCCTAGAGTGAATACTTAATGCATCTGTGTCCGTGAGTGTGTGAAACAGTTAACTGTGTCGGGCCAATTAGCGCCCCGCTTCAAGCACACCACACACACACACACACACACACACACACACACACATACACACACACACACACAAACAGGAAGCCTAGCTTTAAGTCCCCGGCAGACACCAAAACAAGTCTGTGTGAGTCAGTGATACAATCAGCTTTTGTTTAATGGAATGGCGAAGGCCTCCGAGAACTGGGTCCAGGCCTTAAGTAAACACACATTGAGCAACTCGGCTGTTGGCCCCGTGCCACTCCTGCAGAAGGGCTGGGCTCTAACGAGGGGAAGGAGGTTTTGCAAGCTTGTCATTCAGTAACACAGAGGAACATGCCGGAGCTGTGTGAACATACTTTGACCCTTAAGTATTTGTGTGTGTGTGTGTGTGTGTGTGAGTGTGTGTGTTTGTGTCTGTGTGTGTGTGTGTGTGTGTGTCTGTGTCCTGTTTTTTTTCTCTGAAAGGATTTGCTGTACTCGTTAACTCCTCGGCTGCCATGAGACCGGTCGGATCGGGCCTGTTGGCAGAGCCTGTTAGAGGGAGGAGCAGGAGAGAGTTAACTAGAAGCATGTGCGCCCCGACATGATGGGAATTCTGGAAGCACTCTGTGACCTCAGGAAGAAGGCCCGCCCCATTGGCTGGCTGTAGGATCACCTCAGTTTGCTCTGTCATGGGCTGGATACATCATGTAACAAAAAAAAGGAATAACACAACCCCTCGAAGGCATTGCTCTTTAGAGGATTATTCACACACACACACACACACACACACACACACATGGACACATACACACACACATGAACACACACACACATGGACAAGCACACACATGAAAGCATACACACACATGAACACACACACACAAACACACACACACACACACACACACACACACACACACACATTCACGTCCTTCCCATATCCTGCTGACGTACACTAAAAGGCTCCCATAGCAACACTATTGTTTTAAGGCAAGCAAATGACTGTTTGCCTTTGTAATTACTGTATTTGTCTGGCAGACAGGAAAGGGCTCGAGGTGTGCAGATGCAGTATCCACAGGAAGTCCCAAAGCTCTCGACATAGCCAGGAAGGGGTTCTCAGGAGGTGGGAGGGTAAAGGGGGTGGGTGAGGGTTAAGTCCAATCTTCTGTGGAGAGATGATTAGCGTTTATTATTTTGCTACACTTCAAAGCCCATGAGTGTCTTGTCTTCCTTGGAAGTCAGCCAAAAGCCATCAGAACTGAAAACAACTCAAACAATATTTTAGACCTCTTTCATGCTGTAGCTTGTAAGGTTTTTTTTCCACTGCAGGTAAAAGCAGCTTCGGGGCAAGCAGTGACGCCACCATGTCTTATGCACGTGGGTGTGTCTCTACTTTTTTTTCCCTTCTCTGTGAGGATTGTCTCCGCCACCTCATGGCGCCCTCCCAGCCGTATCTGAGAGCCGACCTTTGACCTCAGGCCGTAACACACTATACTGTACCACGGCATTGACCCCCCCCCGTCATGTGGGTGACCTTCCCAGCCCCCAACCCCACCCCCCCCCCCCCGCCCCGCTTTCACTCTCTCTTGATGTCCTCGGATCTCCCTTCCCCTCTGTGCAGACGGAGGTGGGGGGTCTTCTTGAGCAACAGGGAGGAGGAAACGGAGGGAGAGGAGGAGCAGGAGGAAGAGGAGGGGGAGGCCAGGAGGAGGAGGAAGAGGAGGGGGAGGCCAGGAAGAGGAGGCCAGAGGAGACACAAGAGTGGAGTGTAGCCGAAAGACTGATGAAAGACAAAGAAGTGGGACAGAGAGCATCGCGCACCTGGAGTCCATCAATCACTCAACACGGGTCATCGCGCCCTTGGACCTCCTGGCTCACTAGTGACGGAGTTAAAACGACCGCCTCACCCCCTTCTGATCAACACTCTCCCCCGACACAAGAAGACCCCCCCCACCCCCTCCCCCTTCCCTGGAGCTACGACACTGACAGCAACCATGGCCCACTTAAAGTTAAACAGGAACATGTGGTCAGTTGTGAGATACAATGTAATGTTGCATATAATTAACCATTAACCTGAGGACTTCCTGTATGTTGGTATTTCTCTGTAAACACCACTCACCATGAGTCATTAGCCTCTGGGAACACTGGTTGAAATCCAGGAACGTTGGGTGAAAACTCAGCTGAGTCTGCCATGTCACATGTCGTAGTAGATGATGATTTAAAGAGTGATAGGTTCTCAGGTTGTGGTGGTCTGCCCCTTTTGTGAACTAAAAGTCCTCCTTTGTCACACTTAAGGATTCCCTCCGGTCTCTTCTCCTCCTGTATTAAGGCCCGCTAAGCGACTGACTGACTGTAAGTGTGTGTGTGTGTGTGTGTGTGTGTGTGTGTGTGTGTGCGCACGGTGCAACCAGCTGCAGATGAACTGCTGAGAGTGACAGCAGGGTGTCAGCAACAAGGCCTTGGCGTATTTGATCAGCTGTGCATTGAAGTGCTTGAGAAAACGACGGGAGCACCTGACCTCCTCCCTCTTCGTCCTCATCTTCCTCATCTTCCTCCTCCCCCATGCTACTACCCCAACCCTGAACCATCACCCCCGCCACCTACCCAGTACCCACCCACACACACACAACCCCCCCCCCCCCCCCCACACACACACACACACACACACACACACATACACCATCTCTCTCTGCAATCCTTGTTACACAATACCAGCCCTCTCAGCAGCGGGATACAGCACGCCACACTGTGTCCAGCACGCACACAACAAGCCTCTTTCTTCACCCTGGGAGAGGGACCGCCATGCTGCTCTTCTGTCACTGATGTTTGTATTGCATTACCGCTCTCATCTTTAAGTGTCAGTGGAGTTGAGAGGAGAGAACACCACTTTTACACACACACACACACACACACACACACACACACACACACACACACACACACACACACACACATACACACACACACACACACACAGAAACACACACGCACACACACACAAACAGCAGGGTGGAGAGGAGCTGAGAGGAGAGAACACTTTTACCTTTACGACCTGGCGTGTCCGTGTGTGTGTGCCTGCCAACCGGCCACGTGGTAGTGACTAAACTTATGACCGAACCTCTGCAATATTCACACGTCCTGTTTTTCATTGTTGATAGCAACAGTGGACTGGAGTGTACGACTTCCTTTCTCAGGAACCATGGGGAGAGTACAGTAGCCCAGGCCCAGCGGATTAAGCAACAAGACGATGAATAATAGTCATTAGTTTCTCAGAGTGTACAGTATGCCAACAATGTAAATGCCGGTAAAGTGAGGTGTGATTAATGTGTGTGTGTGACGTGTGTGTGTGTGTGTTTGTGTGTGTGTTTGTGTGTGTCTGTGTGTGTGTGTGGGGGGGTCCGTGTCTAGTCTTTATGTGTATGTGGCCTGTGTTTGAATGAGTTCATGAGAAAAGATGTGTGCTTGAGCAAGCCTTACAATAAAAACAGATGTTTTGGAAACCATTTCTTGGCTCGAACATTTACGACATGTAACTATTAACATATCTTTTACAGCACTACATGATTCACATGTTTCTGTCAGTGCAATACTATGAGATTTTATGCGATAGCATATTTACTTCCCCAGGCGGCTGTGAGGTCATGTCATTCATAAGAACTGTATGTGTTTGTTCTTGAATTGGACCCATCGCCTTTCATAAATCTGTCAGACAAAAGGGAATGTTTTTGTCATGACACAAAAAGCTCAACTTTCCAACCTGGTAACCACACCCTTGAACAATAAACCAAAAGAGCAACAAGAAAGGACTCGCCTCCTTCCCATCCCCAGCTACGCAAACACACACACACGCACATTCAGGGTTAATGGTTAAGCAATGAAAGCTGGTCTGTGTCGGTGACACCACACACATACACAAACACACAGACACACACACACCACACACACAAGCCCACACACACTCATCAGCCTCTCTCCTCTGATCCCTCGGCACCTGTTGTGTGTGTCGGGGGCTGTCAGGTCACATGACCGCTTTGGGTAAACACCAGAGCCAGGTGGCCATGACAGAGCGCCTGAGGCCTCTTCAACCGCCATACCGGCGAGAGACTGTCTTCACTTCCGTGTTTTACTTTTTTTTCTTTTTTTTTATTGTTTCTTAGCCCGGCCCAGCTGCATTGTCATTGGCTCAGGCCACAGTGAGATCACGTGGTGGTTACCTACGTTACCACAGCCCATGGTGATGACGAGAGAGATTTCCTGCTTTGTCAGTCACACGTTGAAAGAGAGCGAATGGCAGATCACACGTACACAATGTATTATCTTGTTAGCACAAATCATCACCAGTTGCTAGGCAGAGACTAATTCCAATTTTGCGCCGAACTTGACTTCCTTCTTTTCTCAATAGTAATGTGATGATGACAAATTATATGATAGAAAAAAATACACTTCACCAATTCATTTGACTCAGCTTACAGCCAAATACAATATCAATTCATCAGCAGTTCTGATTAGATCAGTGGTAACAGTGTGAGATAAGCCACACGTCAGCCAACTGTGAGTCTGTTTCCAGTGGTGTGTTACAAGGCCTTCCCAGGGTGCATTTCTCTCTGACGCATGACTGTGCGATCAACAGCACACACGCTCTCTTTCTCTCTTACACACACACACACACACACACACACACACACACACACACACACACACAAACAAACTCACAGACCTAACCACATCTAAAAGAGGATGACCTACTACATCCTGCGCTTGCGGAGCTGCTGCTGAAAGTCCTGTGTTTCGTTTCTTCTTTATCGGTAGGAAACTGTGACTGGGGAGGGCAGCGTGGGCCCTGCAGATCACAGCTGACTGACTATACAGCACATGAGCCTGTATCTGTTCCTTTTGCATCAGCATGGGGAAATCCAGCCAGCAGTGGGACATATACAGGGCTGTGTGTGTGTTTGTGTGTGTGTGTGTGTGTTTGTGTGTGTGACTGTGTGTGTGCGACTGTGTCTGTGCAACTGTGTGTGTACGACTGTGTGTGTGTGTGTGTGAGCATGTGTGTGTTTCTGTGCGTGTGTTTCTGTGTGTGTGTGTGTGTGTTTGTGTGAATGTGTGGTGTGTGTCTGTGTGTGCATCAGCCATGTGATGCTGCTGGGGGTGATACTCAGAAGTAGTGTACTGCCTCATAACCCGGCAGAGATCACAGATGAGTGTGAGAGCTGAGCGCTCACCCCTTTCTCTGCTAATATTGAAGAGAACACATTCTTCCGCACACACAAAACAAAACAGATGATGTTGATTTATGTGCATGAAACGTGTGTGTGTGTGTGTGTGTGTATTACATGGTTTTGTAATAAATTAATATTATATGTGGATGTGAAATGGAAAAGGTCTGTCACACCTGGAACCCCATATGTGCTCCAATCGGCCGAATGGAATAACAGGCGGCCATTTTATAATGAGTTACCAGTTGAATGCAGCCCATCATGACTACACTAACTGGATTCAGTTTATATAATACACACACATGGATGGGGAAAAAATAACCATAATGTTTATAAAATCACCATGTTTGTTCTTAAAAGCTGTCTGTATTTTTTCCCCCACCAACAAAGAAGTCTCTGTCATGCTGTCTCATATGTCTGAACTGATCTTCAATGACTGTCACAAAAAGAAACAAGTAGAACACCCTCATCCCACCAGAAACAAGATAACAGCCCACACCCACAGGTCTCTCACGGGTAAAAGGCCACACTCTCTGACACACAGAGATACTGAAACGTTTCTTCTTGTCTTTTTTCCTCTCGTCCTGTTCCATTCAATCGCTGATACTGTTACACAGGCTCTTCCGGGAACCGAAGGACGCCATTGTTCTCCGGACACGCCGTGTTCTATTCTCGCTCGGCGGAGTCCGATTCAGGGCAGCGCCAGACGGTGCAGCCAGTTCAACTCACACAGACGGGATTCTGTTCTACCGGGGGGGGCATTGCTCCTCTGATGACCAGGCAGGACACAACACAACACAGCACACACAAACACACTGCACACGCATGTGACATGGATGACTCAACGTGCTGGACATACTAGCAGTCTGTTTGAGCCAACTGCCGGCCTGGTAATGCAAGCGAACTGGCCACGCAGTCATGGAGTGTCTGTACCTGCCTGCCAATTACTTTCTGTTAGCTGTTAGGGAATAACAATAGAGAAACAGGTTATGGTAGTGTGATGTTGAGTTTGTTTGGGGTGGGGGGGGGGGGGGGGGGGGGGGGTAAAGAACGACTGATCTGCAATGAGTTTGCATCAGTAGGACTAAAGCGAGAGGAACTTTTTGATGATACCCACTGCTGTCAGTTTGGAAGCGGATAACATCATTTATCATTTATCAACAGCCCCCACCCCAACCAGACACACACACACACACACACACACACACACACACACTCACTCACACACCTCACTTGCATCGAATACTGTTGCCTGCCTGCCTGCCTGCATGCAGGCCCGCTAGAAGGCAAGCAAACCAAGCAATTGCTTGGGGCCCCGAGCTGGCCAGGGGTCCAAGACAACGACTGGTTAAGAATAAAATGCAACGACAAACTGTGAGCGCCCCTTTGATAGTCAATGCAGTAAAGTGCAACGACACTGTTACCGGCAATACCGGGATCCCCCTCAAGGGGGCCCCTCTCAGTAGTCGCTGACAGCAGCCAGCCAGCCAGGTTCGTGAGCTCTGCTGCCGGGAAAATATAAAACCTTGCAGTTATGTCTATGGTCATAATGAAGCGAAGTTATGCGTCTGGAAGCCAGAAAAGAAAGAAGAGAAAGGAAGAGGATGACAAGAAAAAACAAGATAGTGGTAAGTGATAAATACACTGGATGAAATAGCTCTACTTGTCTTGTACAAATGGTGTAATGTCGCAGCAGGAAGGCTAGCCTAGCAAAAAATGTTTATGTTAACTACCTGCCTGACGGCCCATTGCTGCTTGTAACAAACTAGAACAGTTAGCGCAACTTTTTTCCCGAACGGACGGAATATGGTTACATACTGTAATATGTTTATTAACGGGATAAGGAAGACGCAGATCTGTTCCAGAATCACTGTTTATTGTATTTAATGACATAACATTGCTATAGCTTTGTAATAGGTTTTGATGAAAGTGGCAGCTTCTCTGCTATACTAACTATTCGACCATGATAATCTATTTACCAAATGGGGGTTAGGAAAACCACACGATAAATTCCGTGCATCAAAGCAGACTGGAACATTCATGTCTAGTAGTATCATGCTTGCCAGCTGTTTACTGTCTTTAAGGCACTGTGCGTCTGTCCAATTCTCAAACAGCAGAATGCTTAAATGCTATGTTAAGCTACAAGTAGGCCTAGGTCAAGGTATAACATTAGCTTGGGATGTTTTTACAGTAAGCATTGGTAGTTGTGAAAGTAGCTGCATCCCTTCTAAATATCAAAATATGGAAATGCTAACATATCTTTTCTTTCTCCCTCAAGGTGCTTTGCTTAAATTTCTCAGCCCTCAGGCTCTTCCTAAGGATACCTCCACTGATGAAGGTAGAGTGAATTTCTCTCACTGAGCTGAGCTGTTAATGACCATTTCCAATATGCTAACAGTGGTCAAACGTACTTCACAGGTAATTTCAGATTTTTTTTTTTTTCAATTATTTTCCCAGGTACACCATCAACTTCATCCTCCATTCATGAGGAAGAAGCCGACATTGGATTTTATGGTATGGTGATGTTTTTGCAAATGTTCAAATGTTCAAAATGTTCAAACTAATGCACAGTATATATGCAACAGCAGTATTTGCACTGTCAACATTTTTTATTTATATAAAGTGTGGGTGAATTTAAACTGTATGGCTATGCTGTGGTTCCTGTAGGCGTTGCGTGCGGTGGGGGGGCATTTTGCTTGGGCCCCCCAAATTCCTTGAAACGGCCCTGCCTGCATGCCTTTGTGAATGATAAACTAGCTGCAGACCTCATGTAACCTTGCAAATGAAGATTTCTCTTTTGAAGCCAGACTGAATCATGTGCTTAGAAAACATCCCTGGCCTCAGTCTGCCTCAGTCACACCTCACCCACAGGTGTCAGCATGTCAACTCCAACAGTGCACTGTGAAGGCATGTACGTGTGCAGCATACTGTATGAATCCAAGACAAATTTCCCCACAGGACAATAAAGGATATCACCACACTCTCTATATTGTTTGCAGCAGGGCACACCAGCTTCCATGCATAAATACTGGATGTAGCCTCCAGCTACGGGAAGCCAAGTAATTGACAGCTAGCTCTCTATCTGCTGCTGTGATAAATAGAAATAAATACAGTAAGCAAGTGTTTTACTGTGTGTGTGTGTGTGTGTGTGTGTGAGAGAGACAGAGAGAGGGAGAGAGAGTGTGTGTGTGTGTGTGTGTGTATGTATGTGTGTGTTTGTGTGTGTGTGTGTGTTAATATCCCAAGGACATCATCTGTCCGTCTGCGGCTGAAGCTGTAGCTCTGGCGTGTTGTCGTCGTGGTGACAGTGCTGACATTTCAGCCCGTTTGGCCAGCCGCATATCCCATGGGTAGAACGCGGAGACTGCATGAACACTCACTGTCTGACAGTCCCTCACTGCCACTTGTTTACTTGTTGTTTCCCTTTGTTACCCTGTTTCCCTTTCATTTTTATTGGCCATTGAGCTCAAATATTGTCCATCTTTTGCCAGAGTCACGGTCTGCGGCCTTAATCGAGAAACACTGTATAGCCTACTCTACACACAAGTGAATGTGCCTCAGACACCAGAGCTGATAGTCTAGGAGGTTATTCTCCTTATTCTCCAGGGGAAGAGTATTCACAGTCATTAAGTTCATAAATTTTACGTGGCGTTTATGGCAGAAATAGCAGTCACTAGTATCCAGGTTTCGCTGTCATTGCACAAAGGTAATGATCCTCATATCTCATGGTTGAAAGTACACACCGATGAAATTCTAATAATATCCCTGGGGTTTCCAGCGGCTTATGTACCATTTAGAGCTAATCACCCTGTACTTCAGTAAATTGACACATAACTTTCCATTCATTCCATTAAGACGTAATTGTTGTTGTCAAGCAACCAGCACCTTATGACTCAAAATTTAATTACATTTTCATCCAGGCTCCAGTATCCCTTCTGGACAATGCAAATCAATGTGTAAATAGAGTCTTTTATGTAGCTGAGCTTGTGAAGCCAAAAGGCTCAGTGAGATCTAGCCAGACTAATGGAAGGAAATGAGTTGGATGGGTGTGAAACTGTACTTAGGCAGCCATGTTTTCCCAGACATGTTTCATTCTGGTGACTAGACAGCTCTCAACAAACTATTTCAGGCTATCAAATACAACAACACCGTAAAAATAAACATTTGAGCAGCTTTGCATGTATTAAATACTGTAATCCTCATACATCTGCTGATTTCCATTGCGTTCCACCAGCGAACTGCCCTGACCAATATGGCGGCACTGTACACGTAGAAACCTGAGGCCAATGCATAAACTCCATCTACTATTCTATGAGTGAGACGCGCTTCTTAGGTATTACCACTATGAAAGCAGAGTGCCATTTTATCGTAGAATGGGAAAGGGCAAATTTGTCATGTATACTGTAATCTGTGCAGTTAGAGGGGCACATGCCCCCATGAACTCCACTGGGGGCATGGAGGGGCACTTCATCCAGAGCATGTGATGGTGTTGATCACATCACTGCCTGTCTGTACCAGGATGTCATAGCCTGACTGGGCTACCCCACTCTTGGACTGCCCCACTCCTAGACGTAGTATCCAGACTCAGGGGAGATTGTTATCAGCTGATTATTGTCTGGTAGTTTATATGTTTATTGCTGCTGCTTTTTATTGTCTAGTTTGTGACCTAGAACCTCATCTTTAATCTTGTGTTACGGCTTGCAGTGCTGTTCCTGCTGCCTGGGATGAGGGAGAAGAGAGGAGGAGAGTGATTTTTTTTCCAGGCGAGGAGGGGGGTGGGGTTGTCTACCGCCCCGTCACTATTTATACCCTGGCCCCCCACACAACCAGGTAACCCACACCATCCATTGCCATGGCAACCGGGCGGAATTACGCCCAATCACAAGACGGGAACAGCTGAGAGGCAGCGCGGTGGGGATAATTCTGATCACAAGGACGTCTCAATAACAAAGAGACCTCAGAGAGAGGGGAGCGAGAGGTCCCACGCAACACACACACACCCTTCTCCCCTCCCAATGGAGACTCACATCCAATACATTACACTGGCTAATCAATTCAATCAGACAACGTTACATTCAGTATGCGTACGTTCTTATTTAGTTGTTGTTTCAAGGCTGAAGGACGGTGCCTTCAGTCTAGTCACGGCCTCTGATACGAGACGTGTGTTCTCATCCGCTTGGTTTGTTGTCATGTTTGTGTTCCTGTTGGGTTTTTTTTTGTGGGTTTTTTTGTTCTCTCCCTCAGCTCCCTGTGCTCCTTCACTTCACAGAACTGTTGCCATGGTAACTGGAAGCATGAAGCAACCCTTTGATGTGTGACTCCGCAGCACAGCGTGAAAGCAGCCGGTCGATGCATGGTTGTTGTTTGGGTAAGTGTGACTGTGTGCACAAATGTGCAAAGCCTAGTGTAGGCTATACATATTTGTTTATTTCCCTTCTCTCTTATAACTTCACACATACATGCTACACACACTCACACATGTTAAATAGTGTGCCTTTAATGCATAGAATAGAAGTCTGTATGTCAATAAAGGCAACATTGTAAAGGTCCTTATCAGCAGTGGATGTTTCAAATATTTTATATATGTCCATATTCCAATATTTCCATTGATATTTCACAATGCATTCATTTGACAAATGTAACCAGAACTCTTCTGATATGCGATTTATTTAAGGCTGGAAAACAGTGACACTCACAAATAATTATGTTGCCTCTTGCAATAAAGGAACATCAATATGAAATAATGGGAATTAAATGAATGTGGTAATAACAATGCAGACGTTCACACAGGGTTCAGAGCGAAATAATCAACAGCACAGACATCAAAAGTGATGAGGTTGGCAAAAAATAGCTTCCTTTGATATTGGCGAAAAGATTACCAAACCGCACAGCTTTCCACATCATTAGAATTAATTTCGCCCTGGTATCAACCCCATGTTTGAAATGTAAAATCAGAACAAATCCTTTGTCCTCGGTGGAAGAGCTAGCATGTAGGGAGGCATCCCATCCAATCGTAAATTGTGCTTGCATCATTGCTTTTTCAACTCATGAGGGGCTGAGTTGCTTGTGATTTGGCGGGAAGTGGAAAGTTAATCACAAGTCATTTTACACATTCTCACCCTCCTGCATCAGTCCTAATTTGCCTCCTTGCATCAAGGTCATTTCTGGGGCAATTATTCAGCTTTCATCTCGCTGACTGATTGGCAAACAACTGGTTCTGTGGTGTGTTCGTAATGCCCAGAGATCGCCATGGTCCGGCAGCTCCAGTAATTGCATTCCACTGTTTGAGAGGAAACAAAAATATTGCGCAGCAACCCTCCTCCTTAACCTAATTTGAGGACAGGGTAATTTGTTTTGGCTTGTGCATGTCCATGGCGACAAGGGTAGTCTAGAGAAAGGGAGGCCAATCAGACTGGTTGGATATGAGATGAGCTCGACCTCTATGAGGCCTCCTCAGTGTAATACAGCACAATACTATATGTCATCAAGGGCATGATACAGGGCAGCGTCAACAAGACAATGTATATGTGTTGTTGGTATATCTATCAGGGTACGTTAGCTATACGCTTCCCAACTTATAGGTTTTAATTACACCTATTGTCATAGTTATTGTCATTTATTATACCATCAGCTTGGTTGCACACAACAAACCAATTTTCAATTTAATCAGCCACAAGCTAAAAAAGAAAATCCATTCAGTAAACTTGCACCTCTCTTGCCGCAGATGTTTTGGAGGAGGAAGTGTAATTGCACACTGATATGGGTGACTGAACTCTGTGTGGAGTTCAGAAAAACACCATGCAGGGGGAAAAAATTTGAGGTAAAAAAAGTCTAAGCTGTTGGATGTGTGTGTGGGTAATGGCAGCACAGGGTGTCATGAGCAGTGATAGGTGACTCCCACTAATGATAACACACACACACACACACAAACACACACACACACACACACACACACACACACACACACACACACACACACAAAAAACACACTCTATTTCTCCTCCACAATCGCACCTGATGTCTCACACACAGACACACAAACTCTCTCTCTCTCTCGCTCTCTCTCTCTCGCGCTATCACAATGACGGCGGACAGAGGAGGCGTCCACCAGACCAATGTGTGTATTCATCATGGCTGACTGACTCAGTCGTGCCTCGGGAGTGCACCCACTCCTCTTCAAGTCCTCACATGAATAATGACAACAACAAAAAACAAAACACAAAAACAACAACAAAACAACAACAGCAATCCTGACAGACAAAAAAACAGAGAGTAAAGAGAAATCAGAGCAGGATGAGTAAGCATCCTGTAGCAGGTGAGTGTGGTCTCCTGCGGTGAGTGTCCCTGTCTCTATCGGCAAACTGCAGAGAGAGAGAGAGAGAGAGTTTTTCCTGTGGTGAGTGTCCCTGTCTCTATCAGCAACCTGCAGGCCCCAGGGCCACACCACGCCAAGGCTCACGGAGAGCAGTGCCAGCGCTAAGCCCATCAGGGGACATGGAGAGAGAGAGAGAGGGAAAGAGACAGAGAGAAAGAGACAGAGAGAGGCTTAGAGAGAGGGAACCAGGGAACATAGAGAGAGAGAAAGAGACAGGGTGAGAGAGGGTGAGAGAAAGGCAGAGAGAGAGAAAGACCGATAGAGGCCCACCAGGGAACATGGAGATAAAGACAGAGAGAGAGAAAGAAAGAGATGGAGAGAGAGAGGCACACACAGAGGACACAAAAGACCAAATAAGCAGATGTCGAAAATGGGAAAGTAGTGAAACTATGCCAATGAAAATGTTATGAAGTATTAAATAAATACTGACTGACACTAGGAGAGTAACAGAGAGACAAGGAGGAAAAAGTATTCAGCTTTTATACAAAGCCACAGATTGGTAACACTTGGGTGTGGAGAGCAAGTCTACTATTTTGTGTATGACCCACAAGGAAGTGAAGGACAGAAAAAAGAGTGTGTGTGAGAGTGAGGGGGGTGACGAGGAGAGAGATGAAGAACAGGCGATGGCCGAAAGGAGATAAACCAATGAGCGCCACAGCAGACAGATCCCAGAACAGTTGTCGTTTCCGCCTTTTCACCTTTCCTTCCTGTGCTGTGTTACTTCCACAACAACGTCTCTAATGCTACTAGACAACAACTGAACTGTACATGCTAAATCTAGCACTTACCACTAGACTATTCCCCTTCTAAAACTGTCACTTGATTCTATGTCCTTTTCACACTGTACCTTGATTGTTTGCCTTTTTTGTAAGTCGTTTTGGATAAAGGCGTCAGCTAAATGACTAATAAATGTAAATGTCTCTCAGCTCTCAGCTCAGGTTAGCATCTCCTAACAAGCACTGCTATCTCAGACTGTGACGAACCCACGACAGAGACTGTCCAGGCCTGTCCTGCCATGTCGGTTGGGTGGTGGGAGGGGGGCTGGTTGAGGTCAGGAGAATGAGCATGGCGGTGGGTGGGCTGAGTCCGGGGTTCTTCGAGGGAAATCAGACGATAAACAGTTTTAAGTGGCTGTACACTCATGTGAATCATGCATGATTGCCATGCAAAATTGATGCTGGCTCTCCGCCGCTCAGTTATGTAAGTCATTGTCTGTGTGCTGCTGTGTTCTCCGACTGCACAGCACTGAGGGTTCTCTCTCTCTCTCTCTCTCTCTGCCCCCCCTCTCTCTGTCTCTCTCTCTCCACTCTCCTCTCTCCATCCTCTATCTCAAGAGAGAGAGAGAGAGAGAGACAGAGAGAGAGAGAGAAAGAGAGAGAGGCAGAGAGAGAGACTGTTTCTCTTTTATGCAGTAAATGTGATGGAATTATTAAATCACTCTAGAGTGCATAATGCACAAAGATCTCCAAGTTGTTATGTATCGACAATAGCTTGAATGCATTATGGTATTTTGGTAGCATTTTTCCCCAAGGAAAGCCTCACATTGCATCCCATTACAGTGCAGTTGAGGTGAATATTTCATTTGGGCATACTTGGGAACAGGTGTATTGAACAAAATGTTCAAGACACAGCTAGAGTTTTTGCTTGTCCCAAATTCCCTTGAAAACGGTCTTGCCTCAATGAACTGTGGAACATAAATGATGAATCCTTGAAGTGGGAACAACAGCTATTGTTGCCTATAAACAGGCTATTTCTCTCTCTTTCTCTCCCTTTCTCTCTCTGCCTGCTTATCATTTATCGCCTGACATGTCTTTGTCATCCTGCAGCAGAGCGCACTTTTTGCACACTGAGTTAAGCCGGAACGTTCTTTCAAGAGGATCAATCACAAGCCTCAGCCCGTGACATGGAGGGGTTGGTGAGGTTGGGGGATGTGTGGGTAGTGGGGATGTGTGTGTGTGTGTGCGTGTGTGTGTGTGTGGGGGGGGGGGGGGGGGGTGGTATAAGGGGGGTTGGTGGTTGTCACACTGAGTCCAATGATATAAAGCAAGATGAAAGAGCGAAACCTTCAAAGAGCAGGCACACATGTCGGGAAAAGGACGAGGCGGGCGACGTCTGTGATGTGGATGGATGGACAGAGCGCCATGGCGACGGCGGCAGCGCTGACACTGATGCATGAGGCAGCTCATCTCTCATGTGGGAGCAGGAAGTGAGATGGTGGGTCTGAAAATACCTCATCGCTTGGCTCCAGTGGAGACGAACTGACCAGAGTGGCTGAATGAGTCACAGCCGTTGGGGCCAGTACACTTCCCAAGTATAGACTCAAACAGAACTACCCAAGCCTTTTATTGGCCTGACTTTGCACTAGTATTTTATTGACAATTTGAACCAAATTTTGCTGCTCTTATTTTTTCATTATTATATGTGCCCTCTTATTTACTTATTTACTTACTTTTTTGTTTACTTGAATGTTATGTTTGTCTGTGGACCTAAATTGGTAAAATATGTCTTGTCTTCACCGTGGGATAGTGAGAAACGTAATTTCGATCTCTTTGTATGTCTGGAACATGTGAAGAAATTGACAATAAAGCTGACTTTGACTTTGACTTTGACTTTGACTTTCCCTATTAGCTTCTGTTCCATCAGCTGCATACAGTATATGTGCTGTCCATCACTAAAGTATCATGTGGTCCCAGTTACTTATTTTTTTTACTTATTTCAGTATGACTCTAAGCTGGTGGAGGAATCAGTCAAGTAAAATACAGTAGGTCAGCTATGTTCAAACCCCTCAGTTTTCATCAGGCATTGTGTGGTGTGTCTGCATCAGTGTGTGTGTTTGTGCATGTATGCATGCTCCCAGAAATGTGCCTAATGAGTGTGAACAGGTAGGCATTTATCCCACAGTGTACTTGCGCTCTTGCAGAGAGAGTGCTAGCCAAAGTGAGCGAGCTAATGATCCTAATTACGTCATGTCTCAGCACTCACCTCTGTTAGAGTGGCATCGCCGTGGCAACATCCTCCCTGAGTCAGGCAGCATCATTAGCGGAGTTGAGTCGACCCACGCCATGGGCAGTCCGGGCTGCACCCTGCCCAGGCTGTGCCCAGGTGGAGTTCTGCCCGTTAGGAATGGTACTCAGTACTGGACCCGTCATCACAGATACTGGCTTTGTGTTCACAAATGATGTGTTTGGATTCTGTGGAGTGGACCTCCTGATAGCCCGCCTAAAATACTTTCCCATGTTTTGAGTAGGCTATTTTAAGCAAATCATCTTCTTCCTCAGGCTCAAGGGAATGCAAAGCCCAGTCTCATTCTGAGGTACACACTACAAAGCACTATATGCATACCATACATCATCTATAATCACACACTAACGTTGTCTCACTAGAGTCTGGGTTAGGACTAAGTGACTTCTAGTAGATGCAGTGAAAGCAATATGTTCCTCATACAGTGGTTTACAGTGTAAAATGTATACAGACTTCCTATAATGTAGAACAGATCTTCTCAATGTGATCTCTTGCATTCTTTGATTGAAAAGAGGCTAAAGCTATATAGAATTTGTTCTCATATGACTACTAGACCAGTTAGCCTATAGCTTAAAGGGAGCTATAGGTCTAAGCCACTTCCAGTGAATTATGCCAAGCTAGGCAAATGGTGTGTTATTGCACGCAGAGAAGAGATGTGTAGGTATCTTCTTATCTTACTCTGGGGCAGACAGCAAATAAGCTAATTTTCCCAAAAAGTTCTAGTGCTAAGTACTTAACAAAAGTGCTTAACTATTCAAACGACTTTCTCCAAAGTCAATACTTCCTCTCTCTACCAGGTGTCATTATATTTAGAGATGTGACACACTCTCCCCCCCTCTAACACTAATGTATGAAGCAATCACCTGTATTTTACTAAAGCACTCCCCCAAGTCATTAATTGAGCTTGATTTATGAGCTGCAGTGTTCGTGGAGCCTTGCAACAGACATTGTCAACCACGTGAGGCCAATAGCCATGAAGTAATGCTGAATTGCCTCATCTGTAATGAGTGTGGCACTATGACGTGATTAGTGTCTGACAGTGAGGTAACCTCCATGGATGAGAAAGAGAGAGATCTGATCTTGTAACAGCTGTCACTTTTCTTTGATAATGAAAAGGTGTTTAGGTGTATTTAGCTGGAGTTACTTACTTTTGATGAAGTAAGTTTTCTTTTTCAATAAGAGCCAAATCCATCCTCCCCTAAGTCCTTTTCGTAGACTTTGGCCTTTTGCGTATTAGGGGGGAAAAAATCTTTTTGAAAGATGGATTATTCGCGCACTTGCAGATTTCGCCTTTTGGCATCAAGTGCAAAATGTTTGGTCAGAGGCCAACAACTGCAAAAACAAAAGAAAAATAGAAACTAAATACAGCCAACAGATGCTGTCTAGACACCGGTTCTGAGAATAAAGTTGTGATTTTCATGTGGTTACTTTCTGAATTAAAATAATTTCCCCAATTATTCAGAAATTACCTTTTGCTGCCTGCACCCTTGAGGATGTGTCACTGAGGGAGCAATTTGTTCCTCAATATCTGCCCTAGTTGGAGACAGACATACTTCTCTACTATTTGGTGTGTTGAGAGGGAAACAGATAAGATGAGATGGGTGCTGCTGCACAGTGCACAGTAGACAAGGTGTAGAGGATATAACTGGCTCCATGGCACAGACTAAGTAAGCTGCAGGCCCTGAGAGAGTCTGTGTGTGTGTGTGTGTGAGAGAAATGTTAGAGATCAGGGCTGCAGGAGGTGTGTGTGTGTGTGTGTGTGAGAGAGAGAGAGAGAATGACAAAGAGAGAGCAGGCAGTCGGGGCCCTCTGGAGAGAGACGCTAGAGATCAGGTCTACAGGAGGTGAGTGTGTTTAAGTGTGTGTGTGTGTGTGTGTGAGAGACGCTAGAGATCAGGGCTACAGGAGGCAGGTGTGTTTCCCCCCACAGCGACATGTGGCCAGCGCGTGCAGAGAAATAAACAAAACAGACAGCTCTCCCCCCGAACCCTCACTGAGAGCGTGAAGCAGGGGGACAATGTGTTTACACAGACACGGAAACACACACACACACACAACCACATACAAACACCACACACATGCACACATACACAAACACCACACACACAAACACACACACACGTACACAAACAAATACACACACACGTACACAACCACATACAAAAACAATACACACACACACACACGCACAACCACATATTTTACACACACACACACACACACGTACACATAAAAACACACACACACACACATATTTATGGAATGACCCACTGTTCCTTTCTGAGAAGTGCTGGCTTGTAGTTCTCTGCGTAATGTGCCTTGCTGTAATGGAAACAGAACCGACCAAGGCAGCAGCTCCGACTCCAGCTCCTGTTGGACCGTCAAGCCCTTGCTCCTGGCAAAATGGTGTTCCAGGCCTCCTATTCGGGCACGCTAAGCTCATCGCCCTGCTTGTTCACTCTGCCTTACTCATGCCTTTTGAGTTTTGTTGGCATGGAAAAGAGAGCACACTTGTTTCTGTACAAGAAAAAAAGAAAAGAAAAGAAAATCAAGGCCGCCCGCTTACCGAACCAAACCCCGGGTCAAGCCAGAAAAATAAAGTGGAAGCCTATTCATCAGCTAATAGTACATTCTATTTGTGCAGTCCAGTGGAATCCAGTTAGACGTCCAAGTGAATTTATGTGAGTCTTTAGGACGTGTGTTCCCAGAGTCTGTTATTCCTACTCAACTGCATACCAGGCCTGACCTGGGCCTCACAGCGAGACTGGAGTCAGGACAGCTTAAGCCAAGTAACAGACGCTAGACTACACACTGCACACAAAGATATGATAACACTAATTGGGATATTTTATTGTTTGAGACAAACCCCCCCCTCAGTGACCGCAGAAAGGTTCAGTCAGGAATAGGAAAGCAAGAAACATCAGTGTCAAGGCCAAGCCTGTCTTTTCCTGGCGAGCAAGGATAGGGTTTCTGGTTTCACACCGTCGAGACAGTGCCAATAAAGAAAGTGGATAATAAAACACCCTGTCAAAAGTGTCATTTTTATTCAATGTTTTTATATGCGTGGGCGAACGCCAGCTTTAAACAAGCACCCGCACAGACATCCATGATGGCTGCTCTAGACTGTGTTGAGTGGCTGCCATCGCAGAAAAGACATTACCATTTGGTCGAACAGGAAATGAGGTCGGAGGATGGACAGGGAGAGTGCATTACATTCCTGGGTTAAAGACATCTGGAAATGGGAATGTTATCCCCTGAGTCCAGAAGACTAAATTAGCCCGACCTCTCTTATCCCTCAACAAAGGAAACCCTCTTTATTGTTAGTTGACATTTAGTTGACCGTCCTAGCCATTTCTCTCTCTCTCTCTCTCTCTCCCTCTCTCTCTCTCTCTCCCTCCCTCTCTCTCTCTGTCTCATTCTCTCCCACTGTTACAGTCTTTGATCACCGGTGCGTTGCCTCCATTTTCTCTGGTGGACGACACAGGAAGCGCTGAAGGCGATGAAATTAACCTGGAACCTGCCCCCACCAGACAGACCTTGCCTGGTGCCCAAATGTGTGTACTTGTGTGTGTGTGTGTGTGTGTGTGTGCTCGGAGTGGACTGGGCGGGGGTGGATGGGTCATCTCTGCCCCAGTGTGGCCATCCAGTCAAAACAGCCCTCGGCCATAACCATCAGACACGGAGAGGGCATTTTCTCTTTTCTTTTTTTTCTCCTTTTTTTTGGTGAGGACAGCCTGGTGATACGACCGCAGGCATCTTAGTTTATTAGGTCATTTACTTACAGCCACAGAGGCCTTCAGTCTTGTCTGGTCATGGCCCATCCTCCCCCTCAACCATCTCCATCTCTATTTGCCCCCCCCCCCACGTTTGTCACCATCACAGGCACTCTGGTGGTGGTCGGAGAAAGGCAGAGCTAGAAGCACTCATCCATAATACCATAAAACACCCTCGTATATAAACATTTTACGGTCAGTGGAGAAAATGTCCATTCATGGAAACCGTGGTTGAGGTTTGAGATGCTATTTATTAATACCGGTGGTGGTGAAGCAAGCTGTATTCCACTAAAACTTCAACATTTATAAATTCAATTCAATTCTGTTTTATTTATATACTGTAGCGCTCTAATATATGAATATGTCTCCAGAGCCCGGGGCCCAGCTTGAACTTGAGTTTGAATACTGACTTTGACAGACTTTGACCATCTCTATTATAACACAGTCCAAACCAAATGACCTTTGCGGAGTGTCTGTGTGTCATCACCGGTGTGACCTCCAGGACAAACATAACATGGAGGCACAGCAAGCAGGCAAAGAGGGCCAACGGCCACAGGTAACTCCACCGGGGGGGACGTTTCCAAGAACAGGGAGGAGATGAGAGGAGAAGAAAGGTAAATACAGGCCATGTCGGAGTGAAGTGACCAGAACTCAACCCCCGACGCGTTCCAAAAACAAACACAGACTCGTGAATACGGGGGAAAGGGGAACTGAATGCTGTGAAGAGCTGGACGAAGAAAACTTGCACTCGCCGCCGCCGAGACCTCCGCTGTGTCCACAGTCGAGTCTTTGCACCCATTCTCTCCTCTGATTGGCCACCGCCCAGTCCGTCCTCTTTGTTTGAGGAAATTAGAGAGTGCACCACACGTCTTGTCTGCATGCTTTGGTTGACGGCCAGAGTGAACCGGTTTGTTCCCAAAAAAACACACCAGTGGGGGTGGGGGGAGGGGGGAGGTGGCGTGGTTGACAGGGACATGACATGGTGCACAGAGAAATTCATCCACCTCATTATGTGTGTGCAAGTTGTGACATCAAAAAGTCACTCATACCAAAGGTGCTGTAGTGATGACAGCAATGCTTGATTCTTTGCAGTCTGGCATGTCGAGTTTACTCTGCCCCGTCTGTGTTGCTTTAGCAGGTTTCAATTTGCCCCTGTTCTCTAGTAGGCCTCACACACACACACACACACACACATATTTCACACACACACACACACACACACACACACACATATACTGTATTTCACACATATGTCACTGTGAATTAGTGTCCGTTTACTATTCTTACTGTCAGGTGCTATTGTGACAGATATTACTGTGATGGTGGGAGTATTTTTCTTGTAATAATTCTCATTCAGGTAGTATTGTGAGACGATAGTTGGTTACAGTTTTTGTCAACTGCTTACACACTAAATCTTTGCTTGTCACACAATTTTCTAAACATGTCTTCCAAACATCATAACCCCACACCAAATCTGCAAAACCATACACTAATTCTCAATGTTTGACTCAGTTTTCAATGTACTAAAACACATTTTGCAAAACACCACACACAATTTTCTACTTAACACACAAAAATCTAACAGGAAGTAACTTGATTTCGTTTTTCAAACACAACCCATCAAAATGCCACACCAGTGCTTCACTCTCTCTCTTCACATGTGTAAACACTCATTACTTTACGGAACACCATCCAATCATTGCTGTATTGGCCTATGAATACAGTAGATATCCGGTTGAAATGTTCAGAACTAATGCAGATATAATACTTTGAAAGGAATGTTCTACAAAACGTCGACTTTATGTAAAGTAAAACTTGTCTTTTTACTATATTTTTGTGTCTCCCCAAGTTACTATTAGCTCAATACATTTTTCTATAGACCTATGAATACATACATAACCAACCTCCCCCCCCACACACACACACACACATAAACACACGCACACACACACACACACACACACTTTTCTTTAGAAAAAGCAAAGTAATGTGATAGTAGTCAGTCAGTCATTTCCATCTTAGGCAAAATCAGTTTGTTCAGAACTCCATGTACATCTGGTGGTCATTGTATTTTGTTTTGCTTTGTTCTTGTTGGCTGTAAAATACTGTATTTGCAACAGCAAATTATTTGGGAAAAATCTAAATTTTTTGGTTTCAATATTGCTTGCATTTTTACTGTGTATTTCAACTTCTCTCTGTAGATACCGTAACTTTCACTCTCGTATGGAAATACATAAAAAAGTCTATGAAAGACGAAAGAGCGTTAGTTTTTGAGCAACAGTGTGTACATGATGTATCCAAAATGTCATATTATGGGAAAAAAAAGTGTTTGTAATGTGAGGCGAAGGTTTGATTTAAAGATGTGTTTATGACATTTTGAATGTTGTGTGTCATTTTGCTGGAGATTTGAGGCATTTTGCATTTTGTGTGAGCGATTGTTGGTTTTGTGTGTGGAGTTATGAAAAATAGACACAGAGTTTTGAAAACGTGTGTAAACAGTTGTAAAAAACTGTAATGTGGGAAGTGTGTGCAGACGTGTCTGATGGTCCAGTTTCTTTGCAGAAAGTTCCTTGTAAGGGCATCCTATAGCAGCAAAGCACATAATTTTTATCTCGGAGTGGTTTATTAGCACGCCACCAGTGTAGCGAGCTTTGCATAATCTCGTAATCTTCGGCGATGTTTGTCTTTCGTAGGTTCTCAGGGAAAGGTTAAAGGTTGGGCTCCTTCAAACGTGTCCAAACAAAATAGCTCTGGACCGAGTCCACGGTAAGCATGGAGAATCTTGCCGGACTAGAGAGAGTCCAGCACAGCTGTTTGATGTTTCCCATACTTTATCTTCCCTTGTGCCGAGGCACTCCGTGCCTTTCCGCTGTACACAGTGACCAGATGTTGCCAAGTCGAGACAACACAACACTCCAGAGAGAGGTTGGCTCGTTGTGGGAACGTGTTAATCATGCCACATAAACAACCTCAGGACTTTTTAACGACACACCGTAAAAATAGTTGTATATATAATAACTTTGAAAATAATGTCACTGGATGCGTTTTTGCCAAGTGGCCGAGAGAAGTCTGGTTCGCTAGAGATAATATTGTAATCAAATTCTTTGTGAAGGTATTTTGGCTTGAAATGCTAATGGTTTTTCCACTGCAGTAAATGGCGTAGAAGCAATTTTCAACGTTTTAAACCCGTTTCTGGAACAGTAAGATTATCTGATGTTGAAAACATATGTTGTTTGCCAGAGACAATTTTGCTGACTATTTGTACAGAGCATAGTCAAGATATTCAAGGACTTGCATCCCTGTTGAAGCCAAAGCAAGAGAGATGCATCCAAAATAATCAGAGAAGGTTGGAAAATATATAAACCCTAAGGGACCCCCTTTTTTTGTCTGCCATTTTTATCAAGAAGGGTTTTTCAACGCTTTAAAAAACATCCATTGTGTCAGTAGCAGTCACTGACTTATTATTATGTCATTACAATACAATAGTTACAATGTTCCAAGTTCTGAACGGATGATCTGTGTTTTAGGGGAATTCTGTCCGTAATAACAGAACAATACTAGCCTGGCGGGCCATCCTATATCATTGAAATGTATAGTCTGGCATCGATCCATTCACCTCGCTTAATCCAAGGGGCGGGCAGAGAATTGTCTTTCAAACTGCCTAGGCATGCAATAGGCCAGCGCTACGACCATATTCAATGGCCGATTCAAACAACCGCTCTTCGTTCGCCATAGCCACCTTCCTTGTTGTTCACCGTCGCAGGACTGTCGTTATCCTGTTAAGCCCGCCTTAAGACTCTCTAACAAAATAGAGCACTGTGATTGAATAACATCCACGGTGTTATTCAATCACAGCGGTGCCAATAGAAATCCCTATGGTTTGATACTAGACGTACAGGCAAATGAATTTGCCGCCGCTAGGGTGCGTCTAGATTTCTAGGCTAGAACAATACATCAATTCAATTCAATTCCAACTCCAGCTCCAACTGTTGCCATTTTGAGCTATATTTTTCAAGAAAAGGAAGACTGAAGGTTGAAAGTAATGGAATGGAAATGGAAAATGGAAAAGCTATTTACTGTTCTACTAAGATTCTACAAATAAGAGAAAGTATCCACTAAATCACATTATAAAAACAAAAACAAACAAACAAACACAAAGACAACAAATGTATTGTGACATGCAAAGTCACTAATCCTGTGAAACCCATTTGGCGGCGTGTGGCACCACACACCCAGCAGAGACAGGAGAAGAAGCCGCCCTGCCGTGCTGTCATCCCCGCGAGCTGCCTGGCAGACAGCGGCAGCTATAGTGGCGGGCGTGACGTCCCTGCGAAGGGTTAAACTTAGCTCCGAGCTTTCATTTCCTCCACTGTTCCATCTGAACAAACAAGCCGGTGACCTGACAGCGCACAGAGGGGTGGAGAGGAGAAGGGGGAGGGGGGAATGAGTTCAGTGACGGGGTTGGGGGTGGGGAGAGAGAGCGAGGGAGGGAGGGGAAGGGGGTCGTGACAGGAATGAAAGCAGTGAAGGGAAAAAGAGAGAGAGAGAGAGAGAGAGAGAGAGGACACCCATGTGACTGTGAAAAGCCTGCAGGGACGTGGGCAGGGAGGGGAGGGGCGGGTTTGCCCCTGCAGACTGCCACTGCAGCCTCAGCACAACAACAATTCCAGGAAATGGAGGCCATGCTTACAGTACTATTTACATGTGACTGATTCAGCTTGTTTATCGCTTTCATCATCATACTCTTGGGCTATTCTGACCTAATGTCTCCTCCCCCACTCGCTCTCTACCCTACACACCCTCCAACACGAACTCCACCCCCTTTTCCCCAGGCCAACACACAAAACACAGACACGCACACACACAACCACATACACGTACACAAACATAGCACCGTTTTTTTTTTTCTTCAGCTGTTTTTTTCCATCACGCTTCAGAAGGGCACTCCTTGTTTTTCAGCCTCTGAGTGAGCAAGACGTGTGCAAAAAGAGAAAGGGGGATAGAGAGAGAGAGAGAGAGAGGAAGACAACAGGCAAGAGAAAGGAGAGAGTAAGAGGAAAAGAAAAATAGAATGAGGGAAAGAGACTCAGGAAAAGCGACAGCGCAGTCTCGCCTCGACCAGAAACGCTCGAGACATGAGTCATGGCGTGCGGCGTCCCAGGAGCCTCGTCTACAAGTGCTATAAATGGAAAGAGCAGAAAAATACAGCAGGCTTCCCTCGCCCACCCAGCACCGGGTTTTACCCCATTAAAGTTTGATGGATTATGACATTTCTCCTCTCTCTCTTTCTTTCTCTCTCTTATTCCCTCTCTCTCTTTCCCTCTCTCTCCCTTTCTCTTCCTCTCTCTCTCCTGCCTCGATTTTCTCTGACCTTGTGTGCCAAACGGAAACTAAACAAAATGAACATAAAAACAGTCAAAAATGTGTGCTCCTACCATCCATTTGCATAATGAAGCCTATTTCATCATGCTACAGTGCAAAAATATCCTGGCGAGATGTTCTGCAATACTTAATGATTCTGTCAAGTACAAATGCTGTAATCTGTTTATTATGTTCATTCTAAACTACTGCGTGTTTTCCGGCCTGCATTCACAATGCCAAATACTCCACTTTGAAATGCAGGAATTTAGTTCAGAATCAGAAATAGAAGAAGTAGATTTCCACATACGAGGAATTAGTTTTGTTTTTGTTTTGGTCTGGTATTTTAGTTGTTTTGTGTGGTGCAAAACCATATTAGTTAAACAAAGAGCAGACAAGACATTATTACCGCAAAAGAAACATAGCACATAGACTCTAGTACAGTAAACTGAAATCAAATGGCAGAGGCGTTTGCCATAGATGTGAGATGAGTCCCAGAGAGATCCAAGTGGTTATGGAATCAGCCTGGCAGATCCATCAGTAGACAAAACACTCCAGGGCAGTGGGTGATAAAGCTGGGGCGATCCTGGCACCCAGTGCACATATCCTTATCTCTGCACCCTCTGTGGCCAGCACAGTACAATACAGCACAGCATAGACAGTCTCTCCTGCCTGACACCCAGCCCGGCTGATAGCAATGGATTTTTATCACCCTGACTCGACCGCATAGACATCACAAAGACTTCCAGACATTGAAAAAATCAAAGTGCCCCACAGAAGTGTATCAGCTTGGCTTTATATACATGTATAATCAAATCCGATACCTCCCCATATTACACAGACATTGTATCATTCATGTGGTCTCTAAGGAAATGGGATAATATACATGTGTACTGTATCCTTGAATCAGACATTCAAGGATACAGTATATTATTCCATTTTTGTCTTACGGGCCTTGAAACACACACACACACACACACTTCAGTTGCACTGGTGCTAATATGAGTTGTGAGTGACATGAACTAGTTTCTGTGGCTTTTTGATCTCTTCTCTGCAGTGAAGCTGGCCTAGATAGTCTCCACGGCCCTCTCCAGATATCTAGGACAAACCATGTCCAACTGAAGTCACACTCTGCTATAAACTTTGTGATGATACGCTTCACATTTGCTGAAAGTCTGTTTTGATAAAGGCACATTTGTATTCAGATTGGTTAAAGGGAATTGAATATGAGTGCACAACGCCCTAAAACACTCACATAATGCACATAATTGTTTGTGAAACCTCAAGTAAACAAACCGTTCTTTGTGTATCTTTTGCAAAGGGAAGTAAAGTGATCTACACCCCTGAGGTGGTGCTGTGAATAGCTGTAGCAGTTGAGATGGGAATGAGTGCGTGTATACTCCCCTGGATTAGCTCAGGAGCTGAATGGCTTGTTTAAATGTTTTTTTTCAGCTCGGTGGAGCCTTAGTAGAGTTTTACTGTAATGAGGACTTCTAGAGTTTCTAGAAGAAATGGGTTTATGGTTTCTCAGAATGTTCACCTTTCACAGGGAGTTCAGTCTCTTTTCAACTGGCAACAGTGACTGCCACCTCATGCAGATATAACAAAACAAAAAAAATCTGGTAGGATCAACAACCATTGCATAAGAATTGAATACATGACAAATGTGCATAGCTGTATAACAGATGTTGTCCAGTGGTCATAGCATCATATATTTTTATATAATAGAATTTGAAAGACAAAATATAATTGCTTATCCCAATTTGTTCATGTTGTTCACTTATAAAACAGTCCTGAGAAAATCGATTCAGGCCTTTTGTGTGTGTTAGTGTGTGTGTGTGTGTGTGTGTGTGTGTGTGTGTGTGTGTGTGTATTTTAGTGTGTCTGTGTGCGTGCGTGTGCTACTGTATTACAGTAAAAGGTGCTCCAGGCTGCCGGCCTCACCTCCTCGTGGAGACTCAGGTGGCTGAGTCAGTGGCTGTCCACACCTGTGAGATTGCATCAGCCCCAGCGTGGCCTTGGGACCAGGTGGGCAGAGGGGGGTGGAGGTGGGGGTTGGGGGTATGGGTGGTGGGGGAGGGTGCAGACACCTTAACTACACCACCTGCTCCAAGGACGAGCCACACCCTGCTCTCTCTGTTTCCCTCTCTCCCTCTCTCTTCATCCCTCTCTCCATCTCTCCCTCAGGCTGCATCTTACACTGAGGATCTGTGAGGGACGGAGAGGTCCACTGAAGCTGCAGGAGTCCAGGAGGAGAAAGGAGAGGAGAGCCTCTGCACAGCCAGTGGGAGCTCAGATACTCACAGATACAGTATAGCTTTGGTCTTCTCTCGTTTCTCCATCCTCCCTTCCTTCCTTCTTTCTTTCTTTCTCTCCCTCCTCCTGCGTTGGAGCCGCTACAGAAGAGTCACCCCGAGGCTGAACAGACATCATCTGAGATTTGTATTTATTTTCTTCTGAACAAACAGGAGGGACAAAAGCAGGCGAAGAGAAAAAAAGTGGGCTGGGTTTGTTTGGAGCTTCATTCTTTAACTCAAAGGACAAAAGGAGGCCCCCCCTTTGGCTGTTTCTTGTGTTTGTGTGTGTGTGTGTGTGTGTGTGTGTGTGTGTGTGTGTGTGGTGTGTGTGTGGTGGGGGGGCTTTAGTGTGTTTTTGAAGATTTTGTCAACATGAGAGGTGGGAGCATGGGGCGGAGAGGGCGATCTCTTGCCAATACGAGGGGCCACACAGCCGTTCTGAGGACTCAGGCTACTTTCTTCTTTGTCTTTATTGTTGTGGTCATAATAGTGTGTATTTACTTTGAGCTCTTATTGGCGTTCCCTTGGTAGATAGATATGCTGAACCTTCCACTCGCTCTTCTGCCTCAATGTGTGCACTCTACCAGGCATTGTACAGCTACTACAGCTGAGTGTCTAAACCTGTTGATTTACTGTGTGTACACATGATGATATCTTATGTATCTCACATTATGATATCTTATGTATCTCACCATAATTCAATAAATGTGTACCTTTAACATCGAGTATCGAGTCATTTTGTCCTCATAAACCTTCTTGAGTTTGATCAAGCTCCTGTAAAGAATGATCGTAATAGTTTATGCAGTCAGTATCTGGAAACGTTCCCTGCAGGCTCTGAATAGCTGTTGTTTCTGTCACTATTGTTGGAGACATCCCTGGAGAAGAGCCCTCGGGTGTGCTCAGGCTTCTAACACACTCCCTCCTTTTCTAAATCCTGACAGGTTATGATGTGTTTGTGTTCTCCCAGAGCTCTGCTCTACCTTGGCGCCGACCGACACCACCAACAGCCTGCTCATTGGCTCGCTTGCTCGTGTGGGGCTCTTCCCCAAACACACGCCACACCGTCTCCTGCCCAAACATGCGGGACCGCAAAGGGCCTGGTCTACAGGGCCACCCGCTCCACATAACAACCTGATGCTTTAGGTGGAGGAGTGTTTTGAAGTGTAGCGTAGCAACGCAGCTCCCCCCAGAGTAGAGGAAGAGTCTTTGAGGGCCAACAAACATTTATCCAGATGGCGGATCCCACGCAACCACAGCACATGCAAGTCAGTGCAGAGTCTGCAAGAGGACTTTCACACAAACATAGACCACGAAGAGAGACTGGACAAAGAGAGACCAAGAAGTGGACAAAGACGGGGAACAGTGCGGTCTGTGTGTAGAGGAACTACCTCCTAAAACTGTTGAAACATAGCACTTCAAACAAAGAACATGGCCCTTTTTTGGCTGCTTTAAACAGAGCACATCACAAACAACAACATGGCCGACTCCAGAACACTACTTTAATGCAGAGGTAATGAAGTGTGAATAATACAATTTAATGAGCTGTGAATGTTAATTTAGGAGATAAAAATAACGATGCTTTGGTGCAACGCCCGTTTCTAACTCAGTCGTACGACGCTGAGCTGATATCCGGGAAAAGAGGCTGCACTCTCTACCATGGCTTATCTCTTTAGCGGTGCTAGCTGTCTAATTCAGTCTGACATGTAGCTCTCCAGGACACACACACATACACACACACACACACACACACACACACACACACACACACACACACACACACACACACACACACACACACACACAGGGGGATGGTAGAAGAAAGCCAAGAGTGATGTGATGGGATTCTTATCTTGATGATCTGGCCTCAGGTAGAGAAAAGCTGTTCTTTCTCCATTATCTCCGCCATGGCTCAGGGTCGTCACGGCGCCCTGACTGCCTCTCTCCTCCGCCTCTCCACCATCACCGCCGCTGCCGTCGCCTGGCACCATTATAAAGCCATAACTCAGTGCTGGCAACAGAAGAGTCAGACGATCAGAAGAGCTCGCTCTCCTCCCCAGACACCTTCACAGACACTATCGACATGCGCCAGGAAGGTCGCTTGTCCTCCAAATGATGCAGCGATGCGGGGGGGTTGGGGGTGGGGGGTGTGCCCTTACTGCCAGGGATTCGACTAACTTTGCCTTAAAAGTGTCACCCCCTGAGAACTGAATGGAGGGTTAGGGTCATGAGGGGAAGGTTTCCCCAGCAGAAGACGGAGTGTTACTGAGTGTTCAGTAAATGGCAAAGCAAATGCTTACAAATCCATTAAGACAACTAAAAAACAAGGACAAAGACAGTTGATCCTCTGTTCACAACACTACAGTAGTTTTCAATTAAGTAAATTGCGCACACAGACACACCTTAATACCTTAAGCACTGATTAAATGGCCATTTTGTCATAACAATGGTGTGCTGTGAAACAGAAATGTAGGTGAAGGGCAAACATTGTTGTGATGTTGTTGATGGATGCGATCTCTATACAAATGCAAGAAACATCTTCCTATTCTACCTATCCTACACTGTCCCTTTCAGAGCTGTGACAGATAATTATAATCAACACATTTGATGGGGTTATCAGATGGGTTCCTGGGTTCCTGGGTTCCTGTCCAAGAATACAATATTCCTGGGAGGCAAGATGGCGTCACCACAAAACAACAGCAGCAGCAGCAGTAGCCAGTGACTTCAAACCAGGAGGGTGCCCTGGCTGAACTTCCTGTTTCGCCGTGGCGCGCATATAGGGTTTCTCCAGCCGACCCAGGCACCCACATAGGAAATGAGTCACAATTCTTCACCCAGTGTCTACAGCATGCAGACTTGGCCTGGCCCCTGAGTGGGAGCGCGCACACACACACACAGGCCTAAATGAGCTCCTGAAACTTTCATCTCCCTCGGCTCAATTATTTAATATCGCAGCATCTCAACATCAAACGAAAGAGCAGCCTGGAATGAGGCCATGCCTCTCTCTACCACATACACACTCTCTCTCTCTGTCTGTCAACCTTTCCATCTGTCTGTTTCTCTCCTTCTCTCTCTGACTCTCTCTTTCTTTCTGGCTTTGTACACACACACACACACACACACACACACACACACACACACACACACACACACACACACACACATATTTCCCTTGTCTGTCTCTCTCCTTCGTCCATAACATACTCTTTCTTCTGCTTATACGATTCAAGCGATTTCACAGGCCTGCACTGTGGTCTGAGAAACGCTCTAGTGAAATCTCCCGGAGCAAAGCCAATTACTGACACAGTGGTGGCGGAACTCTGGGTTGGTGAGTAACAAACTGCTGCATATTAGGCAGTTTTCACCCCCCAGGTTTAGGTGAGGTAATTGAGTTAGTGCAGCAGATCATAGCAGCGCCTGACTGTAATCTGGTCTAACTCACTGCAGTACCATTACAATCGTCTAGACTGCTACGACAGCTGAATCATTTCTCACAGACATGCACTTTTGAGCCATTTCTGTCTAATCTCACAGCACCATGGTGATTTAAAGAGACTGTTAATGCTTGGGCATATTATAATATCAATGGACTGTATTTCTCTTTTATTTTGTGTGGCACCATGTGCCTCTCCCAAGGTTAGCAAAGAGGCTGCCATTTTGTAGGTCACTGTCATATTTCAGTTGTTTGGAACTGCTGCCCACAGCCACAGAGGCATGTGTGTACATTACACACACACACACACACACACAGAGTTCTACACAGCACACCACCAATGCAGTCCAGGGACTAAAGTGCCTTGAACAAGGAGAATTTAATAATAGGCAGGAGTTGAGAGGGCGAAGATGGCTTTGGAATGGAATGAGGTCTGTTGAGCTTACAGACTCAGCCATTTCAAAGCCCATCCTTTCATATAAAAAATGTAAACGTTGATTCAAAAGGAAAGCTGCGGGAGGATGAGAAGGGGGAAAATGGCCGCCAGAGATCACATCATAGCTGGCCTGGGGGCCCCTGTGGATCAGGGGACTTTGCCAGCAGACTATATTAAATATCTCTAATTAGCCAGGGCTTGCATGAGCTAATGCTCGTCCACTTCCCCCTTTAATTTTTCACTGTCACTTTGGCAATGTTTTCATCTAAGTGTGTTTGTGTGAGTGTATCTCTCTCTCTCTCTGTGTGTGTGTGTGTGTGTGTGTGTGTGTGTGTATGGTTGGGTGAGTGCCTGTCTTTGTGTGAGTGTGTGTGTGTGTGTGGTTGGGTGGGTGTGTTTATACTGTGTGACATAGCTGGGCTGTGTTAGAAGCTTTGGGAAGTTTTTATTTCTGCTTTGAGGGGTCTCTCTCTCTCTCTCTCCCTCGCTGTTCCCGCTGTGGCCTACTCAGGGGAACAATGGCTCATCTGAAACATTCTTGTGCGTGTGACCGAAGTTCACGTTGACACCGTTTCCCAAATTAAACTCCCGCTCGTTCGCTCACTCACTCACCGCGGGAAGGAAATGTGTCTTGGGCTCATTCTTCTGCAGTCCGACGCCATTGTTCAGACAGGAAAGGCTGAATCGACCATATGACTTGACACACTCTTCAAAGTGGGTTAAGAGCACACACACACACACACACACACACACACACACACACCACATACTACCCTCCTCTGCCTAAAAAAACCCTCTTCCTCTTTCCACTGAGCCCTTCCTTTACTATTCACATGGAATCCCAGAGCAGCTTACTCAGGATGACAAAGTAGCGACACAAGGGCTTAAAGATCATGAGCACTTCAATTGGCGATGCACTGATGAGAGCCATACACACGGTCATAAATTAGCACAAAGTGTCAAGGACATTTGCATGTGTTTGGTGTTTCTCTCTAGGGGAAACAGATGTGTATAACACCAACCATGACTCCATAGATCTTTGCCTGCTACACGTGGTGGCTGTGTGAAAGAGGGGGTGGGGAGGTATTTGAAGGGGTGGGCCAGATCTAGGATGCCACTTCTGTGTGTGAGGGGGAACACACGTGATCACTAGCTAGCGCCGCACACAACACGCCCTGCGCTTACCCTCCAGGAGGAAATGACTTTGGTCCATGTGAAAGAAAAACCTGACCCTGGTAACACGGACTGGGTCGGGGGAAGGGGGCAGGGGGTCTACAGACAGCACACAATCACAACGCTCTGATAACAATACCCCAAACCGGAACAAACATCACACCTCCCCGTATCCTGAGGCCACTTCACTCGTTCAGACACATACCCAGTGGGGAAGATGAATGGCCCATGCGCTGGACTACAATGCCGTTATCCTTTGTTTTGCTTTTTTGACCAAGACACACAAACAATGGTAGCAGGGTCGTGTGCTTTTGGTAATGTCTGGCCGGGTGGGTCAGGAAGAATGTGAGAGAGTGGCACAGCTCCAAGGTGCGGAGGCTGGGAGGGTTGAACTGGGTGGGGTGTGTGTGTGTGTGTGTGCTGGTAGAGCTGGGTTATTACGCAGCCTGTGGGAGCTTATTTTAAAACAGGACGTGTCTGCGCTTGAGCCTCCAGCCCGGTTATTGTGGCGCAGCTGCACAGGACGCACAAAAAGGGGAACATGGAGACAGTGAGAGAGAGAGAGAGAGAGAGAGAGAGAGGGAGGGAGGTGGGGAGTGTGTGTGTGTGTGTGTGTGTGTGTGTGTGTGTGTGTGAGGGTGGAGGGTAGGGTGCTCAGAAAAATGCCTGTCATGCCTCCTGCTGCAGGAAACATGGATAAAACAATAACTAAAGGACAGAGAGAGAGTGATAGAGATAGAGAGAGAGAGAGAGAGAGAGAGAGAGAGAGAGAGAGGTGGAGCAGGGGTACTGGGCAGGGAAAGATGGAGGAAGAGTCAGGTCTGGAATCTGGTGGTCCTCCTTTGTGACGGTTTCCATCCTGCAGCAGGCAGCTGTTTAGGGGAAGTGTCTCCATGTGTGTAACCACCAGGGTAGCGACTCATAACATGTGTCTGAGTCCTTGCACATGTCTGCTTGAAAAAAGGAAGCCATTTGAAAGGGTGGTGCCCTGATTACCAAATGTGCATGTGGGCGTATGGGTGTGCTTGTATGTGTACATTTGTGATGCATGTGTGAATGTGTGCATTTGTCTTTTTGTTTATACTTTTTGTGGATGTGGGAACATTTGTCTGCATAGGGGCATGCATACGTGGTGTGGTGTGTGTGTGTGTGTGTGTGTGTGTGTGTGTGTGTGTGTGTGTGTGTGTGTGTGTGTGTGTGTGTCGTTAATACCAGCCCCTGCCCCTCTTCACCCCCACCAGACTACTGAGGTAACAGGGTATAAGTGTGCTTTGTAATCACTGGTAATATAAAGCAAGTGACTGATCTGTGTTGTAGTTCACACGCACACACATAGTCACTCATTTGGGAGTCGTTGCAGAGGGCTTTGATTGTGGACTCTGAGGACAACACTAATCGGGTTGGGGGATTGTGGCATTCGTGCGAGAGGAGAGGAAACCTGATAGGCTGGGCTTGTGTTCTGGAATGCCGGAAATCCTCTGGTCTGATTGTGCGCTGCTCGCCTGCTAGCGAGCGCAGACAGCTTTTAGCTGGAGGAATGCGTGACCTACATTCTTTCCTCTTTCTTTTCTCCCAGTGCTCTCCTCCGTCTCTCTCTCTCTCCCTCACCCTCTCTCTCTCTCCCTCTCTCCAGCTCTTCTTTGTTTCATTCAGCACCAGGCCAGCCGGAGAGAGAGTGAGAGAGAGAGAGAGAAAGAGAGAGAGACAGATGGAGTGAGAGAGAGAGGCCTGCACTGCAGCTGTGGATGTCCAGAGGTCAGGGGCTCTGTCTCTGTGTCTGACATCAAAGCAGCCGGAGGAATCCCTCCCTGAACACACTCATGTAAGTAGGAGCTTTTAGGACGCCGCACACATTGCCTTGATTAGGCACTGATTTGAGTGTGAGGGGGTGATGTGGGGGAGCACTGGAGACCTGGGGGTGTGAGTGTGTGTGTTGGGGGGGGGGGGGTGGTCCTCAGACATACCAGAGGCCTGTGCCCCAGGCAACAGCAGCGTAGAGAGTGCTTAATAATATGGAGTCAGGCAGTGGTTGTCGTGCTGGAGGAGGGAGAGGTAGGAAAGGGTTAAGAGGCAGGAAATGGAGCCCTGGGGGTGGGGGTGTCGGGGACGTGTGTGGGGGGCAGGACTGGGTGTGGGGTAGGGTGGTGTTGGGGGTGGGTGGGGGGCAGGACTGGGTGTGGGGTAGGGTGGTGTTGGGGGTGGGGGTGTCGGGGACGTGTGTGGGGGGCAGGACTGGGTGTGGGGTAGGGTGGTGTTGGGGGTGTGTGGGGGGCAGGACTGGGTGTGGGGTAGGGTGGTGTTGGGGGTGGGGGTGTCGGGGACGTGTGTGGGGGGCAGGACTGGGTGTGGGGTAGGGTGGTGTTGGGGGTGGGTGGCGGTAGCAAGGCTGAAATGAAATGGGGGGCTGAAGTGCTGAGTCATTGGATTCAGGCGGCTTTTATTACGCCCGCCGTCACTCGGGGGGTTATGAGGCTGGAGGGAGGGGGGGGGGGGGCTTCCAGCAACCACATGTGCAGCCACATGCCCAGCAGCTCACAAACACACACACATACAATACATGGACACCCACACACACACACATACACATACACAACACACACACACACACACAACACACACACACACACACACACACACACACACACACACATATATATACACACACACAATACACACAGAGAGACAGAGATGCACACAATTGAATTGAATTCTTGAATTTCCCCTTGAGGATCAATAAAGTATCTATCTATCTATCTATCTATCTATCTATCTATCACAAACATACAGACGCACAAATATAAACATAACATATTTATATCACATAATATTTAAACATATTTATATCACATAAATAAAACTGGCATAAAAAGTGTGACTGGCAAAGGGACTTCATTCCAGGGCCATCTCACCCACCACTCTCTCCTTGTAAAAAGGAAAGGGAGAGTGACAGCGTGGCGTCTTCCTCCTGTTTACACTGCTGTCTAGCTCTGTGTGTACAGCACGCGTGTGTTGTGTGTACATGTGCCAGGGTTTGTGTGTGTTTAAAAAGCATGCGCCTCATTTACGGGTGAGTGGACCATCGTCACACGGGACCATATTGTCTGTGAAGTAAACAGCGTGCTGACACGTCCCCATGTAATGAGAGCTTATTGAACTGGAGTCGTGTTCTGTTTTCTCTGTCTGGGGCCGAGTGGAATAGATGGGGCGTGCTACTGCTGCCGCCGTCGCCGCGGCTACGGCCGCTCGGCCAAACGCGTCGGAGCACCAGGGTCAGGCACCACTTTGTCTCCATGGCGCTGAGCAATCAGAAGAGAGAGAGCCAGTAAACAGGCCGTGCGCCGGCCGCTGTGTCTCCCGTTGCCTCACTCGCTCGCTTCTCTCCCCTCATTATGCTCATTAGCGCGCAGCCTGTGGCTAGGCTAATGCATCTCTGGGTTTGGCTCAGGCTCTCTGGGGCTTACGAAAGCTGTATCATAAACAGTCATCTCTCCATCTCCCACTCTTTTTTTTATGCCTCTCTCCTGCTCTCTCTTGCTCTCCCAATCTCACTCTCTCTCTCTCTCTCTCTCTCTTGATCTGTCTATCTACCTAGCTCTATTTTTCTACTCAAGTGCCTCAGACCCCCTCTGTGCCGAGGCAGACAATCTAGAGTCACAGAGCTGCTCTCATGGCTGATTGCTGATGCATTATTCAAATGCATGTGGGTGAGCCCTACAGTCCTTGGGCCGCTGAATGGTGTGCATCCCCCCCCCCCCCCCCCCCCCGCCACACACACACAACCCCACACACCCACCACCACCCCTCGGCAACCCCAGCACCCCGATGGCCTGCTAGCTACCCTGCCATGTGTGCCAGCCTTCTCCCTGCCGCTGCTCCAGCTTCAAGGCCATGATAAATGAAACCTTTTCATTTACTGCTGCATTAATCTTTCATCGCGGCTATTGATTTGCTCAAACCCAAGACCTTGGCGAGGACACGGCCGGGCTGATGTTTGGATCCGCCGATTCCCCGCACGCTCGCCAGATTCCGGGAACAGCAGACGCCCTCCACCCACCTTTAGTGTTAATTAGAGGCTTGGCATGATTGCTAATGCTGCAAAGTTGACACAATAATGCATAATACCCGCTCTTTGACTTCTTCCTGTTCTTCTTCTTCTTCTTCTTCTTGCTGCTGCTTTTCCTCATCCTCACACTTCCTGTGGTGACCATTTACACATTTTGCTGTCATCACACACGATCAGACTCTACCACAGTGGGGGAGGTGAACCCTCGTCTCCCTATCTCTCTCTCTCTCTGCTGCCGCATCCATACAGTAAATTGGAGCAGCGCATTTTTAGAATGGCAGGGATGGGTCCCTGTTGAGGGTGTGAGAAAGGCGGCGGTGTGTTCGCTCCTGACGCACGTCTGATCCTCTCATGCCAGACACCCACATGGTGATGTAAGTGTTGTTATTAACAGCCGAGAGAAGGGAGAGAGAGAGAGAGAGAAAAAACGTTGGTGCTTCGCATATTCACTCCAGGAAATAGAAAACAGGTGAAAATGAACTGAATGGCACACCGCGGTTTGCCATCTGCCATGTAAAAAGACTATTTTTTCTTTCACAGACAACAACAGTTGTCTATTTATTTCTATATTCAGTGATGCTTTGGTCCACAATTCATTCCGGTAACCACAGTGTGTGTGCCAGCACATATTCATCTCTGCCAGATCTCCTGACACAGATTGAAATGCAAATGTAAGCGTGTGGAATGCATGAGCCTCTGTTAGCCTCTGTTCACAGAAAGCATAACGCACGTGGGCCTGCAGAGCAAAGCCAGTCTCACCTCCAACTCTTTGTTGTTTGTGTTTGCCACAGCGGAATGTGTCCATAGCCTTTGCTTGCTGACAGAATCTGCTTCATGAAAGAACACACAATGTCGCGTCCACTTCCAGATGTTCCCATAACAACAATCATCGTGATGACAGTTAAAAGAAGGGAGTGACCGAACTCATTTGAGAGAAACACTGGGAGCGCAGGGTCACACAAGCGATGGCACAATGACAGGCGAGAGAATGTTCCTCTCAGACCACTCAAAAGAGCTTTTGTGTCTGCCGGCTTACAACGTCAGACACCAGTTTTGTATACAGGCACAATGATGTCAGGATTTGTGCCCTTTGATCTACACACACACACACACACACACACACACATATATGTTTCCCTGGTAAGGGATGGTAATGCAGTGATGAAGGCAGTGTCACTGAAGAAAGCAAGAAACAACAACAGTAGCATTAACAACTGTAAAGTATTATTTTTGTTGTCTATGGAAAAAGTGTTCATTAACAAAGCTTTGCCTTTGTCAATGCAATCGCCGCACAAATCGAGAGTGCTGCTTCAGCCTGTCAGAGCTCCATTTAGTGCTGGTATCAAGAAACCGTTCAGAGACAGCAGGCAAACTGCATGTCAGTCATCCAGTTGTGGGAAGAGAACTCACTGACTCCTTGGATCATCACCTTTGCAATTCTCAACTTGGTGTGAATGTCCTCGATTATGCCACTTATCACAACAAGCCGCAACACAACTGAAGTTCAGCGGCTCTGTGGGGATTTCCAACTTCTCTAACAGAACAAACGTTGGAGTGTGTGTGTGTGTGTGTGTGTGTATGTGTGGTGTTTTTAATATCTTCCATATTCAGTTCCACCCATGTGAAGGCCGTTATCACTGAGGTCATAACAGGTTTTTTGTTTTTTTTTACTGAAACATGGCTTGTTGGAGTTGGAGGCAGTATGATATTACACTCATTAGGTCTGTCAGAGAAAACTGGAAATGCCATCACTTACACAAACACACACACACACACACACACACACACACACACACACACAAAACACACTTCTCAGTGTCAGTCTTGAAAGAGTGTCGAGTGAAAGTGAGAAACTGCCATCATACATTTCCTCCAAACACAGATGTGTGGAATATTTTCACTCTTGTGGTTATTGCTTGGTTCAGCTTAGCCTCGGAGTGGCATTATGAATCACATGAGAGATTAGAGTTTTTTTGTTTTACTTCAGGGGAAATACCCCTCTTCCTACACACACACACACACATACACACACACAACATAACACAACACACACACACACACACTGTAAAGGTGTTTGCCGTGTTTCTCTCTGACTGGAAATGGGTGTTATGAGAGTTCATGGGTCAGTTCTAGGTCTTCTACTCTCTGAGCGGCAGCAGCTGGATGACAGACATCCAAGGACAAGCGGACTCACAGACTGCCTTCTGTTTCATCAGTTCCATCGCTTCACAACGCCATCCCATCATGCCCCACTTCAACTCCCCCGCCACCACTGCTGTGGTCTATTTATACCCTCCTACCCCCTTTTAAAAGAGGGTCGGGACGAGACGGACTGGGGTGGGGTTTGCACAGTATTCATATAAAGAAACCCAGAGAGTTGTGCTCTCTCCGACCACATGGTCTCATGTTCAGGAAGACATTAGGAGGCAGTGGGGGAGGCTAAATATGTACGTGCCTTCAGACTGGGCCTTTGATGGCACCGGCTGACCTTTGGTGTGCCCGAAGGTGCAGGACAGCAGAGGGAATTTCGTTTGTTTGTTTGTTTGTTCGTTAGTTTGTCCCATCAAAACAAAAACGCCCCTTCACTCTTCAAAGCCACCAAACAGGAAGATCAAGAGCCAAGCCCTGATGGGGGAGCGGGAGGAGAGAGAGAGAGAGAGAGAGAGAGAGAGAGAGAAAAAAAGAGAAAGAATAAACCTCAGCAGCAGATGTGCCTTGAAGTTCCAGCGGTTGTGTGATGAAATGAAGAAGGGGCTGTAACTGCTCTCTCTCTCTCTCTCTCTCTCCCTCTCTCACACACACACCTCCCCCCAAGCTGGTTTCCTTCTGACTCATGGGGGGATTACGTGTCTGATCTCTTTCATCTGCTTATTGGTGCCAGAGTTATTTCTCCTCCACCCAGAGGGAGTGTGGAGAAGAAAAACCCCTCCACACACACACACACACACACACACACACACACACACACACACATACACACACACACACACCAGCACCACCACCACTGGGCTGCCGGCATGCCTCACCCAGGAGCAGCTGCTTCTGAATGTCAACGACATGCCACTACCTGACACCCATTCACAACGCTAGCTAGTGCATGGACCGCTGAAGAAACAGCATGGTGGGTACAATATGCTGGGAAGATACTAAAGCTGTGTCTACCGGAAAAGGTTAAAATGAAGAGCAAGAGAGAGAAAGAGAGAGAGATCGAGAGATATAGAGAGATATAGAGAGAGAAAGAGAGATGTGCAGATACAGATACCCAAAACAAAATGGTGACAGTTTCGTTACTCTCTTTCCTTCTTTTTTTCTCATCATCGGTTAGGCCTCCCTTTAGCAGTTACGTGCTGTAGGGAAGTTGCACAACACCAGAGAAAAACGGGCTGCCAGAAACCACAAACTGCTCACTGCTGATGCAACAAGATTACTCAAACATGATGGATGCTTCCGTGCAAGAGACAAAGCGGGAGGGAGGGAGAGAGAGAGGGAGGGAGAGAGAGAGAGGGAGAGAGAGAGGGAGGGAGAGAGAGAGAGGGAGAGAGAGAGGGAGAGGGTGCCTTTGAGCAAAGAGAGACAGAGAGAGAGAAATGGATCCCTGAAGACAAGAATTCAAATGCACGCAATGACAGCCAGTTTGAGGAGTGCTGTAGTTTTCAGGCTGTCATGCTCACAGGAAGGCATCTCTGCAGGGTTCAACCAAAATAAGGTCAGGAGTTAAATCAGGTTAACAAACACACTGTGCACACACTGAACAGGCATAAATGTCCGTAGTGAAATAAAATAAATCAATGTGTATTTGGCTCTAAAATAGTGTGATTAAAAAGAATAAGAATAAGAATAACAAAACTTCTCACCATGCAATCTTTTCACAGCTATAATTACCATGCCTGGAAGTGTTGATGAGTGCCTCTCTTTATGCATATTCTGATTCCCTCATCCCTCGTTCTCTCTCTCTCTCTCAATCACTCACTTGTGCTTTCTCTCCATCTCTCTCTCTCCATGAGACTTCGGCGGTCTGTGTTGTTCCTAAGAGCCATCATCAAAGAGACAGAGTGCTCCGATTCGCACGTTGCCATGGAAACAGCACACTTCAGGGAGGCAGGAGGTGGAAGCATGTGCCAGAATGCAGCTGGTCGTCATGGCGACGCTCCCCAACCACCACCCCCCCACCCTCCCATTCCCAAAAAAAAAAATTACATAAGTATTCAATCCGGCGCGCGGTGGTGTCGGTGTGGAGAGCATTTCACGGCTAGTAATTAATTCTGGAAGAGCGTGTGCTGGGCGGCTGAAATGAAACAATGTCACTGAGAGAGACGGGGAAGAGGCTCATTCTGTGTGACCGTGGTCGACGAGGTCAAGCCAATTTCCCCCCCAATTAAGTTGTGCTTCTGCATAGAGCAGCTGTCCACCTGAAGCTCCACTCCAAGGTGACACATCAAGTTATGTGCATGCCCCCCCCCCCACCCAAAACACACTCGCTCTCTCACACACACACACACCACCCCACACAGCAGTGCTCCCATTGACTGTGGGTCCACCCACAGGCCTGCAGCCTTGGCCAGGCAGGGAAAGCATTTTAACAAACAAACAACTCACTGGCAGAACTGCAGCAGTGTGCGAAACACATGTGCGACATCACAAGGCTACACATTATATTTGCCTGGGGAGTGTGTCTTTCTCTCTCACACAAACAGACACACACAAACACATGCACAGATCTTCTGTGTCTGTGTAGATGGTAGCAGGAAAAGGATGCAATGCGTACGAAAATGACTCAAAATGACCCATGGCACCTATACATCAGTCACATTAACGTGTGTCATTCTATACATCAATCACATTAACGTGTCATTCTATACATCAGTCACATTAACGTGTGTCATTCTATACATCAGTCACATTAACATGTGTCATTCTATACATCAGTCACATTAACATCGTTTATTATTAACATAGTCATTCTTTCGTAAGGGTGTGTTTTTAGTGCTTTCCAGACATGCAGCCAACTCCTTTGAACCTAAATGTCTAGCATTACTGTTCTCCCAAACTCACTCTGCTGTCTGTGTGTGTGTGTGTGTGTGTGTGTGTGTGTGTGCGTGCGTGTGTGCAATGGGTGACTGTTTCATTTGTCATCCGTTGCCTCATTTAACCATCACTCTGAGTGTGCGTCGGCGTGAAGGGGAACGCCTGGACGGCTCGTTTATTTCAGCAGGCGCAGCAGACCATCTATTCCACCGCACTTTTCCTTCCTACCCACGGAAATATTCATCATCAGGCACCCCAGGATCAGAGAGGCCAAGTCCATGTCAACACTGTAGATCATCCTCTCAGAGAGTGAGTGAGTGAGAGAGAGAGAGAGAGAGAGAGAGAGAAAGAGAGATCGGGTCCGGATGCTCCTAGCGTCTCCCTGTTATACTCACTGTTATAAATGACAAACACGTGGGGAACCACCTACTCAAAACATGAGCATAAACACATGCACACACAGTCTTCCCTCCCTCTCTCTCTCTATCTATCTCTCTGTCTGTCTGTCTGTTTGTTCCTTTTTCTTTCTCTTCCATGGATACAATCACAAATCGATTGCTCTGTTATGGGCACACACACACACACACACACACAAAGAGAGAGAGAGAGAGAGAGAGAGAGAGAGAGAGAGAGAGAGAGAGTAAAGTAAATGGCTTTCTTCTGGGGGTTTTTCTTTCGCGCTGTCTAGGCCACAGCCTAATCAGGAGCATGTGCGTTGTGTTGTGTTGTGTTGCGTTGCGTTGCGCTGCGCAGAACAGCACACCATGTGTTACTGTTACTACAACCTCAGGAACTCTTGGTGGTGGCGGGGAGGGGAGAGTCAGTTACAAAACCACAGCATGACAAATGCACTGCTAACAACACTGTCATATGACTGCAGGGGGGAAGTGGTAGTTGACGTTCAGGGTTGCCAGATAGGCTGCCAAATATCCTTCCTCCTCAGACTTCCTCTTTTCCCTCCCGCGTTTTTACATTCTTCAGCGGTTTCGTGCGCCTACTGTTATTGTGATACGAGAAGCAAAAATTGTTTGCTGACCCACAAATCGCTCTGATAAATAATCTCGAAATTATCTACAATTGCTCATTGTTAGGAAGATACCACGGCACACAGTTGAGTTTTGCTCCAAATCGTGTTATTATTCATGCCCATATAAAAATAAATAAATAAAAATTGAGTCAAGTGGAAGACCAAAAGTCAAAGGATGATGAATCAGATGAACCTGGCATGAGCACACGCTTAATATCAAACATATAGCGCAAGCTTTCGGTCTTACATCCGATCCTAATGACTCATACTGGTGTTAGAAATAACCACCGAGTGAGGCAGCACCTCATTGACATGCTATCTGTCAGTTGAGGAATTCACTTCAACAATAGTGGGTGTGACACACTCCACACGTGGTCGAAAGAAAGAAAGACACAAAGAAAGAAAGAAAGGGAAAAGAAAGAGATAAAACAACTGGCCACATGCTGCAGGCACCTTGTGAATGTGTGCCTTTGTGTGAAAGTGTGAGCATGCCAGTTCTCACCGAGTCCTCTTTCCTGCGTCTTGCTGCCAAGGCCGCGCATATTTCAGTTACACAGTCACTGTCAGCAGAACGCCTGCTAGCTGCCTGGGTTTCCTTCTGCTTGAGAGACTGTTGGTGGCATTCGCAGGAAGTCTGTTTTTTTGTTGTTGTTTTTTTTTTTCATGCGCCTGTCATTGTTTTGTGCTTTTTCTCTCTAGACAATAGCGAGTTGAATTCACTGCTTTGGCACTCTATCAAAACAAAACTGACAGGAAAGTAGAGTTAGCGTCTTTTTTATTGTGCTAAACTGTCTTTGTTTTCTAGAAAGTTCTTCCTGAGTTGGTACTTTTTTGTTGTTATTTTCCTCAGCCCCAATGAACAACTGCTAAATGCAGTTGAAATTGCAGTCACCGCAAAGCTTCTAAAGTGTTACAGCTGCACTTTGACCTCCAATAACTGTATCAGCGACATCTTAAGTTGCACGGTTACGCAACCCGGTAACATGACTCGGGCCCAGTGGTATTTTCACAGGAACGTTGGGAGGGACGTTTTAGTTGGGAGAGCCCTAAACGGCCTTGACAAAGAGGCCACGCTGTGAATGATGACGGATGTCTTTCTGCAACAGGCCCTGCGGACAGAAACAGCATGTGCTGGCAAAGACAGACAATGTGTTTGTGTTTCTGTGTGTGTGTTAGTGTGTCTCTGTGTGTATGTGTGTTGTGTCAACAAATGCGGCTGAACCAGTTTCACATTTCTGGACAAGTCCAGACAACATTTACCCGGACGACGGCAGGCAGAGTGATGAGAAATGGATTATGAGCCTGCCCAATGCTTTTACTGTCATGTGACCTCGGGAGCCCAAAACCGATTGGCTCGCTCTGCTGATCCCACTACCACTGCCAAGCCCAGCCAAAGCGGTTTCAAAGCCCTCTGTGTTTGCACACCCAGAGGCAGGTTAGATCTTGATCAGTGCCATCAAACAACCCTCCACTCCTCTCCTCACTCTCATCTTCTATCACTCATTATCTCCCCAGAGTCCAAACCCTGTTTCAGAAGTGACACTGCAATCACTCTGGAGGGATCCAGCTGGGTATGGACCAGGAGGTGTGTGGATGGTCGAAGGATGGTGTGATGTTCCCTCCACACTTATCTCCATTCATAGTAGAAAAAAACACTGACAGTTCAAGAGAAAGTCAATATGGACTTAGGACTATTGATTGTAACCAGCTGTGACATACAGGGAAAGAGGTGATCCTTCACTCATGTTCAAATGTACTATGTTACTCAATGTTCTGACAATTTATTGTTGTGAAGCTATCATGTTCACTCTGAAGCTTAAGAGATAAGCTCAAACTGTAGGTGGCGATTACATCATCACATATGCAGATGTACATTTCAAGCAGATAGAATAGTTTAGGGGGGTGTTTGGGTTTTGTTTGGTGCTGGTGTGCAAAAATGATTGCTTATGCAGCCTTTGGATATGATGCAGAGAGTTTGTACTTGCGTTGGAGCTGAATCCGGCCGTGCAAACACACACTCAGACTCGGGGTGATGAAATCATAAAGGACTAAGAACACTTAAAAAATATTTCAATTAATTTTGTATGTCGTACAGAGAGAAGAAATCAGTATTTCATCAAAAAAAAAGAAAAGAGGCTAACATATTCGCTGGCATAATTTAGCCATTAAAAGCTATTTCTGTGAAGAAATATTACAAGAGCAAATGGTATCAGGGAAAAAACTAAAATTAATTTCAGTTGTTCTTCTAGCCGCTGGAGTTTGTATCCAAGTGAGTTTCGTTATGGACATAATTAGCTCATTGATTGCTCATTGTACTCCACACAATACCTAGCATATGACACAATACCTAGCCTATTTCGCAGTCATGTTTGCTCATAACCATGCAAGTAAGATGACTCATTGCAACACATAGCATGGTGATGTTGTCACTTATGAGGGCAACACAGTTCGCTTCACATCAAAATCCAGATGGCAAAAGAAAGTTGCTGCTGCACAGGCAGGCAGGCAGAGGACAAACACATCCGTTGTGTCACGACGCAAATTTCATTCATTATGTCCAACTGGAGCTAATTATTGTACCGCAGAGCACAAACTGATCTGAAGCCAGATCGCTGCTGGCGTCTGGCCTCTGCAGGGTGGATTAGTGTGATGGGTGACTGGGCGGACACAACGCAGCTGTGTGTGTATGTGTGTGTGTGTGTGTGTGTGTGTGTGCCTAGTTACCACGTGCCACACCAGGGGCCACTCTCGGCCTATGCCATGTGCTTGCACATGGGCACCTATCCCATGATCCTTTAGGGCACCAGCTCTCTTGGTCATTCATTCATTCATTCACCGCTAGGTAAAAATAGAGACGTGTAATCTCCACAGCGATGAGCGGAAAAAGGGAGCTTTTCAATATTCAGATGAGAGTCTGAAGCGGATTACAACCCAAAGGAACTGCAGGGGACGCGTGTGTGTGTGTGTGTGTGTGTGTGTGTGTGTGTGTGTATGTGTATGTGTGTGTGTGTGTGTGTGTGTGTGTGTGTGTGTGTGTGTGTCGGGGGGGGGGGGGAGTTTGAATTCGAGCCACGTCGCACGCTTCCGTCTCCACCCGCGTCCTTGACAAGAGCACGCCTCCAAATAACACAGTAGCATGCGTGCAGCTGGCGCTCTCCCGCCTGGAACAGACGAGGACGAGGGAGGGTGGAGCGTCGAGCACGACCTGTGAGCTGTGTGATTCACCTGAGATGGCTGCACCAGAGAGACGCCCCAGGAACCCCTGCTGTCTGAACCCCAAAAACACAGTCATTTGTTACTTTCTGCCGTGGATACGGTCCTCCAGCCTGTCGACTGTCAGTGGGATCAAGACTGTGCCCAGACGAGTTGGAGAGTTTGAGGGTAGCACGCCCCTGGGGAAACTGGCAGTACCGTGGCACTTCACCACATTCACAACGCCTCTGTTGGAGGAGGGCTGAAGGGTCACAAAATAAACTCATCTCTGCTCAAGCAGAGGGAAGAAAAAAAAGCAAAAATAATTCAAAAATACTGAAAAAGTCACTTTTCAGTGAAAGTAAAAGTAAATATGTGTTTTTGAGTGTGAACGTGTTGTTCCTCTTTATTCACTGACTGGGCTTTTTTGAATACATGCTGCAGTCAATGCCAAGCAGGCCTTCTAGGTGCCCTGTATGACCTCTCCTTGTGGTCTGGCTCAGGCTTTTGTGCGTTTTCATGGCTTGTCCACGTATCTGTAAGGTTGTGTCAACATCACCCCCCCGCCATATGACTCGGCTGGCCCATCTCCTGTTATTCTTTCCCTTCTTCTGCTTTTGACTGGCTGGTGACTCTCTGATGTCATCCTTCTAGCCACCCACCCTCCCACCATGTTTTTTCCCTTCTGTAGCTTGAACTGACTTCCTCCACTTTTTCTATCTCTCTCTAACTCTTTTTGTTCTCTCTCTCTCTCTCTCTCTCTCTTTGCTTCTCCCTTTCTCACACTGAGCAGTTTTTTCCACCTGCAGGGCAGTGATAGGCCCTGGGCCCTACTCGGTGTTCGAGTGAAGCTGTGTTTTGAGGACAGATTGATCCAGCCAGGACCAGCTATCAGCGTACCAGTCTGTCTGTCTGTGTGTCCGTCTGTTGGGGCCGTTTCAGCCAATGGTGTGTGGTGTGCTGGTGGTGATGGTGGTGGTGGGAAAACGCTGATAAATCTCATGCCACAGTTATGCACTCCTGTGAGGGAGAAACAGCGATAAGGGGGGGGGGGGGGGGGGGGGGGGGGGTGACAGACTGGTCTCGGAGTCGCTGGGGCCTTTCTGAGCAGGCTGGTCCCACTTCTTTATCTCACCAGGGTGATTTCAGTGGGTGTGAGTCAATAGGATTTGATTGCACAAAACTACTCTGTGTACAGGGTGTACAGCGAGCGAACGCGTTCAATTACTTTGATCCTCGGCAGAATCGTCCTGCTTATCTCTGATGATGATGACGGCCCTGGCAACCAACACAACTCCAACCTGAGCACTGGTGATAACTCTGTGAGCTTGCTTGAATGGGGTGGCAAAGCAGTGTGATTAGAGTAAACACCTGTTAAGTCTCCTCACACTGAATAGAACACACACACACACACTTAAAATCCCCCGATTGCTGCCTGCAGGGCTAATGTTTACAAAGACATGGCCGGTGACTCACAGTGTGTGTCATAAACCCATTACACAAACACTGGTGACAAACAGTCAATGGGTTCAGACTGACCAGCCCGGCCCCTCCCCTGTGTGTGTGTGTGCGCGCGTGTGTGTCCAGTGACAGGGGTGTCCCTGCCTGTATCCCTGCTTCCCCCCACGTCTGCCTGGCTGGCTGACTGACTGATGGTCAACAAGTGGCTTTTCCCAGCATAGTCACTGCCGTGACCCAATCACAGGCCAGGCTTATCTGTTGCCAGTCAGAACTAGGGAGGCTTTGGCTAGATTAATGGTCATGTGACTCGGCAAGCTGGCACTCCAGCGCTGCAGACTGCAGATAGATAGAGACTGATTCAGAGAGAGAGAGAGAGAGAGAGTGGTCAGGAAGAGAGAGAGAGGGATGGAGAGAGAGAGAGAGTGTGGCAGACAAAGAGTAACTTTTAACACCTGTCTGCTGAATGAGGACAGAGGACTTAGCTTGCTGTCAGAGATTAAGGATCACGTGAATGTTGGTCCTGTTTGGTCCATTCTTAGCATTGCCTAGATTGTGTCGCTCCTAAGGACCTGGACATGACTTGTGTTAAAGGTACAGGCACAGATTATAATCCAAAACACTTCTGTTCGGTGTCCCCCTGTAAATGAAACAAACATGGTGGATCAGACCAAGTTTTTCACTATTCTAGTCAATCAATCAACAACATTTGTTTAAGGAGCACTGAAGGGAGCGGTGTGTATGCCTGGCCATTGACTTCAAATGTCAACAATTTTACACCAGGTTTGAGGACTGTGCCTTTAATTCAAGATTGTATAAGAATTTGGCTGCAGCAGCAACCTGAAAGTTAACCCGTACTGCATGCACAGGCCATGAGAACACACAGGAACTTCAAAAGATTACCATCAACTTTTCCATTCCATCAGATAGAGTGGATGTGAACTCATGTGTGACAACATCAGACAAGCAAGAGCACCATTTACCCCCCCCCCCCCCCCAAAAAAAATAACAAATAACAAATAACAAATAAATAAATAAATATAAAAAAATACTTCTTAGATACTGAAATAGTGATGCATAGCCTATGTTTGTTAAAGGAGAATTCCGGTGTGATATTGACCTCAAGTGTATTGAAACATGATACCGAGTGTGAACGTATGTCTCATAGCCCATCTCGGCTTGTCCCCTGCACTCCAAAATCTGGCGCTAGTTAGCCGATGCTACCAACAGCTTTTTCAATAGTGGTGCTTTGGCATCGGGCTAGCCATGCAAATAAATCACTGTTTTACACCTATTTACGAGGCTCAATGTATCTCCACACTTCAGATTCCAAAATAATTCCAAAAATAATTCAGTGGAAATGCATGGATTCCAGTTTATCCATGCATTTCCACTGAATTATTTTTGGAATCTGATCCCTTATCATACCTGTTCATTCTTACTCGTTGCTCGACTTATCGGGACTAAATTCAAGATGGCTGCAAATGCTAAACTTCGTGAAGATATTGTCTGTATAAATCGTCTTGTAAGTAAACTACCAGTGCTTTTTCAAAGTTCTCAATGTCTCGTTTTAAATGTCAGGGCCCTCGGAAGTCTACCAATGAAGTGTGGAGATACATTGAGCCTCGTAAATGGGTGTAAAACAGTGATTTATTTGCATGGCTAGCCCGATGCTGAAGCACCACTATTGAAAAAGCTGTTGGTAGCATCGGCTAACTAGCGCCAGATTTTGGAGTGCAGGGGACAAGCCGAGATGGGCTATGAGACATACGTTCACACTCGGTATCATGTTTCAATACACTTTAGGTCAATATCACACCGGAATTCTCCTTTAATTAATTGTCTCTACTCAGCACACCAAATAAGGAAGGCCTATAGTTAGAAATTGTGATAATAAAATATGTAGATTTTGGTAGTTTGGTCTTTATGTAGCCTTGGCAAATAGCCATCTAGTAGGCTAGTCCTGATAATATGCACATGAAATGACACTTGTTAAACTCACCTCAACATGTCTTTTGCAATCATTTAACTCGCCATGGGCAATGCTAAAGTCACTGTTACAAAAAGTGCAGCATGCAAGACTATCGTTATTTTGAACTCTTATGAGACAAGGGTACACTTTTGTGTAGTCTGATGTGAAATGGGTCCTTTTTGGGGGGCACTCTGCCTCTGCCATGACGCTCCTGTTCCTACTGAACTGAACTGAAACAGGCCAATCAGGATCCTCTCTGTCTTGAACAGACACACACGCGCTACACCTCTCTCTCTCCATTCCCATCGTGTGCGCGCTACACTCAGATGCACACACGATTTGAAGTTTCGGTCTCGTGTGCGCGCTCTTGCTCGCTCGCTCTAGATTCCGGGAGATTTTATCTAATTTGCGGGCATCAGGGAGCCGTTATCAATATGCGGGAGACTCCTGGAACTTCTGCATATTGACTTGGGATGTCTGCTTTTCATTCTACTCTTCAGAAGCAGAAGTCCTTTGCTTGCCACCCTTACAGCTGATGCTCAGTCCTCTCACAGACACACACAGAAGCTCTGAGATGTCCTCATCCTTCTCTAGGAGACAAAACAATTGTATTAGTGAGAAATAAATCAACAAATTTAACAAACAGAGCATTAGCAGTGTGGCCGATTGGCACGGAGCACAGAGTTGTTTTTGCTATAAGAAGTGAGTGAAAGACGCAGGAGGAGAAGGAGAGACAGAATGTGTGTGTGTGTGTTAGTGTGTGTGTGTGTGTGTGTGTGTGGGGCGGGCAGACCCATTTCATCTCTGGATGAATTATTGAGCTGCTGCAGGCAAAGCAAGAGGCTGTTTCATGTGTGTCACGCTCCTTTTCAAGTTAAAAAATCACCCCTTTTCTCCTCAAAGTTACAAATCTTTAAAAATCATCCCTCTTCTCAAAGTTCCGAATCTTTTTTGTGGATTTGCACAAGACGTCTCAATCGTGCTGCAGTGCTACCACTGCTCATTGTGTTTGCCACAGATGTCCTCAGTGGCAGATGAAACCAATCTACCCTGTGTTTGGTTTTCAGTAATTGAACATGATTGGTACAATCAAGGACACCCTAGCAGGAGTTTTCATGACCTCAGCCAAGGAGGTCATGTTTTCGTTGTCTGTCTGATTGATTGTTTGTTTGTTTGTCTATCTGTGTGTGTAGGATTATGCAAACATTTTTCCTGGTCTTGCTGGAACTTGGTAGAAAGGAGTAGCATGGCTCAGGGCTGAACCCATCACATTTTAGAACGGCTTCAGCTCACGGGATGGCTCGACGAATTTAGTTTTGATTTTGCTCATGTTCGCCCTGGTGGAGTTCTGCGCTCCTGAGTGCCCTTCTGGTTTGCAACTAAACAGCATGAGGAGGAGGAGAAGGAGGAAGAAGAGGAGGAGGAGGACATGCAATGCAGAAGCCCCACAGGGGTTCTTAACTCTACACCTAGTGAGAGCATACGTGAGTGGGTGAGGCTACATACTAAATGCTACATGTCTCCTATTGATGTCTGCTGCAGGGCTGGCTGTGGTCCTCATATCATCACCACCTCCTTTGGGGCAGCCGTGGCCTACTGGTTAGGGCTTCGGACTTGTAATCGGAGGGTTGCCAGTTCGAACCCGACCAGTAGGCACGGCTGAAGTGCCCTTGAGCAAGGCACCTAACCCCTCACTGCTCCCCGAGCGCCGCTGTTGTTGCAGGCAGCTCACTGCGCCGGGATTAGTGTGTGCTTCACCTCACTGTGCGTTCACTGTGTGCTGAGTGTGTTTCACTAATTCACGGATTGGGATAAATGCAGAGACCAAATTTACCTCACGGGATCAAAAGAGTATATTTACTTATACTTGATGAGCTAAATGCAAACCAAAGGGTAGCAGTGAGGACCTCAAATCTGAGTTGAGTAAAAATAGAGATTTAGTAGATGTTCTTATCCATTTAAAGGTGCCATGTGTAAGAATTGAGGTAAAAATATCCAAAAAATGAGCTACACGCATCAAAAGAATGAGAAGAAATAAGGGCGATGATGTCATTAAAAAAATGACAAGGTATAGTGCTGCAGAGAGATCAACCTAAATTAGCATGCTAAATTACTAGCCACAGCCCGACAGGTGTCATAATACCAGTTTCGGCCATGGGAGGCGGTATGCGGGCAACATAACCGCCAGCCAAACTGCAATACACGTGTCTCGGTTGTTACTCTAGGGTAGACCAACTCACTTTCTGGAGGTATACTGCCCCATCTTTTATGGAATGTGGAGTATGAATTGATTTTTTGGCGGACATTACACATGGCACCTTTAAGGCACTGGGACTTACAACATCAGACCCAGGTCAACTGTTTCTCAGGTAGCAATACCACCACTGCTCCCACCATGCCCCTACTTCAAACAGGTGTGGTAGAACAGCGACAAGTGGACAACATACAGCCTACTGGTACGTATCTAAATATCTTCTCTTACACAAGACCATGCCATCCCCATCCCAACAATCTAGTCTTCAAAACATGGAATTGTGTAAAATTATTCATAAACATTAAATTAATTATTTGACACTGTATTTCTAGGACTGTACTGTAGGACTGCATGCACAGATGATCTCGACCTGTATAACAGTCACAACTATCTAGTTACATAGTCACAGTCATAAACAAAGCATACAGCCAGGTTATAGAAAATATCTATAATTTGCTCACAAGAAAGACAAAAGAAATAGCATTGAAAAGGTACCAGACTTCAAAGTATGAATAAAATAGTTTTAGCTTTCCTTGAACAGAGTAGAGAAGTGACATCTAGGCATGACTTCAAAGGACACTGCAAGCCCTAAGCGTGGCCGTAAAAGTGACTGGTTTTATTGTCTAATAATAACGCACTGTCTAGTAAACATGCCACACAGACTTGGTGGCAGGACAGTCACAGTAGCTCACTCAGAGACCCAGTTTTCACTACGCAACAGCACATAATAATATCCCTGCCAAAATAAACAAAGAACCTGAAACTATGACATATTGTCAGAGATAAGGTATAGCACAGTTTCCTTTCAGTAGTACTTTTTTTCAATAAGTTAACCTGCGTTTGGCCCACATTTACCGAGTGCAAAAAGGGGCTAACCCAAATTTCCGAGGCACCCCCTTTAGAGTGAGGAGAAGTGCTGTAGGCGGAGAGTGCTGGACCTCTGCCTGGTCTGGATATTCAGAGGAGGGTTCTCACTTTAAATGGGGCATTGACTGGCTGCTCAAAGACCCCTTTCTTCAGGGCATCTCTGGCTCCATTGTTTAATTAGAATCGTTTCGGCGCTGCCCCCCTCGAGAGACGCAGAGCAGCGACATCAAAGCGGCCGAGCCCAGTAATGAGGCTCACATCCATGCCTCAGGTAACGCCGCAATCTGAAACTATTTCTTTCTTTCTTTCTTTCTTTCTTTCTCATTCTGTCTCTGTCTTTTACTCTTGGCCAAATGTTCGTGTCCTTCTTCGCCCCTGTCTCCTCTGTTGTGTCTTTCCAGCTCTTTATCTCTTCAGCTTCTATGCTTCTTCGCTCTCAATCTTTTATTAGCTTTGTGCAAGCATATTCTGTGGCTTACTTTTTGAAAACATTTCAGCCTGTTTCTGACTTGTTCTGCTGAAGGCTGTCTATTTCTAAGGGCAGACTTCTGTGATGTAAACTTCAAAGGCCTACTTTACTGTCACCTATGACTTCATCTGATGGCACCTAATACCAGACTAGCAATTCATATCATAAATCAGGCAATGTGCCACACAAACCAAATGGATCTCAGTTTACCTTTCTAACTGAACAAATAGACCTGTCTTCCTCATTACGTAAGCTCTCAGTGAAAATGTTTCTCATTGTGGTTTTTTCCTCCGCAGGGACAGGAAACCGTTCATGCTGGGCCCCACTCCCTGTTTCCCAAAGCTGTCACATCCAACCCCTCAGCCAACAGCTCACAGAGGACTATCACACGGCCTAGCCTGAGAAAACCAAGCCCAGACTTAACAGAACCTCATCAGACAACTATTTCTTCTTTCACAGTCAGAGTGATGAGCATATATCAATGCTATTCCTGTTAGCGAAAATGGCCATGGCTCTTTTACTTGACTTTGATTTTCATGAATGGAAAACCTATCAAAAATTCTGAAGCAGAAGGTAGATGTCCAGACAGCAAGTGTATAGTCCTCTCCTTGTGATAAAGTTGGCGTAATTTGTACAGTGACATGTCCAAAGCATTCACCATGTGCCGGTAACTGCTGGGCATGCAAGTGAACCACTCCATTCACCGAGCACATGATCCAACAATTAGCTTCCACTATAATCAATGACAGTGGCTTTAGCAGACGTGAGCACGGCGTGTACACTCCAAAAAATTAGAGCACTCTTCTAAAACTGTTTTTGTGGAAGGCGTACGCTCCAGCTTCAGCGTAGCCCGGTTGTCACTGTCAGCCTAACAGTTTGCCGACCTGACAGGTACCACATGTAATCCTCTGGGTGAGTTATGAAAGGCAGCTCTCTTATCCTGTGGAAGCACAATTTGGCTGTAATCCATTCAGAGAGGAAAGCATGCGAAATTAGCTGCAAAGGAGGACACGAGCCCACAGCGGTTTTTGGTGGAGTGTTTATAATGAATTTTACATAAATCTCTGAGGGATTCAATATTGAATGATGCAAGATTGTTTGAATGTGAATGTGCTCAGAGCTGACTGAAGATTTACCCATTTGTATAATATCTATCTCACCTAGGACTTCACTACATGACTTCAAATCAGCAACTGCTCCAGAAAACAAGACCGGCTCAATGATGTTTCAGGAAACATCAATGGTTCGTGCGAAATGGAGAAAGGAAAATCAGACCGTAGATGTGTCTTGCTCCAGCAATTATCATGCACCCCTTTTGGTAAATTTGTGCAGCTGCGTCACACAAATATAACATTTCCCAATATAGACACACACTTCGGCTGAGCAGGGTAGAGGGCAGGCCAGGAGCGAAGACAAAGCCAACAGAAGGGTTTGTGTTAGCGCCAACAGGGACGGGTTACCATAGCTCCCCCAAGCAGGCCTCCTGGCTATTTCGGGAGGCACCAGTCACTTGGTTTGAACTGGCGTGTTTATTGCCACAGCCATCCTGCAGCCCATTTATAAGGTCAGGCAACCCTTCCCGACAAGCCTGCCTTCAGCCCTCAGCTCAAGATATTACATGTCAGGACTCGTTTGCCTGCCCACTGCTATAACAACACACAAAGACTCCCCTCTAGCTCAGGAGGGGACACTTATCTTCTGAGTGGCAATACACACACACACCTAAAGTACATTCTACTTTAACTTCCACAGCTAGAGCTCTTACCTGTCTGTGCAAATAATGTGCGTTTGTGCATCCCTTTGGCAATGAAAAAAGTAATGAATCAAACTACATTACATTTACATTACATTACATTAGGCTGACACATTTTTAACCAAAGCGACTAACAACATGGTGAACAGTTTTAAAGCAATTCTCTGAACCATTTTAGGACAATTTAAAAACGGTAGAGTACAGTAACAATAAGTGCATCAGTGAGTGCTGTTTTTAAACAGTTGAGTGTCAGTTCAAGACGGCTGGTAAGTGCTAAGATCAGCAAGACTTGTTGTAAGTGGTGCTATGAGAGGAGATGTTCTCTAAAGAGCTGGGTCTTCAGGAGTTTTTTGAAGATGGAGAGGGATGTCCCTGCCCTTGTAGGAACTGGCAGTGTGTTCCACCAACGAGGAACAGATGAGAAAAGGATTGGCCTGAGCATACCGGTGGTAGAGCTATACGTCGTTCGTCTGAGGAGCGCAGGGGTCTGGAGGTAGCGTTTGTCTGTATGAGGGCATTCAAGTAGGTGGGAGCAGAGCCGGAGACTACTTTGTAGGCAAGCGTTAGAGCCTTGAATTTGATGCGGGCCGCCATAGGTAGCCAGTGTAGCTGGATGAGCAGTGAAACTAACTATCTATCTATCTATCTATCTATCCACCATCTTGCTAGCTATCATTTTCACGGTCCACAGGAGTCATCTCTGACCAGGAAGCTTCGGGCCATCAGTGTTCCTGATCAAAGAGAAGCCAAATGCTCTGGTCCACCACACCTTACCTCAGGGAAGCATCCAACCTCAGCAGCCTCACATATCACAATCCCACTGCTAGAACATTGTGTCAGGTTCTGTCGAACCCTTCCACAAACATGACAAAAGCATTACAACCAGATCGACCAGGTTATAGTGAAGTGAGAGTGAAACATTGATGAAGTAGATGGAGAGCTGTGAGCTACTCTCCAGGAGATGACAGTGACTCAGTTCTGAGGGCTTTGGACTTTGTCAGTTAAGGGCCTTGTGTCAGTGAGAAACCAGACAGCAAGGAATATTCAGTGTCCTCTCTGTGCTGCGAGCTGTCCTCTGTTTCTCTGTTCCCTTCCCCATTAATCAGGTTGAGTTGGATAAGCCAGACAATGCAACCGGGGGTGAGTGAGGGACACATCAGTAATTGAATGAAAAAGATTTTTTGATTACATTTGGCAGGGAACAGAACCTCCCTAAGGCAGGAGGTTAAATAGCCACCACTGGCGTCCCTTTAAACCGACAACAACATCCACTCAAAATTATTTGTGCTAAGAGTGTGTTTAGTTGTTTTTCAGACACTCACACTGTTACCATTGCTACAATTTACATGTCATGCCATCCGTTTTAGGCTTTATGTAACCAGTCAAATCATTGGTGGGCGATGTCAGTCGGATGCTTGGATGGGCCAAAAATACATTCTCTGAAAGATGAGAGTCCACCTATTCCTATGGCGGGGCTCTATAACGGGTTTACAGTCTGCAAATGAATGGGTTCTGGGGTGGCCACGTAGTCGGTCTCTGCAGCCCATCCATATTGATGGAGGCTGTTTTAGCTCATCCGATCCATTTGGTCCTTCGAGGCGGAGGAGGTGCGGTGCGGGCCAGAATCTGATGCATTCATCATTCTGATTATATAAGTGTCATTATCAGAGCGGCATGTGTGGGCTCACTCGGTACACATGGGTGTACCCCTCTCTGTCTTCCTCTCTCTCTCACTCTACCACTATCTTTCTTTCTCTCTGTCTCTCTCTGTTATTCTATCCCTGTTTTTCTCTCTATCCCTCTCTCTCTCCCCTACTTTCTTTCTTTCTCTCTCTCTCTGTTATTCTATCCTCAATCTCTCTTTTTCACTCTTCTGCTATCTTTCTTTGTCTCTTATTTTATCCTTCTCCTTCTTTCTCTACCTCTCTTCATCTTTACCTCTCTCTTCCTTAATCTATTCCTCTTTCTCTCTTTCCCTCTCTCTCTTTCTCTCTCTCTCTCACACACACACACACACACACACAGATACACACTCTCTCTCTCTCATGTTCTTTTTATCTCTTACAGTTTTCACTTGGCAAAATGCTGTTCTCTCTCCTCCAATTGCACTCAGAGACCAGCTCAGCATCGGCTGTCTGCCGTGTCATAGTGAGAGAAGAGACGCCGTATTTGTGCCATAGCTGCTGGCTCGGGTCTGTGGGAGACAACGTATGTGTGTGTGCGTGTGAGTGTGTGTCTGTGTGCGCCCTGTCTGGGTCGATAACGGTTGGAGGGGACAGCCAGAGTCCTAAGCTCCGCAGAAACAGGAGAGAGAGTGCTAGGCTGTCAGGAGGATCAGCTGCAGCTACAGCTGCTGCTGGAGGGGATCTAGAATCTTCCAGAGACTCGAATGGCACAGTTTCAGACACATCAGCAAAGTGTTACATCACCGGTTGCCATCCTATTCGAATACAAGACTGAAAAAAGTAATAAATCCATAAGGGAAATGTGTGTGCGTGTATAGTCTTGCATAAATTCTATGCACCTGCCATATCCACATTATGCTGTTGTTGCTAGGGTCTCCAGGCAGGTCAGCGTTTGGGTTATAAACAGGTTGTCCCATGCCTGTGACATCACTCGAATCAACACGACTAACAATGTTGTGTTCTATTTGGGAAAACAAAGACGTTTGATTGTTTGCCATTTCTCTCTCTCTCTCTCAAGTTGCATCCTGGCAGCTGGAAATGTAATGTCATTCTAAACAGCCCTTTGTTTCATCGTCAACAATCTCTCCCTGTTTGGAATCGAGGGACCATGAGGGAAGCATTATGCTCAAAAAGCAGAGGGCATCCCTTTGATGTCCAAAAAAACCACAGGCCGGTCACATGGAGGGACGAAAATAGCATGAGCCAGTGACACCAGGTACGGCAGCAGAGTCCTGTGTTTAACGTCACACTCCAAGTTCATCCAAGGCATCTGACAGGGACTCTGAGCACATGACTGGTGTTGTATGAATGTGTGACAACTGAGGGCTTGTCTCGAACAAAAAGCAAAAATATAAATAAATAAAGTAAATAAATAAACAAATAAATAAATACAAAAACAGTTTTTTTTAAGAACAGCTGCGTGAAATTGATTGACACAAGCAGACGATGGCAAAGCACAAACAGCGCAAGCGAAAACTGATTAATTACCCCTCCTACGCTCGTGGTGCTTGTTCAATTAACATCACCGGGTTTGTGTTTGCCTTTAGCGCCAAGCCAAGAGAAGCCTCCTCCAGCCTTTAAATGTTAATCAAATTAATGAGACACAATTATTAACAGTCATTATTGCCATGTTATGAATTGTTATTGTCAAATCACCTCTAGCAGAAAACATGACAATGAAGCCTGCACGAGTGAGTGTGTATGTGTGTGTGTGTGTGTGTGTGTGTGTGTTTTCTTTCCTCAGACAGAAGAACTCATTATGGCATGAGCTGGGGAATCCAAGAGGACATTACAGCATGATGCCAAGCATGAACCTCAGTAGAGATGATTAATGAAGCAGTTCACATGCAGATTCAGTAATTAACTCCAGAGTAAGATTACGATGGCCCAGGAAGATGCACAGACGCGGTAGAATAATATATTCTCCTGTTGAAAAACATGAACGGTTTCAGAGGCAGACATCAACTTAATATTGCTGTGTGTCAAAACTGTGAGTCAAAAACTGAGAACGGTCAAGTGTCAGTGATGGATTTTTGTCTTGGAAGATTCTGAGGCCGTCAAATGACAGATAAGAGCATATTAACATAAAGCATAATTTCATCAATTAATCAACTGCATGAATAAACATTCATTCATGTGTTGTTGCAGGAGTTTGCTAATTAACATTTTGGATGCAGTTGAAAAATATTTGTTCTGTCTCTGAAAATAGACCCTGCCATTAGGTAAGTAGTTGGGGCATTCTACAAATAGATGGGATCTGTGGGAGTTTGACATTGTATCCCTACTGGAACACTTTGTGCTAGAAATACCACTGGCAATAGGATATGACACAGGGTGCCAGCTTCAGTTACGTCCCCGACATCCACGGCCATTGCACTGCCTGGCATAGCCTGAATTCCACTTCCCTGGCCAATGCACAGCAAACACACACACACACACACACACACACACACTCTTACATACCCATGGTGGACCTGTGAGAGTAATCCCAGGGTAAATCCTCCTGGGTTCCTGAAAGCATGGAGGTTAGGGGTTGGGTTGCTATGGGGTGACCTACCCCCCACCCCCACAACACACACACACACACACACACACACACACATGCCCCCTCAGGGCACCACAGTCCCTCCAAATAACCCGCCACCTCAGCGTTTTCGACTGCCCCCCTGCGCGTCCCTCCAGCGTAAGTAAGCGAGCAAGGGAGCAAACAAGCATGCTCAGACACAGCGGCAGCAGCTGCTGCTGCTGCTCTACTCGGAACTCGGAGACAGGCGGCACAAACAGAAATAGAGCTCCTTGGAAACGACACGACAGAGCGGAGACGAGCGAGGCTTGCTGAGGCTGGGGCTGGCATGGGCTGGGCTGGCATGCCAGTGCTCGCTGGCACGCCACTCTCCTGCGGAATGATGGCACAGATGAAGGCAGTCTGGGACCGCTGGGCCTGGCCTGGTCGACCCCCCCCCCCACTCGCAGTTCCTACTCAAGGGTGGGGTGGGGGTTCGGTGCGTCAGGGGACAGGCCCAAACACGCCCTCATGGAGACAAGGTGGGGCTCTGGAGGTTCAGGCCCCAGGATCCTTTGGGGCCTGTGTGCATGTGCATATGTGTGGTGATGAATGAGGAAGAAGGAAAAGAGTGTGCTGAATGCTGGCTGGATGGGACGGAACTTTTGCTCATCATTATGCGGACCTATTTTGTGTGTGTGCTGGATACCAACCAATCATGGATGGGAGAAGTTGATGTGGACTTTAAATGGTGTATGTGTGGGGGGGGGGTTACTGAGTTCACTGAACAAGTTCACTGAAGTTTTTCAGGTCAAGCTGACGCATCAAATACCACAACATAAAAACGGCTCGTATGAAGGGAAACATATAGCTGGCCCTGTGCTATAGTTTCAACATAAACATTATTGTACAGAGGTTGTATGGGAAATAAGGAGATCTCGAGAGTCTGAACTGTTATTTCTGGTAAGCTTCAACTCATTGGGTTTCAGTACAAACATCGCCGAGGCCAAGTGCGGAGGGGATCACACATGCCAAAAATGGTGCGATGAGGGTGGCTAACGAGGTCTGAAGTATGTTTGTGTGCCAAAGGTGAACAGGCTGAAAACGTCACAGCTACATTGGTCTCGAAAAAGGTCAGAAAGAAAACTGAAAACCTTAAGGTTGAGCAGCCTGTGATTCTGTGATATAGCTGTGAAAATGCAATACAAATGTGACTGTAATAACTTGTAAATGGTGTTCAACCATCAATGGTGTTCAACTATCACCTAAATCAATCATGTCATTCTGTGTCCACTCTGTGAAGAGTGGATTACTGTCAAAAGTCAGACAATACAATTTAAAACTAAGATAATGAAACTGATAAATAAAGAAAGATAGAGGGGTATAGACATATGCAAATGCACACAGACAGACAGGCATTGAATTGGGCTTGACTAGTAGGGACAGGAGAGTGGCATGGGCCAATGCATGAATGCGACCCATGTGAAGCCAAGAGAAAGGAGGCAGGTGATACCTTAGTGATGGCAGATTGCTTGGCACACAATCACATGCGAGGTGTAAAGAGAGAAAGGCTGAGAGCCAGCAGGGGTAAAGACACTGGCGCCAAAAGCTGTGCGACCCACTACACACACACACACACACACACACACATATATACACACACAGAACCCTGATCCCTATCTGATCCCATCTGAGCCATGGAGACAACTGTTATTATTTCTCTCATTCAGAGCAGACTCTGACGCCTTAGCTGGATGTACGTGGGGCTCTGCAGAAGATGGCGACGAGGAGGTTATTTTAGGAAACGCCTGTACGCCCAAAAAAGTCCACATGTGACGGGAATTCATCCTTTTTAAGACGACTCTGGCAGCACTTTAGAGACGTGCACTATTGAAAGCACTGGAGCGAACCAGGGTCCACCTAGCGCTTGTCACTGATATGCTGGCATGATGTGTTGGCCAAATGGATGCAGTGGCTTTTCTTAGACTGCCAAGAAAACCAAGCTTAGAATGGCAATGTACAGTATGCTCTGAGAAAGCCACAGATGGACTTTCATGAGGGGCTTCCAAGAAATGGACAAAGAACAAGAAAGAATCCCACCTCAGCCCACCACACAGTGCTGTGCTCAATATATATTTCAACATGCTTTGTGTAGCACAGCCTGTCCATTATGGACTTTCAAACTCCCCAGAAAAATGAATCAACACATACCAATTCAAAATTCAAAAAGTATAATTCAGTGAGGTATTCTTTATGTTTTGTCCAGAGCAGAGCAAGGCTCTGATGGTCTGCAACAAAGTACTTCCAAATGACATCTTAAGTCCCCAGTCCAGCATAGCAGGAGCAGCAGGCAGAGCAAGCAAGTCAATTAAGGAATCCGTTGGTTGCTATGGGCAGAAGTGAGTGACAATGTCGTTACCAGGCACGGGCACACAGATGTTCTGTTCTGAGAGGGCCATAGTTCCATCTCCGTATCCATAGCAACGGGTCAGACACACAGAGAGCAGTGTTCTAGTGGGAGGGAACCGGCCACAGCAGGGACGTGTACAGGAATTTTGAGGGGCAGTTGCTCTGACCTGAAAAAATGGCACACCCCCCCCCCCCCAAAAAAAAAAAAAACTCACGGGCTATATGCAGGACTGAGAATAACAGCGTCTTTTTTAAAATATATACACAAAGAAGTAAAACACTGAAATACAGCACTCAATCACCTTAACTTATCATTATTATTTTCATGCCCACTAGTGGTATTTATGTTCCGCTCAGGCAAGATCTTTGAAATTACCTTTAAAATAGCCTATGTTTTTTTAGATTACAATTATTTAGCATGCAGCTCTTTAATCCTGTACTTTCTAGCATGGTCCTCTCATCTCATCTCTTGATCATCACTTAGGCCTTACTGTCCTCTGTGCCTCCTCCTGGTCCACATTTACCTCACATAGAGTAGTCTGGAGGCTTATGACTGCTCCTCATCTTAAATGTAATGTAATTATGAAACATTGCCATTAGTAGGCTAGGCTAAAATATGAGTCTGATTAATTAATCAATTCGTCTACACAGTGTCATGTCATCTTTATCACAGTGCAAAGTCTCTGTCTCACCTGCTGGTTGGCTTTTTCGCAGCCAACCCTGCAGTGATTGCCTCCCTGAATGGTCTCTCCCTCTCCTGAATCTGACTCTTTTCAGTGGGCATCTTGGCTTCAAACAATACCCAAAATACTTTTAGGATTTAGGCATTTAACCATTTTGAATAAAATAATTAATGTGATGCATTACTTCCATCATTCATTCTTCTTGCTAAAACGAAATGTGAGAAACTATCAGCAGACATGTAGCTTAGTTCGCCTAATGCCTACCAAAAAAATAGTAGCCTATAGGCTATGTGATAACGGGCTGCTTCTCTGCAAGCTATCTGTCTGATTATTTAGGCTAAACGTGGCAAACTCAGCCTGGATTTATGAAGATTTTAATTCATTTCATAAAACTTGATGACGATGATCGTTCGTTTGTTATACATCACAAACTCACCTTTTCCGACAACGTTGAGTCGTCTCATACGACAACCGCGACAATCTCCTTAGGGCCGCTTATGCAGGCTCAGCTCAGGTGCCGGTCGCGTGCAGCGCTGCAGCCACAGAGTTTGCCCTTCCCCTACTGACTTTCACTTTCGGTGGCCAAATGGAATTGAATGAGGCTTTGCGATTTTTCTGCATCCATTGTACGATTTATTTATTTATTTATTATTATTATTATTATTTATTTATTTTCCCTATTGGAAGGGCAACATAATCTACCTCTTTAATCTACTAAACCCCTCTTCTACTGCACTTTTTACTCCCCCCCCAATAAATGCACAAATAGGCTGACACCAGACATATTTTCACTGCATTTCTTACTTCCAGTAACTATATGCATGTGACAATAAACTTCCTTGTATCCTTGTATCCTTGTACATGAGTCAAGAAGGGCATGTGGGCAGTTGCCCGGGCAACCCGAGCAACCCCCCTGTGCACGTCCCTGGGCCACAGACACCTGCCCTGCCCCGAATGCCCCCCCAGAGCTGATGCACCACTAACTGCCCCAATCCTGCTCCATGCACACACAGACCTTTAGAGGCCAGCTGCATGCAGCCATCTGAGGCACCCCTGGTCTCCTTTAGGCACATTTTTAGGCACGGTTTATTATTAGTCCCTCTGGAGGACAGGAAAAGAACGAGGGAGTGCCAGAGAGAGAGAGAGAGAGAGGGTGCACCCCCGTGTCATGCCGAGCGTATGCACCGTGGCGATTGACGTGGCAGTTGTTAAATGGAGAGGGGTGGTGGTGGCGGGGTGGTGGGGGGGGGGGGGGGGGGGGGGGGGAGTGTGTCGACTGAAGTGGTGCAGGGACAGAGTGGCAGTGCTGCCATTAACAGTCGGATAAACCCAGGAGTGGAACGTCAGCAGCGTGCCAAGTGTCGATGCCGCTCACAGGGGCATGGAAATGTCAGGTGTCAGAGGCGAGTGGTGTGGATATTAATAACTCTGTGCATGTGTTGATGTACACACTCGCTAGAAATGGGGGGTGGAGATGGAGGGAGGGAATGGGGGAGGGAGGGAGAGAGAGAGAGAAATTAAGAGAATGAGAGACAGTGAAAGACAGAGAGGAAACAGAGAGGAACGCCCCATGGCCAATCTTTGGTTTGATAATGCTATCTATTTAACATCAAATTAAAGTATATATTGTGATTACACTTTCATTTCTATAAATTATGTAACAAACTGGCAGTAGAAATGACTGAACAGAGATGCCTGAGACCCACATTTGCTGGGGCAAAATCATATGCTACAATGAGGGTTCCTGTGCACGCTGGGAAATCCAGAATGTTTGTTATGATTCCACAAGTATGTCAGTACACATGGGTAGACATTTCTGCAGTGCTCTATTAATGTTGTGGTTCAGAGAGTTCATGTTGCAGAAAGCCCAACAAAAAAAAAAAAAATAAAAAAAAAAAAAAGAAAGCCCTCTCCCTTATTTGAGTGGACATAAACAGCTTTCTGCTGTGGCATACCTCCTTCCTGTAATGTTTCATTGCCAGACAACAGTAGCATGATATAATTTTTAAGGGATTGTGTCCCTATTTCAAATTCATCTCATGTACGGTATATCAAAAGGCCTATTGAGAATGCAGAGATGGCCTGTGCATTGGATACAGAAATATTTATGTGTTAAAAATGTGCACACGAGTGCGCAGTCCAGTAAACCGTCTGACTTTCTGTGTTTGAGTTTTACTACTGGGCAGTCCCATTCACTGACTCCATTAAAACAGAGGCCCGCTCCAAAGCCCTGAGGGCCAGACTGCCAGTGCTGTGGCCCAGACAAAGACCGATAAACCAGGGACTCAAATCCACATTGTCCTCCTGCCTCTCAGTCACCAATTTTGTTGCTTTTTCCCCCCACTGATTTGCAGGTCTAGTGCACTTGTCCCAGTCTGATAGCTCTGCTGCATGAGGGGAAACAAATATGTATATATATTATAGAAGAATGAATGAGTGAGAGAGAGGGGGGGGTGAGAGATGGAGAAGTGTGTGTGTGGGGGGGGGGGGGGTATGGACAGCTCTATGGTGTTTTAAGCCCTCAATGTCGTCTTCCAGGCAGCACTGCCACCGTTGACTCAAACATACCTAATCCTAACCCTAACCTTAAACCTAACCTTAACCCATGCCTAACCCTAGCGCCTTCCAGGCAGTGCTGCCTTGAAGACAACGTTGGGGGCTCAAAACACCAAGAAACACATGGACATGCAGCTCAGCCATTCTTGTTATTCCTGTCATGGCCGGTGGTTTAGTAGGGCAGGGAGCAGAGTTTTCCACAAGCAGCTGCGAGAGACTGAAGCTGACACCATGCCAATGCACAGGACATTTCTCTCTCTCTCCCTCTCTCTCTCCATCTATCCCTCTATCCCTTTCCCTATCCTCAACCCCCCCCCCCCCCCCCCTCTCTGCATGCCTCTCTCTCTCTGCATCCTTGGTGTGGTGCCAAGCTTACTCAAACACAAACTCATACAGAAATCCCTCCGTGGCAGACACACACACACACACACACACCATCTCTGTCTATCCCAGTGGCTTGGCAGGGTGACATTGGATAGTTTTGGATCTACAGTAGCTTGTGTTGCAGCAGGGGAGAGAGGCCACATAGCAGATGCCCCAACGTAGCACAGCCCGGCACAAGCCATGTCTTCACTTTAATCCCTCGCTTTAAAGGGACACCAGGCAAGCCTTTTTCTCTACGAAACTCCCCCTCGCTCGGTCTGAAGCTCTTTTCCTTTTCTTTGCGTCTTCCGTCAAGGGTTTTCGCTGCTTCTTCGGCGGCTCTGCCACTATACACACGTTTGCAACAATCACTAGCGTTTCGTTAGCCTGCCTCTGTGCTGTGGATGCAGGATGTAAACTGATCCTGCTTCAGTTGGCGGGTACGATACACTGAACTTGCAAGCGAGATATTCTTCCTACAGGCGGTAGGGGCGGGCGAGAGAGTCTTCATTCGCCCTGTAATGAGTCATATAACCATATACCGACTTACGAAGATGATTAATTAACACGAAAACATTGCCTGGTGTCCCTTTAACTGAGTTGACTTCAGAGTGTCAGAATAGCACCGTGGCCTTGTTTTTAGAATCGCCTGAATGGCAGCACATTCTGTGAGAGGTCCACTCTGTGCCTCTTTAGCGAAAGGAGATCTGCTCTGTCTGACCCCTAACACACACACACACGCACGCACGCACGGACGCACGCACGCACGCACACACACACAGTCGTGCTCAGCTGTTCTGTGAAGCTAGCCATCCACAGGCCTCTTCACCCAGACCTCCCCCGTGGTTGCATAATGCACTTGAGGTTACCAGATCGAGAGAGGAGAAACACCTGTCAATGACAGAGGCCTGCATAGTCCCCTACCTCCTCTCATCTTAGCCATACTACCAGTACAGCTAGATTCCCTTATTTGTCTGCCTGTGTCTGTACTTTTATTAGAATTCCAATTGTGTGCTGTGTTATGTTATCAAAAGACAAGAAAACGCACATTTTTTTATTTTTTTTAAAATCCTAACGTAAAAATGTTAAAAATAAAAACATGCCTCAACAGAAGGTGCTACATGAAGGATCAGAGGCAACATGCTACCTAAAGTCCATAGATCAAGCGAGATTTGGACTATACACGACTCCATCTCTCATCTCTGGAGTTATAACACCTCTTATCTGAGCCAGATAGCACACAGACAGAAGGAGAACATAGATTTTGAACAGCACATTAAATCTGGAGGAGTAGTAGCTGCATGGTGTGCGTGAGGCGGGGCGGGTGGAGGGGGGTGATTTTGTGACACGCGGTCCGGGCCTCGTGGCTCTGCTGGCTGCCGATGAGAGCTGGCGGGGGCTCTGGCTGGCTGGGGCGGTGGCCTTTTGCGGTGGCTAAGCCTGGAGGGCTGCTAAATAAAGGACACAGATACTGTATCTCCGGCCAGTCACGTCCACACATCTGCCCAGCTCAAAGGGGGGATTGGATATGGGAGGCTTTTGTGACATCACACACACACACACACACACACACACACACACACACACACACACACACTATCATTTGGTGCAGGGAAAAATACCCCAAAACAAATTTGTGGATAAACAGACCTAGTTAATTCTGGGCTGTTGTCTGTCTGACCAAAGGGCAAAGTCGGTATCGTTTTACTCTCCTCAACCCTCGTGCAGTAGCAGTGGCACCGGTGAGTGAGGGAGGGAGTGAATACAGTCTTATACATTGACCTATAATTATCTGAATTACTAGCTATCAGTATAATAACCCCTTCCTTTGACACTATTTCCAGGAAATCAGCACCCAGCCTGAACCTTCCACCTACCATTTCAGAGAGAATGGGTGTAGTACCAGGTGGGTGAAATGTATTTCATCACTCTCTGTCAGACTGAATTCAGTGGTAATGCCACTCAAGTTGAACCAATATGTAGACTTTTGCACAGGGCAACATAACTCATTGATTTGTTGCCGTTTTATTTTAAATGAAGTTTCCACTGAATAAAAGTCAACAGATGTACGTTTCGTATGAAATACTGATGTCTCTCTTGGTCTTTCTACTGATAATTGTTAATAGATCACCCATACTAGCCAGAAAAACTTAAAGGTGCATATCAGTGGTATGAAACAAAACATTAAGTGTATATTCAGCTAGCATATATTCAGCATTCTTACGCTGTGTAAAACTAGCAGGCTTTACGGACATAGGACTCTGGTAGAGAAGGGCTTTCTACAACTGAAATGTGCTGGTAACTGACCATACCACTCAATATCACTAAAGATAATGGCCGGATTGGTGGACAAAATGGGGACAGCAAATCGCTGTAATTACCTTTTGTCAGGAGCAATGATATTGCCTTGCTGCAAAATGACTGTCCCATCCCAAAGATCTTTTAGCATAGTACGATGTTTCCATACTTTGAGGAAACCTGTGCATTATGCATATTTCTATACTATGTGCCCAGTTCATTTTAGGACAGTACTATTGCGCACATGACTCTACAGTAGCAGGTCATAACAGGATCATACATATTCACTGACACACAAAAACAACAACTCAACTTTTAGTGTGTAATCCCTCGTGCCCAGCTGGACACTCCCCACAGATTGGCTACTTTGGATTCCTTTCCTTTGAGTTTCCTGTTTATCAAGGCTGCACTCCCTCTCTGTCCTTGGCTGTGTTTGGCATGAATGCACTACATGGGTCTTATCAGCTGATCCAGGCCCAGGCTGTCCCATACAATGCCTGAATGAAATAAAAGGGCACTTGTGCTAGACTAGACTTCGTAAGAGTCTCCTCCGTTTTCATACTCATCTCTTTTTCTCCCCTCTCTCTCTCTCTCTCTCTCTCTCTCTGTCTCTCTTTCTCTGCTTGCCTGCTCCAGTTCTCTGATTTGGCAGAAGTCCAAGTCCTGAAAGAAAACATTGGAGGCACACAAACGTTTTGATGTCTGGAAAAAAGCGAGGGGTGGGTGGGAAGAGGGACCTGATTTCCATTTCACAGACCTGATTCATACTTTAGCTGCAGCACTGCTGGGGAAGGAAAAAAGTCAGACGGAAAACCGGAGTGATTCACACACAAGGAATACAGAGAGAGAGAGAGAGAGAGAGAGAGAGGGAGAGAGGGAGAGAGAGAGAGGGAGAGAGAGAGAGAGAGAGAGAGAGAGGGAGAGAGGGAGAGAGAGAGAGAGAGAGGGAGAGGAGAGAGAGAGAGAGAGAGAGAGAGGGAGAGAGGGAGAGAGAGAGAGGGAGAGAGAGAGAGAGAGAGAGAGAGAGAGGGAAAGGCATGAGCCATGGATGAAGGAGAGCCATGAACTTGTGACAGTAACAGATTAATGTGGGGGGGGGGGGGGACTAGAAAGAGAGAGATGATACTCACACAAAGAAAAAGGGAAAGGAAAATGAGGGGTGAAAGCCATCTGAAGATGAGAGGAGGAAGAGGCGGAGAAGAGGCTGTGGCGAATAAATGAAAGACATGAAACAATATCATCCACTGGCGTAACACCTGGACTTGCTGGGTACAGCTGGGTAGGGAACAAAATATAGGTTTCCACAGTCTCATCCTTCTGTTCAGCTCACAAGTGTGATTATCATGAGAAGATTTGCCATCAAAGATCCACCGGATTGTTTTGCCCATGTCAGAGAGAGGAGGGCTGCTTTGTTAATTACGGTTTGTTAAGGCTTTTCGGGCTTCTTGTAATAGCCAGTTGCCCCAGATGGCAAAGCAGGCCAACTATTCCATGAGGGTTTAATTCAGCCCTTACAGCAACCCGGCAATCAAAGAGGAAATTTTGCATGTCTCCCAGATCAAGCTAGACCATGCAACCTAATTGCTGGTTTCCCTCGCACTGAGAGGAAAAATCCGCCGTTACAGCGCCTCGCACAGAACTGGGGCCAAAACTCCAAAGGGAAACTTTGATTGATGAAAAAGAGACAGATTCCACCGTGTCCTCGATTCAGATTTTGCGGTGACCTTGTTTTCCCTGGCAAGGCCTAAAATTAAACAGCGCAACAGCTATACTGGGACTTGCTGAATGTGGACCAGATTCTGCTTTTGGCATGTCCCCGCTCTCTGTCTCTTTCTTTCTGGGGATTACAGCACCTCAAGCTGCTGCGTGCGTTTGATTTATAGGACTAAACATAGCTTCATTAATGAGGGAGCTATATCCAGGGCTTTGCCTGCACCGCGCGGCCCTCTTGTTCCCTAGGTGACGGTTGACCAGCACTCGGTGTGCAGAGCAACGTGCTGTCAAACAGGCGCGAGTGCCCAGGAGAAGCTCCGGGAAGTGGCCTGCTTAAATCCCAAATAAATCAGGCCCTCAAATCCTCCTCGTCTGGTTTAAAGGAACTGTGGGCTGTGACAGGTTATGGATACAGATACACACATCCATACATGCGCACACAGACACACACACACGGGGGCACAGGCACAGACAGACACACACACACACACACACACACACATATGGACACACCCACAACCCTAGGCACTGGGTCTGACCCTGTCCACCAATCACCCAGCAGTAATGATATCAGCCTCCCAGATAGCAGTGGAGCGAAATGTCTGCATTTGTGCTGTGTGATGTCTCTTTTACATGACTGTGGGGAATTTCCCTCTGTATGTAGAGACTTTTTTTTGTTTCCTGTTTATCAAAGTGCAAACACATTGAAATTTTCAAAATAATTGAGCAGTTTGCACAGCTCACGCTGCACATCAAAACAAGCCGAGAATTCATTGTCTGATCACGGCAGCTGTCGCTTTGTGTGGACTGCATGTTGGATTGGGGAGAGAGAGAGAGAGAGAGAGAGAGAGAGACAGTACGGCCCCAATAATAAACTGCCCTGTCTGAGGAGCATAGGATATTTAGGGAGGAAAAATCTTCTGAGCAACATCTGCATACCAGTTCAGGGCAGATGACAAAAAAGGGACAAAAAAAGAAAAGAAGAAAAAGAATGGTTCTTTTTTAACAGAACAACAAAGCTTTCTTAGTAAAATAAAACATGAGGCCATTTGGGGGGAAAAAGGGAAAGGGGGGGGGGGGGGGGCTGCAAACACAAAACATTTCTGTCCTTTCACTAAAACACAACCTCTCAGTGACAGCTGGAAGTTCAAAGCTTAAATGTCTGGTTGGGCGTAATTGCTGTAGAGGCGAGGGATGCGTGGAGGAGTGTTTGGGGGAGATGACAGTACGGAATGAAATAATAGCTTAATGCAAGCGGCGGGATGCTCCATCCCAGCTTTCACAGACATATTGCACCACAACACACTCCCCGGGATGTACCCTATGTGTATGTGTGTGTATGTGTGTGTGTGTGTGTGTGTGTGTGTGTGTGTGTCTGTGTGTGGGTGGGTGGGTGTGCTCACTGTGCACTGTCGACGGAGATAAGAAATATTTATTCTTTTAGGAAATTGCACTCCTTCCCACCATTGTGGTCATAAAATGTTTATAGTCTTGTCTCTGCTGTCCTCTGGTTAAATACCAGAAGACAGGGGAGGCGTAAAAAAAAGTGTTTTTCTGGCTCTTTGCCTATCTGTCTCATTGCCACCCTCTGAAACTGTTACCTTCAACCACAGGAATAACCCTCAATCAGCCAAATGGAATAAAATTCTCTGCATGATCAGGTTGAGAGGGCAGGCGATCTGAACAGGTCTGTTCGACATTGGACAAGGTGAAGGATGAGTGACGTGTTCACCCTAACAGAAAACATTACAGTATATTATGCTCACACAGTAAATCTGTCATTTCTCAATATGGGTAATAAAATTTAGAGTTGTAACACTATTTTCAGACTATGAACTGAGAGCTACAGATCCCAAGTTGAACAATTTACCAGACCAAAGGGAAAAATACCGCTCAGGCACAGACATAGCTACAGCCACCAATTAAAGTTGTACTTTAGCCTTGCCAAGTCAAAATAATCTCAGACGAGAAGATTGCTTCATCTGTTGTAAGAGTGGGTCATGGATGCAGGGTCATTCTGATAAACAGTTACCGAGAAGGTTCACAAGTCAAAGATGAGGTTGCACAAGCATGCAAACATAGCAAATGCCCTAGTATTTAAAAGAATGACCTATTGCATTATAGAGAGAGCTCCTTGCCCTGTGGAGAAATATGTGGCATCCATTTCTTTTGTAATTATATGCAAGCACTAGATAGACACAAATATTCTTTGAGACACAAATATTTACTGGAAAGGCTATGCCAACCCTTGATTGTTGGCATGACTTCACCAATTAGGAGGCAGTTCTTTAAAATAATTAACCATTCAATGTCTGCCATATTTTGTTTTCTAAGTGAAATGTTGTGGGGGAAAAAATCCTGTGGCATGAGGAAACAGGAACGCACTAGACAGGAGACACCCCTTTCAGCTGATAGGAGAAACCTCATCAGGTACAAAGGCCTGTTTCACCTTAATAACAGATACCCACATGCTTTACAGACTGTGCCAACACAAATATGTCACTTATTAACAATGAGCTAAGCAGCATATGTGTGTGACTAGGGTAAACAGAGAGAGTGACATGCCCTGTTGAGAGGCAAGGAGTATGTCGACTAATCTAATTTCCTCTAAAGCCAACTATTGTGTTTGCTTGACACATGTATCCTTCTATAAATGTGCACTGGAAATAGTATAGCAATAGATTAATATATTTGATACAATGAGGATGAGGCTCAAAGGAATTTTGAAAGCTGTCATTTCAAATGGCTTTACACATTTCCAATGTGCTGTTCTTGTGTGGTGCCGATGCCTCATTATGGGCTTGTGTGTGTATGTTGTATGAGTGTGTGTGTGTGTGTGTGTGTGTGTGTGTGTGTGTGTATGTGCGCTTTGCAGTTTCTGTTTGTTCTTCCTGTATCTCCCCCGTGGGCCCCAGCCTCTTATAGCCTGCAGCAACGCTGCCGCTGCACAGAGAGAGAGGCCAGGAGGATTGATGCTCGCCACATGCAGAGCGACGCACTGTGTCCACATACTCTCCCTCTGTTTACTGTGCACACAGGTTACCAGGCAACAGCACAGCATCTTGTTATGACAGACCCAAGTTTCCGAAATGCATAACCACTGTTTGGCTCCAAGCAAGCACCAGTCGCCATTAAAGTCAACAGCACGCAAAACTGCCCTTTTTTGGTGCTGATTAGATGATAATCAGTGCATGAGTGATGTTGCTCAAGTGTTACTGTGTTATTGTAGTGAATATGATTCTACTTCATAAAACGGGCGGCCAAGATCTGATGTCTACCCAAATGCTGAAATATGATGATTCAGCATGATTGGATTGTCAGTTTTCTTCATTTCACCAGCAAATGATTCATTCACTTGTATTCTTTCGCTGCGTAACACTCAGCAGCACTAAAAGCACGCTGAGACCACAGCTTAGCATAGCCTTATGGTGCCAATATAGACCAGCTTGAGAAGAGACAGTCCTGGCAGGAGGGAGATGAACGTCAAGATACGAAAACAAGCATGTCCCTTTAATCTCTATAGGGGTGGCATTGGAATGGGTAGAAAGTAACTAGTCGTCCTACATAGTCTGGCCACTATACTTTTAAAGAGGTCTCTTAGGTCATAGAGTACATTAAGTTAGTGTGAGTGTGTGTGTGTGTGTGTGTGTGTGTGATAGACATCTGAGTAATTTCACCTTGCATACCACAGTGCACCACAAAGACTGGGACAATACTAGTAGAACAAGAATGAGGATCTCCCTGGAATAGCCCAGTCTGTAATTATGAGGCAACATGCATGCTGATTCTAACCCCATATTATTATACAATGAATCAAGCCCTTGTGAGTAATGGGATTTGAGAGCCACTGCTTAATGTCTGTGGCCAGATCTTAAATGTTTCTTAAAAACACACACACACACACACACACACACACACCTACATATTATGAGCACATACGCTGAGCTGCAATACTCATTCCTAAATGTCCCAGTTGTAGCTGAGATGTAGAGTAAAGAATCCAAAGCCCTGAGCTATTCAAAGTTGAGACTGACCTTGATGGGCTGGCCTTGACAACAGTAACACTCATTTAGGCGACTCCCAATGTCAGTGAATAATTTAACCTTGCTTGCTGCAGCAACACGGCGATACACATACCCACTTCGTCAAGAACGGGGGCGTTCCCTAACAACAAGCCAGAGTGAGTGCGCATGGGGAATTCAACATGCTGCACAGCTACATTGAGCATTGAGAATGTTTTGAGTTGTCGAACATGTGAACATGGCAGCGAATATTCCGTCGTTATGCACACTACACATTAAACACCCCGTTCAGAAATAGCGTATCATCTTGCCACCACAGGCCAAAAATGAGGAAAATTAAAGAGCCAGCCCACAACTTCAATAAAGCATTTAGCATAAAATCAACTAGTATCTTATATTCAAACTTTACATTCAAACTGTAGAATCTACTCTATCCAGGAAACTGACTGACACAAAAGAGCAAAGTAAGTTCCACTTAACCTAAGCTTTCCAACCACTCCTCAAACCTTTTAAAATCAGCGCACGACTCTAAAATTTCATTTCATGCAACTCCACCCATGTCTGACTCGACAACTTCCACAACTTGCAGCCAGGAGTAGCCTAGAGCTCTACTACAGTGCACTGTACAGCAGTCACTTCCATTATCTAAACAGAAATCGCATGATGCAACGTAAACTTATGAGTGTTTTTGCGCACATTTTATAACCTGTTTTGTTGATACGGGTCAGCTTAGTAGCCTAGTTGATGAGATTTTCAGAATAGGAAACGCAGTGTAATCCACCTCACTTGCATGGAATACAAGAAGCATAGTCCTGAATATTATAACTCAAAGACTGTACTTTACTCCCCAGCTAAAAAATCTCGCTTTGAATGGGCTCCCTGCTGAGTGGCTATTACGTGCGTCAGGTTTTACAGTTCCACGTCTGTGGACTTCTCTCATTCTGGTCTGCAGGTCGACTTGAACAACGTCAGGCTACTAACCCCCGACAAAAAAAGCAAGCACAGACAGCAAATTAATACAAGATCAGAAATTGTATTTGGCAATTTTTAAACAAGTGCATACACGTACAGCTAGAAGCATTTCAGTTTCGCCAAGTGCTCGTAGAGTTGCATTAGTCACATTCTACGTTTAACAGGGACTGCCACCAGACCTAAAAGTACATCAAGAAATTGTTAAACATCGACAGAGGAACGTAGTCCATTATAATGAGTACATACCTTTATCTTCAAAAATATAGAAACACAATGTATTCAAAAAATCAAAAAATTATACAGCCATGTTTACGAAGTATACACTTCCCTTGTGTCCAATATGTACAAGTCCGTTAGTTTCAGTTTGGATGGTATGTATGGGATATTCATATTTATATATTTATATAGGTTCATACTTTTTCGTATTTCAAAAAAGATCATATGTAAAATCAAGGGTCCCTTTCCTTTTTTACTTTTACATCTCCTGCAAGGATGGTGGCTATTTCACCTTGCATGAAAGCCCACGGTACGTTCGAGCCCACCAGTGGGCATTTCTCCCCGCTTGGGCAGTAAACTTCGCCCGTGGCTCCTTGCTGTTTGATGCTTTCCCGGGAGCACGGGAAACAGAACTTGTGTGAGGGCACCGACGGGCACTGGACGAAGTGCGTGTCTTCCAGTCGCTCATGACACAACGTGCAGCAGAGGGGTATGCTGCTGGGCACGGAGGAGTCCGGAATGCTTTGGGGATGCACCTGGTCTATGCCGGGCACATGAGGTGTTCCCGCGCCTGAACCGTCCCTCTGCGGCTGTCTCCTTTGGTTCATGGACGACGGTGACAGCGGACTGCTGCTGTTCCTGCGGGTGGTGGAGTGAACTGGATTGGCATCCTTCGGTGAGCTGTTCCCCCCGGCGTTGTCCGCCGCCAGAATGAGCGCAGCCATCGGAGACTGGCCGTTCTGCGCACCCTCCGGCGGGGTGGTGCGGGAGTGTGGCGATATTGTAGACTGCTGCGAGGCAAAGCTTGGCGGCGGTACAGGGGGCATCTTCAGACCATCCGCGGGGGACGGTAGCCATTGTGGGCCGTCTCCGTTAAGCTTCACGGCTGTGCCCTCCTCGGGTTCAGGTGAAGCCTTTCTCTTCATGTTCCTGGGATGTTTCCCCCTGTCTGGAGGGTAGAGAGGGTTAATGCGTGCCTATGACAGATGCGCATACTACAAGCAATAACAACACTAGCCTAAGCTACTTCAAAACTACAGTGTCCAAAACAAGTTACAACAAATTGCAAATGCAACCCTTGATGTCATGTCGGTCAGTTACACAATCTACGCATTCACAAGAAAATGCGCCACATGCAAAAGTAGACTTTGGCTTTGATCAGCGGAAATATCTGCTGGCACTTTTGATGCCAGGCGGCTGACTCATGATGGTCTGGGCTCATTCCTGAATGCAAAGTTAGTGCGGCCAACGTCAGACAGTTTAGTCTGCTTATGCAATCACATGTTTTAGTTACTATAAATATTTCTGTAGCCTACCTGATTTGGAGGCTGTTGCTCCAGTATCGTAACCCGCCATCGCCCTTTGATGCATGATCGGGTGGTCTTTCTTGAACCTGTTGTCGAAAGAGTGAAGACCCATAATATCCCTCACTGTCTTGCCCTTGATCCAGTCATCCGCACGGTTCTTGTGGCTCTCACTGATCTCCGGCGTCATGCTGTCCGGTCTGTGCTTGTCTTTCACTTCCCTCTCGTGCTCCGAGCTAGACACAGAGGCTGGTCGTTTGCAGCTGAGCTCGCTGGCGTTCGCTAACGCGGAGGGAAGTCCCACCATCTGCCCCGGTCTGCCATTGATAGCGTGCACTGGGTTCATACTCCCATTCGCTAAAGGCACTAGATTCGGGGGGACAGGGTTAGTCCTACGAGGGTTAGGACTCTGTCGGTTCAGCTCCGGTGGATCGTCCGGTTTAACGTTAGGGAATCCATTTGGGACAGGAATGCCGTTTGGTTGTCTCCCGGACTGATACTCAGGTCCCAGCCTGGGCGGACGGTCAGAGAGAGGGTAGCGATCCAGTGGCTGTGGGGGTCGCGAGCCGGGATCTCCTGACGAATGGTTGATTGACTGAATTTCCTTGCCCGAGAGCTGTTGCTTTCCCGGACCCGGAGACCTACCCTCCTGAAAGCCATGAGCCCTCTTAAGTTGCCGGGCGGTCTCAATCACAAACTCGATTCGATCTGCTCCTTCATAGTTGACACATCCCCTGCAGACGGGTTCGGTAAAATCCCAAATCATAGCCCACGGCATGCGCGGCAAGTCACATAAATAACATGACTGCCTTCTAGAAGCAGCAACCGCCGCAGACGACATCTCTCGCGAAAAACTGAGGAAAATGTTTTCTTCCCAAACGTCCGTGAATCTACCTCCGTTCCTGAGAAACTAAATACAACACGTTCCGTTTCAACAGAGCCGTCCTGTGCAGAGAACAGAAACAACAATTAAGTCACAACCAGAACTTCATGGCAGTGTGTACTTTACTACGGCGCGCCTCTATCTATCTCTCACCCACTACTACTCGGCTAGCTCAATGTGGAGCAGTGACGTCATCACCGAACACTAACTTGTGGTTCCAGCTCCAATTCTATTTACTTGATTCTTCGACAGCCCCCTGTTAGCGCATGCTCTGTCAGTCTGCCTCTGCCCCCTTTTTCATTTAATCACTTGAACCGCTGCCAGAACAACGACTAGCTACCTCCGACTGATGTAGAAAACGCTTGTGCGGGGACTGATTGCGGCAACTTTCTTTAACGTAACGCTTGTTGAAGCATTTTGCTTGTATCTGTTAGGTTTGAATGTACGAATTTGACTTTGACTGAATTTAATCTCGAATGTGTTATTTTGGTAGCCACTAGGCTACTCCCTCAGGAAATGGACACGGTGAGCCCCTTTCTTTGTTCACTTGATTCGTATTAATGGAGATTAAACGTGCAAAGTATTTTGAGTATTTTTGGATGCAACAGCGTTTGTCGTAGTGCTGATTTAGCCTTATGGGCAAAGTAAGTTTCGCCGTATACAGACAAGATATGAGCTGCTGGTTTAATTTTTATGGATACTGGATTGTTGTTTACAATCAATAAAACGACACACTTGCTATTTTTTTGAAAAATCTCAAGATTCAGACATCAAAGAGTTAATACTCCCTGTGGCGTCACCAACACCCTCCTGTTCTCGACTTCTCGACGCATGCTCACAAAGTATTCGACTGTAAGTAATTGGCACTTGAACCTAGTGTAGCATATCCACATTCCAGTCAGTACGGTAGTGCCGCGTCAGACAGGCAACTGCGCTGAGCTGTGTTGTGAAAGTCCATGGTTCCAACCACGGCCCCTGAATTGTTACAACATGCATACATGAGGAATGTTGGTTGTCTGATTTTTTTAAAAATTGCTTATACACGCAGCATTCTTTCACATAGGCCACTCATTATTTTGGTAACTTGTTTCATTTTTAGACATATCCTTTATTCTAGTCTGTATGGTATCAGCAGTGTGTAGGCTATTAAATAGATCCGAATTTCGAAGAGGTTAATAAAAAAATGTTCACTCTGAAGAAAAACTGAATAAGGCCAAAATGAAGTAGCCTAGGCTAGTAAAAGATCGGCAGACTATCTGATATTTCAGTATGAGGCAACACAACTCATTTTGACAGGAATGTTTTTCGACATGTAAATAAATGATTCTGGTGCTCATTGACATTTTTTTTTTCTTGCACATAAAATTTATCGTCTTTGGGGATAGTCACACAAATAGTTTCCCATAGCACCCTCTCACACTGGATTCTATTCGAATGAGCACTGGCTTGCCATAGGGTGAGAACATTAGTCTGAAAGCCTGAGTTAAGCCTGAGGCAGTTTTAAGGCAGTAGGCTATGTGTTTGTACAAGCCGTGGTGACGTTCGAAAGAGGAAGCAAGATGTTTAGTCACGTACCCGCAACTCTACCTCGCCTGCCCAACGAACAACAAAGCTCTTGGCGCACAGCCAAAGACAATGATCATGCGCATTTGCAGCAAGCGAAAACTGTCTCTTTGAGAAGTGATACAGGTTAATGCCTGTTTATTTTGAACGCACTGATACTGGCTCTCGAGTCCTAAGGTATTTTTTTGTTTGCTGCGACATGACCGGAGAGAACAGCTAACCACTGTTTTGGTTAGGTGTAGCCCAATTTTGCACTCTAGCCGAAGTCAGCATTCTGAAGCATAGACCAAGGCCAATTAATTTCTATAATCAGTAACTTTAATTAACTTTAAAGACACGAGAGTAGGCTACAGGCTATTTTGCAGTGGCCTAGAGCATGCCATTTTGTGAATGTTATATATCTGTTCCACAGTCAAGAAATGACATGTAGGCTGCAAGGTTCATCATTTCGAACATGTATTTAGATTACTTGTTCAAGGGCTACATTTGCACCTATAACTGTGTATTTCAGGTTTTGGTGTAGCCTAAAGAGCTACACTGGATTATCACGAATGGTGAACACAATCGAAGGTTTCGAGTCCGTAAAACCAATTAAGTTGCCAGTCAGATGGGGATATCCCCTCGTCAGGTTAGATATGCCTCTCTATTCCTAACCCTAACGCGATACTAGTCTGGAGGCCAAAGTCGTGCAGTGACAAAGCAGAAATGCCAGCTGAATGAGGCTGTCAAGCAAGATAGGCTATGGTAGCCTATGCCTCTGGCTCTGTCAGTGTTTGACTTTACTGAGAAATGCGCCACAGGGCCTATGCAGTCTTGGACAAAGAAAGACAGGCTTGCTCCACCTATTAATTCACAAGTAAAATCCAAGATTGGTCAGCGAGCGAATAAATAAGTAAACAAAACCAGTGTTCCTTACTGGAACGTCCAACAAAAGCTGTCCAACTACTCCGACAAGCAGAGAGACGGTGGATGAGGCAACAGTAGGAAAGGGGGAATGTCGAGCGTGCGGGGGCCCTGCCACTTGATAAACTGACATTTTTGTAGGACTGCCTTCTGAGCGTGCTAAATTTTAGATCGCGGCGCGCCATGTTTTATTCATGGCCGCCCTTCATCACACATTCCCTCTGAAGTTTTTGTGCAAATGCAGCGCAGTGCTCCAGACCTTATCTTTTGTTTGTGCTGTCTCTTGCTCTCGGGGAGCACAAGTTTCTGCAGTTATATAACACTACTTGCAGATATGCATGATGTGTAATGGTATTTTTGTGCACAGTTTTGCAGGGTTATTTATTTCTAAATATTTTATATGATCGTAGTATTTATCAAATGCATGGCATATTTTAATTTGACAGTCTCTATCACTGTTTGCATTTGGATACTACATTTGTACATAGGCCTGCCAGATGTAAAATGTACATCATATGCCCCTTTGAATAAAAAAAAAAAATACCAGTGCAGCAAGCTGAAATTAAAGTTTTGTTTTCAAGTTATCTATCTGTGTGTTTTCACTGTGGATTGCAGAGTTATTACTATTTATACGTCAGTCTGATGGCAACTGAACTCCGTGACATTGTGTTCTTCCCGCTAATCGCCAGCGGCACAGACCGTCTGTAATATCGCTTTTCCTCTTCTTGATTGGCTGTGATATTCACAGGAAAAGGTAACCATGGTAACTGTGCGCTTACCAGGATACCCCAAGTGACAAGCAACATCCTGTTTATAGTGTTGCAAGGTTTCTTTTCTTGCATAACTAGTTTTGATAGAGAAATGTTGAATCACTTATAGACACATTCATTTTGTGTTGTATAATACCATAAAAATGCAGCAGCTTTATTGAGTATTAATGCATTCCAAAGTCAACTGTGCATTGAGACAGCATTTTCATTTTAACAGTTAGGCTAGGCCTACCATATAGCTAGGCTCCTGTTCTGAAATATAGCTTAGACCCAATTTGATGCTTTGCACAACATCAAAAACATTCTCCACAGTGTCTATGACATAATTATAAAATGGTGGAGTTCAGGTAAAATGGAGGGTTTGCGAGAGGGAGCCGAAATCTGTGCTGGGCGGCTGGAATCTGGGGGCCGGAGGCCACTGAGGTGATGTCATTGGAGCAGAGCTGAGCTGAGGAGAGGAGAGGAGCCCAGAGAAAAACAAGCCTCTCTATTCAGATCCCTTTGCTGTCCCAGCAGGGGGGTGGGGAGAGGAGGGTTGGGGGTGGAGGGCGGGGACTGGCAACCAGCCACGCTAGGGGCTGCTGGGAAACGGTAAAAGATGCCAAGCAGGCCCCGCCGCCAACATTAGAGGCTCACATCTTTGTTCTCAGAAACCTGGTGTGCTGCCAAAGGCCTCATTTCAGAGCCACAGCATGATTACACTGGATGTAGGCCAACTCCTGAGAGCTCACTCTTCCCCCCGCCCGCCCTTGCTCTCTCTCGCTCTCTCCCCCTCTTTCTGCTCCTTGCCTTCGCACCCTCCCTTCCCTTCTCTGGCTTGCCTTCAAAGGCCCACTGCCAAACATGCAGCTAGTTGCCATGGCTACAGTGAGTGGAACAGCACAAAAAAGTAAGTAATGAGTCAGGCACGAATCCAGATGTGCCACATGTGCAACTAAATATATAAAAAATAAAACGTTAAGATGGTGGACCAGCCCCTTAATTATGCCTGTTAGAATGGGAAGCAATCTTGAGATTTTTTTCAAATATAAAAAAAGATAGGAAAGCACCACTCTCTCTTAAAAAAAACGATATTTGAGGAGGAAGTGTTCCTGGAAGAAAAGGAAAAAATGTATTCTAGATAATCTTTTGACTGTCACCCTGACCAACGGCTTGACAAAGGGAGTGTTTTAGGGGATCATGTGGCACGCAACGCTGTCAGGCTTGGCCTGCTTTGTAGTGCTTAGAGGAACTTAAAAAAAACACGAAAAACACGAAGTGATGTGGTTTCCTGTCAAAAAAACCCTTAACAGTCATCTCAAAATACAGTATGCAGGGCAGGCAGGAAGTTACCATTCACAAGCGTATTAAAATGTGTGGTGAAGCAGTGTGACTGACGTATTCTACAGGAAAGTCCTGTCTGAACTCAGTTTATAAAAATATGAACAGTAGCCTAAGGCTGTTAATGACGCCCACAACATAGCTGTCAACCCTCCCGTTTTTTCCGGGTTTCTCACGTAGGCCTGTTTTAACTTTTTTCCCGCTGTCTTCCCGTTTTAATATTTTCCCGTAAATATCCCGTAGCCTATTTTAACAATCTCATAACATTAGCTCTACCATCGGACTTGTCAGTCTCTGTACTGTTGTCCTTTTGCTACACCCTTGCCCTTCCAACGAAACAGATGTTTTCAAAGCATCCTTTTGCTTGCTTGAAGACGACAGTGAGACTATTTAAGATGACGGCGTGGTTGTCGTGAGAGCACGATTCAGTGGCACCTGCATAGTGTACGGCCGCACGCACTGTGTCGGCCTACCAGTCTACTCAGCTAGTAGAGAAAGAATCCCCCGTTTGTATATTCACTCCAAGTTGGCCCACCATAACTTCCCAACTCTGCACTGTAGCCCATAAACTGCATGACAGGCTATTTATATTTTCTCTCTAAAATCTCTAAAATAACCAAATGCATTTGTTCAACTTTATGAAGAATTATGCACTAGGCTACTTGGAACGCACACATTTTGTTTGCGCAGGAGAGAGAATGACAGCGCACAGGGCCATCGATTAGGCTACAGAACTTTAGCCTTGCTAGGGCTGTATGAAGTTGACCAAATTAATATAGGCTGTTGTTAGGCGTAAATAAAGTAGACTACTTTGTTGTATTGTTTAGCTGACCAATGCACGAGCTTGCAATTATGAAACGGACTAATACGGCAACCCTTCCAACGTTGGGGGACGAATGTTGACATTTTGCCGTATTCTGCGTGAGAAACCCGGGAAATCTCCCTTATTTTCAAAGCTCAATGTTGACAGCTATGGCCCACAACAGCAGCAGTGTTACATAATATAAAAATAGATCTCATTCTGAACATATTACTGGTTTCACTTTATTTGTCACACTACATAAATGTTTGTATGTAGCTTTAAAGACAATTTGATAAATGAATATTGTCAGCCATAAGAGCCTTTGAGGACTGGGCCTATCTTTTTATCTATGGAGGTCAAAATAGTTTGTCAGATGATCAATTTCTGTTTTCAAGGTATCCCCACTGACACAATCTATGCTGTAGATGACTTAAAAAGGCTACTAAAAGAGCTCTCATAATTCATAACCATTCCATTAACAACTACACCAAAGATCCTTGATTAACCGCTTCAACCCTCTCTGATTACACTGTAGTGAATCTGGAACTTTGACACTAATGTGTTTCACACTAACATTCCATAATATAATTCTACCAAGGAACACAGTTTTTATGCAGTTATAATTCAAAACATATCCACATCTGTATTAGTCCTCATAGAAACCTACAAGCTTCATCACATTACCACAGTTGTTGGCAGTAAATTACAATTGGCTGTTAGTCAAGCAATTTGTGGATTGACACATCTATGAGTTTCTTCCCATAGTGCTTCAGAGAGACACTCTGATGAATGTTTGTCATGTTGTACACTAGAATTATTTTTAGATGACTTTTATCAGCATGGCTTATGAAAAGCTAAAAATAGAAACTCTCACCATCATCTCCTACTAGAGAGCATGCCTGGAATTCCTTTAATGGTTTCAGTTTAAAAAACAGAAATAAAACCTTCAGATGACTCATCCCCCACCCCAACCCCACACACATTATTTTAAATGTCTGCAGCACACAAAGAGTAAATACATAGGCCTACATAAGAGAACGCCATATTAAGCGTCTGGGGTGGTGTTGAGAATCATTTCCTGCAACCACCACAGGCTGGGGAGGTTAAATATATCCGAGCAGGCTGAGATCTCGCACCACACCGCACGGGGCAGGTGTGAGAAGATGACGTACACACTCCGAAATGCAAATGAGGTGTGGGTGGCACTTTCGTTTCTAGTTCGAGTGGCGTATGTGTGTCCTCAGTCCAGACACTTCACAGCCACCACCATTTATTGCAGGCCTGAGGGGACATTTTGTACCACAAATTCCTGCAATATACTGCTCTGAGTTGGGCGTTGTGGGCTACACATTGACAGTGTGTGAGTAGCTGAAATACTAAATATACTTATTTAAAGCTTTATTTACAGTAAGACAGCCAGGGACAACAGAGAGGCCTTACAAAGCAAATGTTGGTCCTACTCTTTTGGCATTAAAGAACCGACTATCTGTTCTGTTTATTATCTGTGAACCTGTTTGTTGCCTATACACAAATACTTTGAGAAGTTTCAGACCATGGTTACAAGAATAGAGAGACTTAAAGTGATTGGGACAACCTGCTGATACTAATCTCTCTTTCTGAATGAAATGGATTACAGACATAGATTTCTGGACAGAGGAACGGCAAAGCATGAGAGGCCGCTGTATCTGAGACAGGCAGAAAATTGACTCATGAGTTCCGAATGCTGCTGTCGCTGAGGATTGTGTTGTGTTCCGTTGTCGATGATTACAACGGAACCTGGACAAGTCCCCGAGATCTGTGGCCATGTCTCCCGCCTGGTGTATCAGATAACCTTCACAATGGGGTGTGATTAACTGAGATCTATGGAAACAGACAACCCCTCACGCCATAGTCCAAAAAAACACATTTCTCATTCCCCGCTGTTGGAACTCAGGGTTTCATTACTGCAGTGCATTGCTAGTTGCTTGCTTAATATGCTGTCGTATAACTCTGTCTGTCTGAAAGTGCGGTTCAATAGGAGTGGTTATGAGGCAATGATATACCCATTTGATGTCTACTATCAGTTCGTTATATCTTAATAAATTAACTTGAACTTGCTTCTCTGTGTCCAATGCACTCAGGTCAAATCAGCAGGATTGCAATATTCGACACTGAGCTGGCAGACACGGAGACACATCGACACAAAGAGAGAAAGAGAGGGAAGGAGAAGAGAGATGCATTCTGGGGCTGTCCCCATGGCAAAGGATATGGCTATCATTCTCATCCGTCTGCGTCACACACACACTCACACACACACTCGCAGTCTCCAACTTCAAAGCTCAGATTTGGGAGATGGGATTTTTTTTTCCAGCGGTGGCAATGGAATTAGTTTGCGAGGGGAGAACTTGAAAGGGAGTCATATGGTGTGCGCTGCACACTCGAGGGCACTCCGAATGTAATCCCCTTTCTTTGTGGATGCACTCTGCCTCACTGTCAATGTCATGCCTAGGATAATATTTATTTAGCGTATTTTTCAAGCAAATTCCTTTCATCCCCATAATTTGTGAGTTTTCAAGGAAAACAGTCAAAGTCATAATTTCTGGCATGCACCAAACAAGAAAAATAATCAAAAGAAATAGAGAAGACTATATCTTTGAAGGGGTGTGAAATATATTTTACCAGGCAAGAAAACATATTTTTGCTACACATGACTAGAATATATTTGTGTGTTGTTCCTGTCAAAATCCCATCACACATATACCAGAGAGACCTATACTTTTAGAATAAACTTTATACATAACATTGGCTAATGTATGATCAGAAATAAATCATTATTCAGAAAGCTTTTCCATACAGGAAACAGGAAGCACAACATTGTGTTTACCATCAAAGCAAGAACATTTGGACGTCATAAACACAATCAAATGTCTCTATTGTCATACGTCTATAAATGTTCATCTTTAATTTGAATTTACTATGACTTTATGGCTAAGTTCTCAATAATAACCCATCACTTTGTTTACCAGTGGAACAAGTGCAACACTATCAGAAGATCTAAGACACACTGACATTGTAAAATTGCCACACAGATTCTTAACACAACAATTGCATCAATGCAAACAGTACTTAAAAGAGTATCAGGGCAATAAAGCCAGCACCAGTGGTTGTGTCCAGTGGCGCCTGCAGATGTATGGCCATACACACTGTGCATACCATAATACGCGGGGGAATGGGTGTGCGTAGCATAACATTTATTCCTGCAGGTGGCCTTGGTTGTTAAACACACCCATCGCTTCTCATGACGGTGCTTTACATCTATGAGGCTCCCTTTGAAAAGGTCCTTATAACCCTTGTCAGGTTTGTGGGTCGGCATAGTGTTAACTACATGGATTGGACCTGACAGGTGAGACAGTGGAGTGACTGGAAGGGAGAAATGAACTCGCTCTCAGCACCATGGCATGTTCCAGATTTTTCCACTCGTATTAAATGATGGTGAGCTGAGGTGAAGTGAATTGAGCTGCACTGGCGAAGGCTTTGTGCCCGTCTGTCCTGAAACTTGCTTCGCAGAGTGCTTAGTAATAGTTGGATTTGACCCACCGCCAATCGAGCGGGAGACCTCTCCCTGGTACACAGTGGGATTTAATAAGGTAAGTATTTGCATTTAATAAGTCCTGCACAGGGCATAATCTACCCTTCATGCCCCTTATCTCTTTTCTCTGTAACAAGGACATTTGCTGTCGTTGATGACAGAGATAAATAGATTGACCTTGCTCCGGGCACATCAGGAGGAGCTTGAAGCGGATGGGAGGGCGTACAGCTATCAGGGGCAGCTGAAGCCAGACATCCTTGAGGTGGAAATTGTTGTTGAGGTGGAAATTGAGTCTGACTGGATGCGTTGCCCAGGGCCACACTGGGAGGGCACCAGAGGACTGCCTCCACAGGACAGACCTCCAGCACTTTAATGTTACAAACATACACACACACACATGCATACGTATACACAGACACATGTGTGCAGACAAACACACACACACACACCACATATGTGCACACATACACACATCCAGACAACCTTCCCCAGTCCTGTGGTCTGATTACGCACTTCCACCCATGTCCCTCTACAACTCCCCCATGAGTGCAGTCGTACGTTCCTCTATTTTTCCTCCTTTATTATGATTTTTTTTCTCTCTTCCTCTTCCTCCTATTTCATATCCTCCTCCTTGTCTTTTCTTTTTGGAGAGCCCTTGGGAAGAATGCCATTGCCTAACAACAGCAGGGTGAACAAAGTTCAGCCCCACGGCCCGGCAACCAGGCCAATCTCACATGACTTTGAGCCAGTTAACAGTTTCCAGGGACGGGGTGTGTGTGTGTGTCTGTGTGTGTGTGTGTGTGTGTGTGTGTGGGGGGGGGGGGGGGGGGGGGGTGCAGAGGCAGGATAAATAGCGTCTTTTGTTTGCCATTGTTTTAGGGTTTCTTCATGGCGTATCTATTACAGACGACACATTAAAAAAAGCCTGCGGAACGCACTGAGGATGGGGTGAGCGAGGCACATAATAGAACCACAATATCAATTCAGGAAGAGGCATTGGGAAATCTGGTAAAACAAAAGTGTGGTGGCAGGCCATTACCACATGGTTTAAATGAAACTAATGCCAATATAGGCTTCATTTGCAATAAATGCTAAATACATGCAGATGAATGCTGGCTGGAGGTTCCAGTGCTGAACACTGAATGAGGAAAAATGAGAAAACAACAATAATTAAAAACAAGTCACCCTCTCACTCTCTCTCTCCCCCCCTATCTCTATCTCTCTCTCCCTAACCCTCTCTCTCTCTCTTTCTCTCTCTCTCTCTCTCTCTCTCCCTATCTCTCTCTCTCTCTCCCTATCTCTCTCTCTCTTTCTCTCTCTCTCCCTCACACCACCAGTGTTTGTGTGTCAAAGGATCGCTGGAGGGGAGGAACGAACGAAGCCTCGACACACACGGCCGCACGGGGCTTCAGTATCAACAAAGTTAAATATTTACCATGCCTTCGCTCAAGTTTACAGAGCGAGTCACCAGATTCGGCTGATGACCGTGCCAGTTTATCTGACCCAGTCGACGCAAGTCACTCGTCCCCTGGTGTGAAGGACACCCAGCCGAACAAAGGACACCTTGAGTCGCTGCCATCACTGGCAAAGACCAGCCACGCCCTGATTCACTGCCAAGGTCAGAGACACCGAGTAGAGAAAGGAGGACATGGACATGGAGGAGGAGGAGGTGGAGGTGGAGGAGGAGGTGGTGGACCGGACACCAACACCATACTGCAGATCTCTATCAGGCGAGGGCAGAGCCGTGGAGGGTTCACAAGGAGTTCAACCTCAAATCCATTATTCATGTGACCTAGTTGCACCTTTGTGTACTGAGGTAGCTTATCCGGCTCGCAGGGTGAAAGTGGAGAGTGGCATTGGGTTTGGTGGGGTTTTTTTTCTGCATGGCAATTTGTTCAGTTGACATATCCAACGGAGGAGTAATTATTCTGAACCTTATATGATTGGTGGTGTGACCTCCTCTTCAGGGAAACGGTGCACTGCTGAGTTACCGCTCATCATAGATTACATAGCGTGCTAGGTAACAGCACTGCAGGACATTTTCCCATGATTTACCTCCCATTACTTGGTCACATTCTGGAGAGAGAGAGAGAGAGAGAGAGAGAGAGAGAGAGAGAGAGAGAGAGAGAGAGAGAGAGAGAGAGAGAGAGAGAGAGTCTGCCTTTAATATTGCTACGGTCTGTTAATGCGATGTGTGCTGTCCTTGTTTAAGGTCTCTCATATCCCTGTTTAACTATTCCAGGAAAGGCTAACTGAACAACGATAAGAGCAGAAGGGTGACGCCAATGAGCTACATCAAGACTTCCTGGCTCACATGTGGGGATGGAGTACTCTCTCTTGCTCTCACACACACACACACAAACACACACACATACACACACACACACACACACACACTGTTTCCTGACAGGCCCACAATGGCTGAAGAGACTCCATGGGAGCTGCTAAATGTCACCCGATGCTGACACTGATTCAGACATTAACAAGCGCAGCAAGTTCCCCCTTAAAACTCACACGGGGTTGTTTTGAGTTCCTCCAGAACTAAAAGATTGATCAGATATTATGACTCCATGCCTGTGGTCGGCACTTATCATGCAAGTCTCACAGTGCCAGTTAATCTGAGTTGAGACCTTGCCAAAGTGTTCATATTTTTCTGTCTGAATGTTTGTTGGTTTGTTTGCTATGAATGTCACGTCAATCTGTGACTGCATGGGCAAGCAAATTCTGCGAAGAAGGTGGGGAATGCCGGCAGTGATCAGCTCACACAAGCGGCAGTTACACAGTCGGGTTTTTGCGATGCAAGTTTCTGTCGCGCACACGTGGTGTCGCACAGAACGAAAAAAAGTGGGACAACGTTGGAGAGGCACGTGACTGTGTACAGGGAAGTCCAGAACAAAACTCCCCTCCCTGTTTCACCGCAGGCCATGTCAGCAACAGTTGACCTCATGGAAACCTGGCTTTGTGATCGCGCAAACATGCAAACTAGCACATTCCCCCTCCCCCTCAGGCGTACACACACACACACACACACACACACAATGTGTCAGAGGCTTTCAATGGGCATGTTTGGAGAGGAAGATAAATACTGAGTGCTGTATGGATACAATGCAAACAAGAGGTCGGGTCAAACATGCACAGAGACCCGCATGCTCTCATACACACTCACACATACACACACACACACACACACACACACACACACACACACACACACACACACACACACACACAAAGGCAGACAGACTTGTGCATAAAAGCGTACAGTGTAAGGTGAATCAGAGCCGGTGGCTGGGTCAGTTAGTCAGGCCCCCGCTGAGTCAGCAGTCCTGGCAGGGGCTGGCTTATGACTGCCTGACTGAAAAAGAAAGCGAAGCTGCTGGTGGTGCTTGATGACGGGGTCAGAAAGCTATGTGGGCCAGAGCAACGAAAACGGAGCAAAGAGCGCCCAGTCTCTGCACGCCACGCTGCAAAACAGCGGGGGATGGGTCCCTCGGGAGAGAGAGAGAGAGAGAGAGAGAGAGAGAGAGAGAGAGAGAGAGAGAGAGAAAGGGAGAGGCAAAGAAATATTAGCCACCTTTATTGAGTTACACTCATCTGATAGAGCCGGGGTGTGGCGCTATGTCTATAAGGAGACACACTGTCCTTTGTTCCAGATAATGTCGTTTGGTCCGTGTGGGTCCTCGTCATCACATGATTTGCAATTCCCTCCCTTCTGATTCTTTCTTTTTTAAAAACTTTATCCACCTCCTACATCTTAACAGACGTTCTGTATGTGCCTGTCAGCGCATAAAGATCCAGGTCTTTGATATGTGAGCCCGTGGGGGCACGGGTGTGATTATGTGGGGCTGATCGGTTGCCTTTAGTGGGCTGTCACATGGGGGCATGGGCAGGGGCATGGACTCCCGCTTCCCAGAAACACGACACCACAGTGGCCGCCATTATCAGCTCACCGCTGTGTGACTCTCCAGCCATCACATTCACCTCCAACCCCTCCTCCCCCCCCCGAAAAAATACGGCCAATGTCCAGGAACCCAATTTTTCCCCCACAATTCACACACACACAGACAGACAGACACACACATACACACACAGACAGTCACACACACACACACACACACCTCTGTCTATCAGTGTCCCAGGGAACCAGAGCAGATGAAAAAGTGACAGAGAGAAAGAGAGACAGAGAGAAAGAGAGATGCCCCGGCAGATTCACAGCCGATCAGATGACCAGAAAGCGGGGGTCCAGAACAAGCAGTCAGGCCAAGGTGCTGGTGTCCTTTTACAGGCACACAGACACCAGGAGGAGCCGGGGCAGGCAGGCCAGCCGGCCGGCCGGGGAGCAGGAGCTCCGAGCTCTTTTGTGCCGAGCCGGCGGTTTCAATGTTAAAGCGCTCAGACAGTGGCACAGGTGAGCTGGGGAATATGAGAGGCTCCTGGAAAGAAACAGAGAAAGAGCGAGAGAGAGAGAAAGAAACGAAGAGAAAAAAGCTCTGACTGGGGACAAAAGGCTTTAAATGATGGAGAGCCTGTTTTTTGTTTTTTGTTTTTTTGCGGTCGAATAGAGGGCTGGGCTAGGCTATAGAAATCCTCTAAAGCGGTCTTGAACAATCCCCACAAACATCAACCCCAAGAACTGCGGCCTGCCAGGAAGACACTTTCTTTTAATAAAAAGGACCTTCCTTTGTTTATACCTTAAGAGGGGGTGCAGTGATCGTCTTCCATCATTTGGACAAGCATGACTGCACACACAACATGAGCAGAGGTCCACCCTGGCGACCTGCAAATTCCAATAAACTAAGGAATTCTGATGCACTCATTCGGAAGCACCACAGGTTATTAACTCCCACCATGAACTCTCTGTGAGGGCAGATAAAAAAAAGAGTCCAAAAGTAAACTGTGTACAGCGCTACATGCTGGAGTACACAATAAATCCTCCCACCACCCCCCCTCCTCCCTCTTCTGGAAAAAAGGAAATTGTGACTTGGCATACAGCCCTGTCTAGCACACAAATTCCTTCACAAGTTCCACAAGGTCATTCAGTTTATCTGAATCCACCAGAGCTGCCCAACCACCCCCTCCCCCCGACCCTAAAGTGCCCTAAGGCTGGTCATGAATGTTGACGTGTGACGGCTTTGTTCTCCCGGTGGATGGTTAAATCTAAGTCAAACACAGAACAAGGGGAATGCACTCGCTGGCCTCCCACCAACACATACACACACACACACACACACACACACACGCACACACACCACACAGACATAAATAGTCAGTGTGAGCTGTGCGTGGAACACCACAGATAAGTGCGGTGCTATGCAGAGCAGCGCTGCGCTGTGCTGGAATGTCCTGGCTGTGGTGAGCAGAGAGGGGAAAGTCCCCTCAGATACTGCACCACCATGCCTCTCATGCTGAATGGTGGCAGCTGTGGCTGTGGCACTCACACACACACACACACACACACACACACACACACACACACACACAGAATTCACTCTTACAAATACACACACACACACACACACACACATATACACAAACATACACACATGCCAACACAAGGCCCAATGTGTTGGCCACTGAGATGCCTGTGTGGAAAACATCTCCATCGCTCTTTCTTGCTCTCTCACTTTTTCTCTCTGTCTCTGTGTGTGTCTCTCTCATTCTGTCTATCTTTCCCACTTGCCCTCAGTCCAACCCCCTTCCACATGCTCTGTCCTTATGACTCGCCGCTGAAGGGCAGATGGCGACCAGCAGTCAATCCAGCCCCCCCCCCCCCCCCCCACACACACACACACCAATCACACATCCGTACACGCACCATTCCCGAGCAGACACAGGGCTCTCAGAGTTCAGAGAACCTGAGGGGGAAGTAGAAGCATGGAACGAGTCATAGCTGATCGGAGCATGCTCAGTGTGTAGGGGAGCAGAGAAAATGAGAGGAGAGGAGGGAAGAGGAGAGAGGAGAGGAGAGGAGAGGGGAGGGGAGGAGAGGAGCAGTCCCATCTGCTGATGCAGAAAGATGCCCCCTGGGCCCTTTTCCATTCAGTCTAGTGAGCAGCCAGATCGATTTACACTGCACTCTCTCTCTCTCTCACACACACACACACACACACACACACAGACAGACAGACATGCACCGTCACATGCAAAATTACTCGGACACACCCGCCACAGCTACAGTGTTGCAGGATCTCCCCAAACACATTCTGTACATACACACACAAACAGGGTCTATAGACACGCAAACTCTGCAGCCCATGGCCTATATTCGCACATGGTCACATAAATAAACACCCACGTGCACACACACACACGCTCGCACACTCATACAGAGCGAGGCGGATGACTAACATGATGACTTATATACTCCCCCCCCCCCTAGCCGCCATGCTAATAGGTATTTAAAGGGAAAGTCTCCTTCTCACAAGCTAACAACAAAACTGAAAGTACTGGCTGTTGGTGGATGTGTGTGTGTCTATGTGTGTATGAGTGTAAGTGCTTTTATGAGTGTAAGTGCATGTATGATAATGATACAATCATGTGTGTCTATGTGTGTGTGTGTGTGCGCGCGCGCATATGTGCCTACCTATGTGTCTGTATGTGTGTGTTAGGGTAGGGTTAGATAGAGAAATTACATTAGCATACGTGTGTGTGCGTGTGTGTGTGTGTTCCTGTGTATGTGTCAGTGCACTTTATGTGTGAAAGTGCATTGGTGTCTGTGTCTGTGGTCATCTCCTCTGAAGCTACTCTGCAGTCACACAACTGCGCCACATTCCCCCCTCTGTTTATTTTTATACTTGCTGCAAGGTGAAACCCACAGTCAAGATGGCGCGCAAACGGGGTCATCGTGCCAAGAACCCACAGCTCACAATGACAGAGAGAGAGAGAGAGAGAGAGAGAGAATGAGAGACACAGAAGACTTTAAAAAGTATTTTTTTAATGTATTCTGTCACATTTTGTCTGGGCCCCTTCCCGCCCTCCCAGTGTAGCTAGCGTGTTAGCGCTAACATGACGTCTGCTGGATAATTTGTTCAGCACGGGGGTGATGACAACAAGACTGCCTCTTCAAACAACAACGTCCCAGGAGCCACATTGCCCCCGTCCTCATCTTTGTCATTGCTAACAATCATTTATCATTCCTGTCTGTCAGCCTGTGAGAAATTACCAAACAAGGGCATTTCCCTGAACAGGTCTTGACAGCCATAGTGCATCTCAAATGCGAGCGCCGTGTTCAAACTCTTGACCATGAATTATTCAAGACCACGACGACGTGTTTTTCAGCTCTTTGATTGTTTAGCCCCTAATTGGATGTTTTATTTGCACGAGCACGTCTTGTGCCATCTAATATGGAAATGAGTCCTCTTTCATAATTGAGCGTGGCCTGTTTTAATCACGAGAACCGGCCATTCGGGAACAGCAGGGAACACAAAGCCTGCGTGCCTACCTGATAGCTAAAGTTACCTAAGTGATAAGGTAGTTTGGATGGCCCTCCTGTAACGACTGAGTGACTGCTAGTGGCTTCTCTTGCGTTGTGAGCGCTTGATGATTGTGACTTAGTCACAGCATTGTCAGCCGAGAGCTAAAAAAAACAAGAAGACAGTCACGAGAGCATCATAAGTTCCCGTTCAATGTGACCTAAATTTAGGGGGAAATAACAACTCCCCTAGTTTTCACAGGAATATTTTTGGACTAGTCTGGGGAGAGCATAGCGGGGGGGGGGGGGGGGTCTGATGGCAACTGATAACAAGGACAGGACTTCCATTAGGCTTGCTCTTTCTGTCTCTCTTTCTCCTCTCTCTATCCGTCTCTCTCTCTCTCACACACATAAAGTCTCATCTTGTCCTTTTTATGCCTTTGCTTCTTTTTATTGCTTTTCTGTCCTTTCTTGTCCTTTGTCTATGGCTTCATTTGCACCGGCGTGGAGGCAAATCTCACGCTGAACTCCATCCCCATCCTACCAGTGATGATACAGGATCTATAACATAATGGCGCCATGTCATCTACGCTGAGCCACAGATGACTGCACTAATAGATATAATGACCACCATTACATACCATTTGCTTGGCCATATTTGTCTCGTTTGTCTTCACAATGCTTTGACATGAAAACTGAAATATCGATTTACATTCAGTTCAAACTCAGTGTTGCATGTGCTTGCCTGCTGTATAGACACACAGTGCAGACATAACTTACATGATGTATTGTATCCTCTTTACAGCATGTTTCATCATAAAATGAAAATAACAACCCAGTAAAAGTCTGATTAATTTAAAAGGCAGTATACGCTAACAACTTCAAAGCAGGAGACCATAGATTAACTATAAATAAACTGAACCGTAGAGGCAATAGATGATTTTTTACATGTACACTACCAGTCAAAAGTTTGGGGTCACTTAGAAATTTCCGTTTCACTCCATTATAGACAGAATACTAGCTGAGATCAGTTGCATTGTTTTTTAAATCAGGGTAGCAATTTTCAGATTGCATTATGTGCTTACATAATTGCAAAAGGGTTCTCCAATGTTTTCTCAGCCTTTTAAAATGATATCAGATTAGTAAACAGAATGTGCCTTTGGAACATTGGATGAATGGTTGCTGATAATGGGCAATGTAAATAATGCATTAAAGATCAGCCATTTCTTTCTACAACAGTCGAGAACCCTTTTGTAATTATATAAGCACATAAAGGGGGCAGCCGTGGCCTACTGGTTAGCACTTCGAACCTGTAACCAGAGGGTTGCCGGTTCGAACCCCGACCAGTAGGCATGGCTGAAGTGCCCTTGAGCAAGGCACCTAACCCCTCACTGCTCCCCGAGTGCCGATGTTGATGCAGGCAGCTCACTGCGCCGGGATTAGTGTGTGCTTCACCTCACTGTGTGTACACTGTGTGCTGTGTGTGTTTCACTAATTCACTGATTGGGATAAATGCAGAGACCAAATTTCCCTCACGGGATCAAAAGAGTATACTATACTATACTATACTATACTAATGTAATCTGAAAACGGCTGCCCTGATTAAACAAACAATGCAACTGATCTCAGCTGGTAATTTGTCTATAATGGAGTGGAATGGAAATTTCTCTTTCTAAATGTTACCAAGTGATCATCAATTTGCAAAAGCAATCCTGCATATTCTTGGATAAAACGTACATAAACAATCACTGTGGACTGGTTTGCTCTATTGGTTCATCCACGTCCTGCAGTCTGGATTGATGGGGGTTTGTGATTGTGATTGTGTGGCGAGCTGTGGTGTTTAGAAGCTCTGAGAGATTGGTGTAAAGGTTAGTTTAACCTGACAGAGTTTAAATGGCATGGAAGATGGAGAGGACACAGGGATAAGACTACACTGATTAGTGATATGTCCCCCAGAGTGATGACCAAAGTCTGCTGGACCAGAGTGAAACTCTTCACAAATATCTCATCCATCAGCCCAATCCCCTCTGACTAATTACAAAATTACATAATTACAAAAACAACAAAAAAAAGTACGACGCAATGGGAAAAAAAAAGCCCTGAGTTTTTCTTCACTCTGGACAGAAACAAGGCTGCTGCGTCTTTGGATGTGGTAGAGCACAATGTTCGAGGATTTTCGTGGGTTTTGCGAGCCTGCCGCTGCTGCTGCCGATGGCCAATCTCCCTGGAGAGGGCAGGATGTTCCAGGCAAACAGGGGCTGTGTGGGCGTGTGGTGCATCTGCCCAGTGGAACTGGGCTGAGGAGCGTAACGTGTGATAGCCGATTGACGTCAGTCGGAGCGGGTTAAGTGCAGGGGAGCCCCTGAGGCAAACAGACCCTTGAGAAAGCTGGAGAGTCTCTCTCTCTCTCTCTCTCTCTCTCTCTCTCTCTCTCTCTCTCTCTCTCTCTCTCTCTCTCCACGATGGGGGCCCCAGAGCTTTTTCTCTTCTCCCAACACAACATGGAGACATCAGCAGAGACCCGAAAGGGAATCAGGTGAATTATTATGCAAAGAGAGGTTGCTCTCAGGGCAAGGGACATGCAGACTTTATTCCTAGCTTTGCTCAACAGAGAAGACAGAAAGTGTATTTATAATAACGTAAAAATTTTCACTGACCAATGATTCTACATATGTACATTTATTTATATTTATGCATGAGTGTAAATGAGTGTTCATATGCTTTCTTGGTGAGGTTACATTTAAGCCATCTGCGTTTTTGTTTTGTAGCAGTCTCTAACCGACACGGACAGGCCTGCTAAGGACATTGTGAGTGCATGATTGCATGCATATAAGCACAATTTGCCATGCTCCCCGTCGCTCCACGGCTGGGTACGGAGTGCTGTTTCATGCTTTAGCCTGCAGAGACAGAGAGATGGAGCGAGAGTTTTAATTTGGCGCAGCGAGGCCAGACCCGTCTGTGCATACTGATGAAGACTCCACTCTTCACGCTCACACTCCCTGTCACTCGCAAACCCCCCCCCCCCGCCCAAAAAAAACATGCCCTCACTTCAACTTAACTTTTGAATGACTCATTCGAGAAGCACTTCCAACACTTCCAGCACTCCCCCCGCCCCCCCACAGTTTCCCCCTGAATGACAAGCCAACACGTGGTCACATCTCGTATAATTAAGATCATAGCCAATCTATGAAGCAACAGCTGAGGGAAAAAAGAATGACCTATGACTTTCTGAATGAAACAAAACCCTTGTGGGATATTAGGTTAGTCTGCAGATATTCAGGCCATAACCAAGCAAGTAACCGAGTTACTGTGCCACACACGAGTCCATGTGCCTGTCTGTGGAAAATCTGAAGGTTTCACCACACAACACCATACTGCTTTCAACTTTGTTTCAGACTTGGGATTGTGAAGGCTGAGCCTGTGTCTGGAAAAAAGCACTGAAAGGCAAGTGGTTGGGTATGTATACATGTATGTGTGTGTGTACGTGCTTGCATCAAGGGGAGGGTTCACAGAGAGGCACAGAGAAGGAAGGGAGAGAGTGTGTGTGTGTGTGTTCCCTCAGAAACAGAAAGGTCACAGTTTAAGCTGATAAATCAGGAGGCCGTCCAGGGCCGCGTCCAGGCCTGGCCAGTCAGCTGATGCCTGCAGCTGTGTTGGGAACATCAATTTAAGCCTTGTTCAGCTTCTCCTCCCCTCCTCCCTCTTTCTCTCTCCCCCTCCCTCGTTCCTTCCTCTCTCTCTCTCTCTCTCCCTCTTTCCCCCTTTGCTGATTTATGAAAGTAGGGCATCTGCCCATAACTGCTGCATCAAAGCACATGGTTGGAGACTCCGGCTGCAGCAGAGGCACTGTGGGGCTCTGTTTACATCAGCCCTGCCCAGCCCAGCCCAGCCCGGAGAGGCCCAGACGACAGCGCTGCATTGCACAATCGCCAGCAGGCAAGCACAGTTATATAAAGCCTGGATTCTTTTTGCATTTTCATTGTTGCTGTTCCCTCTTTCTTTCCCTCCCTCCTTCTCTCTCTCTCTCTCTCTCATCTTCCATTTCTACTCCCCCAGACACACCAAGGCCAATGGTGGGCTCGCTTGCTCACAAATGCAAGAAAGATTAGTAGACTTTTTTCATGATGATGGCTGTCTCTGATGGCAGCCTGTGTTTCGTTTGAGCAGAACTGTGGCCTCTCTGCTGTCCTGGTGTGGTGCCCCCCCCCCCCCCCTTTCACTGAAACCATAAGTCAAACTGGTCTTTTTTGGTTTGAGAGGAGTTATGAATGTGAATATTGTGCTACTCACTTAGCTAGAGTTGGCAAGCGGTTTTAAGGACAGACAGGTCGTAATAAGCAAACTCTTAGCTATTTGCTGGCGGCAACATTCAATTCACAAATATTATTCAGTTATGCATAAATAAAACCAGATCGGATTCCATGACTAACTCGGGGAGTGTGTATATTTGGGGTGTAAATGTAGCTAGTCTTGGCCCAAACAGAAAAAAGGGAACTGTCATTTAGGAAAAACTGTTATACCTCAGGTTTCAAAAGGCTGGAATCATGGAGTCTGCAAAAACATATGCAGAAAATAAAAAATAAGACAGGTCGATTTTTTTTTTTAAACAGAGTACAGACTGAGTTGTTACATTGAAAAACAAGTGATATTGTTAGCAGGATTGTATGGAGGTCAAAGGTCCAGGGCCACCGCTCCCCATACACAAAGTAGGCAGAGCGTGTAGAGCCCCAAGTACCTGGCGGGGGCCTAGCCTGGCTAATGCCAAACCTCATCTCATTGAGATGGGGTCTGGGAACTACATGTTAATTTCCTCGTATTTGAAACGTGGTTTACGAATGCCCAGAGCCGTTTGTTAGGCGCTACGAATGTCTATCAAATGCGTCTGTACGTAGTTCATATTCAAAATTCATGATAATTATTACATTATTACATTACAACAAATATCTAAATTAGTTATGAACAGGCCCATCGTTGTTTTTTCTTTATTGTGTATCCTATCCAGTGATGTGCCTGAACGCGTTCATTGAACAAAAGTTCATGAATTCGTATATATTTTGGGCGAACGTGAACTGAACGTACTGTATTACTGCCTGGTGAATGTTACTGTGAACTCGTTCACTCTGGTGTCTGTGAACGGCACGCTCTCTCAGTTTAACTTCGTTCAATAGGGAGCCAGATTTCTATAGAGCCTTCCAGGCGAAAACCCGGCTAAAACACACTGTAAACAGGCCTTTTACTGTAATATGGTAGCATGTAGGCCACCATTTCTCAAACTATGGGCCGCGGTCCGCAACGTGGACAATGCTGGTCTGCGGAGTGAAATTATGGCCCTTTCCATTAGACTCGTAAATCATCGTTCACACACCAGTACAACATGTAAGAATGAGTTGCTAAAGGAAGGCTTGGTAACACTTTATTTTAATGTGTCGCTGTTACAGTGTACTTACCTAATTAGGTACAGTGGTACAACCTGTGTAACAACATGTACTATCAGGTACTATCATTGTACTTGCATAATGTATTTGTGAGTACCTACATATAGTTGTTACATTATAATACTGAGTGCTTTTACAAAACTTTGCCAATTTGCCTAAATTTTCATCAGAGGCAAAGAGCTGACCTGAGACCTGCTGGATGGGGTAAATCGGGTCATGATAGATTTGATATACAAAGCATGCTTAGCTCCAGTCAAGGCCTCATTGTCTTCAGTGTACATGTAACAGCTGTGCTGCTACAAACTTGTTACTCTTTGATACAGTGGAATAAACTGGAACAGGTCTTGTCTTGGAACAGGTCTACTAATTCACATGTACTGTGTGGTGTAACAGCAGACACGTTTTAACACATCAATTACAGGATGTATATATGTAGATGTAAGTACTTAACTGGTACACTTTATTTTAATGGGTTTATTCCACTGTATCAAAAGAGTAATAAATGTGTACCAACACAGTTGATACATGTACTACAGTATGTAGGGTAATGGCAGACATGTTCCAAGACACCAATGACACAACATACATGTAATATGTAATTGTAAGTACTTAACTGGTACACTTCATTTTAATGGGTTTATGCCACTGTATCAAAGAGCAATAAGTGTGTACCAACACAGTTAATATATGTACTACGTAGTGAATTAGTAGACCTGTTCCAAGACATCGAAGACATAACATACATGTCATATGTACATGTAAGTAATTAACTGGTACACTTAATAGGTTTATTCCACTGTATCAAAGAGTAACAAGGTTGTAGCAGCACAGCTGTTACATGTACTGAAGACAATGAGGCCTTGACTGGAGCTAAGAATGCTTTGTATATCAAATCTATCATGACCAGATTTACCCCATCCAGCAGGTCTCAGGTCAGCTCTTTGCCTCTGATGAAAATGTAGGCAAATTGGCAAAGTTTTGTAAAAGCACTCAGTATTACAGTGTAACAACTATATGTAGGTACCCACACATACATAATGCAAGTACAATGATAGTACCTGATAGTACATGTTGTTACACAGGTTGTACCACTGTACCTAATTAGGTAGGTACACTGTAACAGCGACACATTAAAATAAAGTGTTACCGAAGGCTTTTCTCTCGAGCCACGAGGGGCATTTAGGGCAGCCGTGGCCCACTGGTTAGCACTCTGGACTTGTAACCGGAGGGTTGCCAGTTCGAGCCCCGACCAGTGGGCCGCGGCTGAAGTGCCCTTGAGCAAGGCACCTAACCCCTCACTGCTCCCCGAGCGCCGCCGATGTAGCAGGCAGCTCACTGCGCTGGGATTAGTGTGTGCTTCACCTCACTGTGTGTTCACTGTGTGCTGTTTGTGTTTCACTAATTCACCGATTGGGTTAAAATGCAGAGACCAAATTTCCCTCACGGGATCAAAAAAGTATATATACTTATATTAGCAGGAGGCTAGTCATTGTTATTGTTTTGTGCTACATGTAGCCTCTAGCTAAATGGCTGGAAAACAAATTGTTACATTGTATTGCACGCACAGCAACCGAGGTAAAGGGGGCGTGCCTGCGTGAAATGCCACAAGAAAGCTGGGTAATTTACACTTTCCAACTCGGGCAACGGATTTACAAGTCTAATGGAAAGGGCCATTATTACCGGGGCATCGTCTGATAATTTCCTGTGCAATTGATCAAGGAACCGCGGACAGAAAAAGAAAACAAACGTTTCTGCAATTAGGAAATTCCAGAATTATACCGGCCTTTATCAAGCTGAATTTGAATGGTGATTCATAATGACAAGTAAGAGGCAATATGGACCTGGTGCTGAAAAATGAAAGAAAAGAAAAGAAAACTGAGGGATGACGCCCATGCCTTGCTGGTAAGTTTGTGTTTTATAGGTCTAATTGTTTTTCTAACGCTCAGTGATATTGCTAGCTAACGTCAGCAACCTAGGCTAGGTTACCAAGCAATTGGATTTGAAGTAGCTCTAAACCCTAAATTATATAATCTAGATTTCACAATTCATGTAGATATTGGGCACTTCACTTTGGGTCATTTACAAAATGCCTCCATTGTTTTGTTTAATGTGTATAATTAGAGTAGGCTATATAGATATTTAAGGTTTTGTATATGCTCCACTAAATTAATATAATATAATAGTTTAAAGGTTGAATCAGCAATTGCAGGCCCAAAAAAGGCCCAAACATAAATGATCACATTCATCTAATCTTTCCTAACGATCTGCTAGCTGCCCACCCCATAAGCAGACCGCGTCTCTGTAGGTGGCCTAGGCTCTGAGATCTGCACACAAAAACAATTACAATTGCTACCAACAAGTGTTGCCAACCACTCAAATGCAAAATAAAGTGTTCCAACCAATAACCGACAAGGTGCACTCAGGAGAGTTTCAATTGTACGGGAGGGAGGGGGTAGAGGTGGATTTTGTCGTTCGTTCTCATGACGGTTCATGTCGTTCAGTTCGCCAAGATGATTCGTTCTGAATCGTTCGTTTGTTCGTTCAGTCGCATTTCCGGTAGCCTACATACTACGTTGTTTAGCGGTGAATCATGGAATGCAGGTTCTCAGCTCCTCGTTTGTGCAAACGGTCAACACAACACTGTAATTGTAGCGGCAAATATATAGCTGCAACTTCATGATTATGTGTACTTTTAGACAAAACAGCAGTAGCTAATGTGTTCATTCACCTTGACATTAAATTGACATATTGAAGGTAAATAGAGTAGACTACGGCTAGATCAGCTCATTTCTTTTTTAAAAATGTGTTCATTCATAAAGGAACAAAGACCCAGTAGGCTATGCCGACAAACATGTTTAAAGGCTTGGCAGAAAGATTATATTGATGAAAAGGTTTCAAGTCCCCATTTTGCCTAGGCTATGGAGCCATAATCACTCTGCTTCTAGCCAAGAACGAGTGACTGACTTAACAAGAACGACAGACCGAAGTGAAACAGGTGGGGGTCTTGGCGTGAGAACGAACGAACGAGACAGATTGAAGAGACATTTATTAACCTGGCATGACACAGAAAATACAAAGACAGCATGCATTTCCCATTAGACAGATATTTAAATATAAATGGCAATATTGAAATGCAAAATGGAATTGTTAATGTAAACCATTTTCGTTATTTTTTTATCGTATGCTCTCCCACTAGTCTAGTCTCACTAGCCCATTTGTTTTTTTTCATGGAAATGGTTGCTATGCTTTTATGCCTCTCTTTGGCTAATTCGATGAGAACGTTTTAGAAACAATACAGACAACAGCATACAATTGGTTTGGCTCTCGCCTAGGAAGGTGGGCCATAGGCATTCACAGCAGCACTAGGTCAGTGTGATTCAGCGACGAATGAAAGAACGAACAAGAACTGGACAGGCGAACCAGTTCAGGTCGTTCATTTTAAAGACCCGTTCGAACGAATTAGTTTGTTCGCGACCGACCCACCTCTAGGAGGGGGAGGAAGTAGCAAGCTAGCTCTCTGTTTTGTTTGAACGTCAACAGAAGTTACCCTGCCATCGCTGATACAACCTTTAATATACTTCTCCTATCATTGTGAAATACACAGGCTACTAGTTAGCTATGAAAGTTTTACAGATAAACAGCAGACTTAAGATGATGCATCTGATGATGTTTTTGAGTCACTTTTTATCCTATTATGAACAGTATATGATATTTTTGTCATCAGAAAATCCTAATGTTTTGGTATTTTTATTTAGCTTTTGCTAATCACATTTTTTTGTATTTCAAAAATATTCACAGGGTCAATGCTAAAATATGTTTAAGGAGCAACCATTTATGCTTAAGGCCCCCAAAAGCATGAAACATTCTTGGGCACACAAAGACTAATGCATTGTCAGATAAGCAGATGTGGGTATTCTAAACATTGCGGCCACTTCCAGTTTAAGACAACTCAGTGAAAACAGTGTAAAAAAAAGGCATGGATAACTACAGTGAATTAAAAAATTACACTGAATATTCAGCCATTTAGTCAGGTCAATTTTCTATGAGCCAGCCTTGTAGGGGCACTGAATCAATCCAGCTGTTGTCAACTGTAATGCTTTTGCTGTTCTATCTAGCTCATCAGAATAGTATTTTGACATTTTCAATGAACAATACAACCACGTGGTTTTGTTTTCACTGAGTGCAGCCCATAGACTGCACTTTATGTCAAGAGGAAATGACATGGGCGCAATGTCGAGAACTGTTAAAGCAACACCAAAGAGTTTTTTGTACCTAAAATGTTTCCTTATTTTTTGTACCTAAAATAATGTTTCCAAAATCGTTTCAGTGGTTCATCAACTCGTAACAGGGTGAACGGTACTTTCTGCATTCGCTTTGCGGCCCTCTATCGGCCGGATCGGGTAGCGGATCTGTAGTTCGATGGAATGAGACATAAGAAACTACAAATTTGACTTGCATCTGATGTCGCAATACATCGTACTTTCATAAAATCATGCAACATATTCTACCTTGTCTGTGGACATTGTTATTTGCAAAGCCGGTGCTGGATAAACAAATAGTGCGTGCGACAGAGGAAAAGTTCTTTGGTGTTGCTTTAAAGATCTGAGGCACACAGGAGGGAAATAAAATGTAAAATCATTTAATAACACTTGGCTATTCAGTCATAGTAACAGTTATAAACATAGCGTGTTATTGTGAATGAATGTCAAAGAGATGTTCAAAGCTTTATGAAATGCTTTACCCTCCTGGATGCATAGATATACCGTAAAACTCCAAATAATAGCCCAGGCTTTTATTTTCCCAAATCGCCAAACTGCACAGGCTAGTATTATAGACAGGCGTCTATATGAGACAGGCCTTTAATTCCCTTTACACAAAACGTTTCCTCTCCAAAGATGAAAAATATTATCGAATTAATTATTTCAAACACACTGAATGTCTACCAATATGACTAGGCTATCTGATGACAATTATGGATCATCCATTTAGTGTTGAGATGTTGTTCATTGAGTGAGATAAAGTAAGATCCAAATAGCGGGGATAGCCAGAACAGATGAAACACGTTTTAATTAAACGATATAGCCTAGTCTAAGGTAAATTCCTTTTCTGACTTCTTTCTTTTTATCGCCATGGCATTTAGAATAAAGAATAACGTTCGCGAACCCTTCTGGTTTTGTTGCCAGCATAAAAACAAGCTTACCATCGGCCTATCCGCAAATTTTAAACACAAGGGATGAATTGAACGATGATGAAGTCGGTCATATAGGCATAGTTCATGTTGAAAAAAAGTTATACAATTTGGAACTCTAGCTTTTCCCCACCGCAGTCTTTTAATGCCATCTAATCATAACGTGTGCAGTCTGTGCCATACTTAAGCCCAAATCACACCCAAGATTCGCGATGAGATGAGCTGCAACATTTTATTAACCAGCAACTTTCTAAAACCTTGCAACTGTGACCAGACAACATGTTTCAGTTTGCCGCTGTAACCGCTGCCTAGCCCCTGCATGTTCCTGTGTAACGTTTGTGGAGAACTACGTTCGCAGACATTCATGGAAAACTGAAGGCAAACTGAAACATGTTTCAAATCCATCGCGAACGTTCGCCTAATGTTTGCGACTTTGAACGCACCCACTTGTCGTCTATAAGCCTCGGTTGCTAGGTAACCAAACTATACAAATCTGGCATAATATCTTTAGACTGCTGACAAACTGACTGTTTTATGCGTTCGCTCAATAAAGATTATGGAAATGAAACACCACTTTTCCATCAGAAACATATTTGTAAAAAACATAACTTGTATGATATAGAACATTATCGGAATATAGAATCAAGATTAACAATTTCGTCGTTATAATAGGTAGGAATGTGGCTCAGTAAGTAGCGCGGCAATTCACGACGCAGGAGATCGGGGTTCAAATCCTGCTCGCTGCAGCAATTTTGAAGGTGCATTTCTCACAGCTTAACCGAGTTAGATAGATAGATACAGTAAATATATAGAGATAGAAGGTTGGGCTTGTGGAACTATAGGCTACGTGGACCTCGCTTTAGATTGGGGGGCTGCAAAATTTACTACAAAAGGTTAAGAAAGGTCTTATAAGCGTATTAGTTATCCACCCTTTTATCTTATACACCATTAATTAGCATTAACATGCTGCTTGTTAACAGTTACAGGCTGCACGTCAACTGTTAACAAATATGCTTGTAAGTAACTTAAAAGGCTGCTTATAAACACTTACAAGCTGCATGTTAACAGTTACTTAATGTTATGAACAGTTAGCTAGCTGTTAGTTATGAATTGTTAACTGCTTATTATGCACTGTTAACGCCTAATAAGCACATGTTATTCTAAAGCGTTACCTACTTTTCTATTATTTTGAAGTATACTTTTCTCAACTAGTAAGAATCCCAAAGCTGAGGAAGACCATAGGGACTTTTATACACCCCAGCACTCTAAAAAAAGTGCTTTAAATGACTCCATGTGGGTGTTTTTTGTTTTGTTTTCTGAATGGTGCTATCTTAACTTAACCCTTGACCTACACCAACAAAATGCCATTTGCAGTTTGACTGCATAGATGCATTATCATGTCAACATGTCAAAAACCTGACCTCAAGAAAGATCCATGACCCAAGTTCAAGAAAGATCCATGACCCAAGTTCACACAAAGCCCACAAGCAAAAATACTTTCAGCAACGTCCATCGCTGATGGCTGAAGAGCCAAACGTTTCCTTGCTGAGGGCCATAGGAGCCCTTTTCGGTCAGGTTAGAGTTGAGCCATGGCCCCCAGCAATCTGCCCGGGCACATGTCGTCGCTACATTAGCTTTAGCTCCACACTGTCAAGTGGGGGAAGAAGGTCAGTATTGTAATGGGCTGCTGCTGCTGTTTGTTAGCCGTCTCTGACTGCTTGGCATGCAGCGCGCCAGTGTCACTCTGACTCTGTTTGTTTGTCAGCCTTCATCCAAAGTGAACGAGACCAGAGGCTCTTTGTGCTTTGCCTGTGATGATTAACATTCAGACACGGAGAAGAGGAGAGAAATGAAAAGATCAAAAACGCTCTCGCCTTCAATCCTCTGCCTTCCATAAATGTATTCTTGCCTGGAGGAAGGCTTTCTTGTTGCTGTTTTCCCCTCTTCTTTTTCATTTTTTTTGGAGACCTTGCACACCCTCAGAGTCAGAGTACATGTAAAAAATCTGGGTATACTCTACAGTACGTGCACGCACGCACACACACACACACACACACACACACACTCTGCCTCCACATCTTTTCCTGGGCTCATAACTCTGTGTGGTTACTTCGCAATGTGCTTCCAGTCAGGATCGCTGAGTTACCCCGACGACACACAGCATATGTACTAAGAAATGGATGCCTTTCTCATTGCTATCTCTCTTTATCGGTACCCCTCTTAAAGGAGAAATCCGGCAATTTTTCACATAGATCTCTGTTTCTCAAGGTCACCTCGAGTACTGTCAGTAACGAAAAAACCCTGAAAACAATTGGTTTTACCTAGCTCGAGTTGCTGAAGCCAACAGCTAAAGCAGCCAGGTAACTACAATGCTACACTCTGGGGGCATGAACATGGGGGCTCATGAACATGCCCCTAGAGCAGTGATGCCAGGATTGTGGCCAGCGGGCCGGACCCGGCCCGACTGTATGTCACATCCGGCCCGCGGGTGATAAGGGGAGAATATATTTTTTATTTTATTTTTGTTTAATTTTCGGTGGAATCCGTCAGTTGATCTGTTGCTGCTGCTCGCTGCAGCAGCGCCGGTAGTGCTGACGGTAGACTAGTCACTATCGAGATGTTATCAAACTCGTCACAGAGTATTATGATAGTGTTCATGCTTTTCAAGTAAACTGGCGTTATGGAAGACGCAGCTTTCCAAGCGCAATGCAGCCCACTTCCCCATCTAAAATCTCAGCCTTTTAATCGAGTATGGACAACTTGCTTTCCGGACTCAGGCATGAGTTTGACAATCGATTCACGGTTTTTACAGAACTGGAAAAGGACGTTGCGCTTTTTTGCTCTCCATTCACGATTGACGCTTTTGAAGTCCCAGAGACGATCCAAATGGAACTGATAAAAACCGCAGTGTTGTCATTTGATCAATCCTTGCCACCACAGTACCCAATGCTCACGGCCTTTGCAGGTAAAATACTTGTGTAGATGTATGTTTGGGACAACATATTTATGTGAGCAGGCCTTTTCCGTGATGAATATTAATAAATCGAAAGTGCACAATCGCCTGACGCACGGACATCTGAATGATGTTATGTAAATAGCCACTGCCCAGAAACTGTCCCCCGATATGGACAAGCTGGTGAAAGTTAAAATGTGTCTAAAATGTAGCTGAAAATGTAGGAAATAGCAACTTGTTCTATTTCTAACAGGTGAATATCGTAGCAAATAGTAGCCTATGCCGATGGCAGCTTAAAAAAACATTTATTTTACTCATCTCGCTGAAATGAACGTAGAATGTGGCCTGTTGCACAAAGAAATTAATTAGGCAGATGATCTGCATCTCTGTTAACTGAAAGCTAGTTTTCATCTCTATTGTTGACATGATATATGTCTCCATGTTGTCAGTGTTAGTGAAGGGATAACATTATGCAGTTGCAGGTAGCCAGTGTTCACGTCACGGGAGTCAGAAAGAAGCTACCAAGATGGACCCTGCTCTGTTTCTGTCCCTCCCAAACTGCGCTAAAATTGTATAGGCTATTTAACAGCCAGAATTTTTTTAAAAATGCCCGGGGGAGACCCTTTTATGATCCACACTACCTCTTACAAAATAGGCCTACTCCAACGTCCATCTAGCTCTTGTGAAGTATGAACTTTACAACACTGCCTATACAATTGTCAGCAGTCAGTAACAGCATAATGTGACTTAATGGCCTGTATGATTGGGATGTGGATTGCTCATTTATTATGAGTAGGCCTATAGGCTATGGTATGGCTATGGTATGGTATTCTCTCCGATATAATAAATACAACACATTGGGTTTGGCAAGAAATTTGGCAATACTACTTTCACACACAAGTGAATGGCACCCCTGCTTGGAGACAGAAGATTGTCCGATTTGCTTTTGCTTTTAAGGATTTCATCTGCAATGGGAAAAAATGGAACGACATGTAGGCTATGCTTACTTTAGTGCTGGACTTGGACTCGACTTGATCAATAGGGACTCGACTCGGACTCGACGTGGATCAATAGTGACTCGACTCGGACTTGACTCGGATGAGTAGTGGACTCGACTCGGACTTGACTTTTTTTTTAATGACTTGGACTTGACTCGGACTTGAACACTGGGGACTCGAACCTGGACTCGGACTCGAGGCATAGTGACTTCACTACAACACTGGTCAGTGTTTGGCATGTTCAGTCCTAAAGTGTAATCCGGCCCCCTGAGGTCTCACTTGAAAAAAATCTGGCCCCCTGTCCAATTTCACCCTGGCATCCCTGCCCTAGAGTGTAGCACCATAGCTGCCTGGAAGCTCTAACTGTTGGCTGCAGCAACTCGAGCTAGGAAAACCGATTGTTTATGTGAAAAATCACCGGATTTCTCTTTTAAATTTAGACACCACAGCGACAGTGTCAGGAAAGCATACTGGTAAGGTGCAGAACTTCACTTCAGTTTTAAATCTTGCCCTTAAAAACTCCAGGGGCACTGCAACCACAAATGGCCAGCTGTATTCACCAGTCTCCAGTGAGATAAATTTAGTCTGGTGGTTTAAGATGTTATCAAAGTAATACTAGGTTAGCGATACACATCCTTTTCAAGATGGTGGGACTCTGGTTCTGATATGGAAGTAATGACAAGGAATGTTACTGAGGTCATAAGTGTGACATTAAAGAGTAGCATAGTGTTAAGAGCTACTCCTAGATAAGAGACAAAATCTTCAATCTGGCTGAGGAGGAAGGCTTGTACATCTCTCTACAATTAAATTCCGGCTGATATAGTTTTTTTCATGAGGCAGCCAGATTTGCTTTAAAAAAAAAAAATGAGAACATCTCTGCTCCTCATGCTACTTGGCTGATCTGTTGTGGTTGTCATGGCAACCCGAGCCCCATCAGCGGAGAGATCAATGGGCTCCATATTGTATGAGGCAGCGGACCACTCTGCTTCCAGTCCACGTCTCCCCTGCTCCACTCGGCCCCATCAATTATTCACATCTCTCTCCTGCCCACATCGCCAAGCAGAAGGGAGGGGAAAAACACACACACACACACACACACACACACACACACACACACACACACAAGGGTTGGGTGATGGTGAGGAGGGGGTGGTGATGCCGCCGCCATGTGTTCCTGTCTGACAAACTCAATAGTCAGGGAAGAGCACAACAAGCACACGGAGCAAGCAGAAGCCAGAGAGCCCGTCTCAGCCACTCCGTCTCTAACACGTTGACTCATTCAGTGCAGTCGAGTGCACGGGTGAGTAATGGGTGATTCGCTGTCGTCGAGTGCCCCACCACTTTACCGCGGAGAGAGACTGACCACAGAGACGGGATAGCGGGCATTCTGGGAGAACCCAAAGCGTTGCATACTGTAATAACGAGAAAGACACCGTCCCTCCCGAAGTGAGGTCACCTCCCGAGTCTCCCCCCACCTCACTCCCAACTCGCGGCTCCTTTCAGCCAATCGATGGGGAGACAACGGGGTAGGTCACCATGGCAGTGCATGATGACATCAGAGAGAGCTGGTCAATAACATACTGTCTGACCTCTGTAGCCCAGAGTGATAAAGGTCGTCAGAGGCACCACGCAGTCTGAGAGACTGGAAAGAGTGACGAGGTGTTTAGACGCAGGTGTTTTCCCCTGGAAATGGAAAATGCTTCTTAGCCTTCATTTGCATGTGGCATTTTGAGCAGTGATCATCTGTACTATGGAGACACTGAAAAAAAGTGATCTCCATCACACTGAATAAAAGCTGAAGAAAAGAAAATCAGCTTTCTATTTCCAAGAAAAAGCCTCATCAAAAGACAGGTAAGAAGTAGAGAGAGAAAGAAAGAAAGTCAGAAAAGAGAGAGCATGTGCTTACGAGAAACTGAAATGGTGCCGGCTGTATATATGATGTCATCCTGAGCAGCTCATCTCTGAGGAATTACATCATTGGCTCGTTTCACTTGGCCTCCCTCAAAGCTGGAAAAGCTCTTAAAAGATGACAAGCTGCTGGTCTGGGGAGCCACACAGAGAGATAGAGGGAGAGAAAGAGAGAGGGAGAGAGAAAGATGGATGAAGGGTGTGGGCTTTAATTCACAGGAGCACATCCCCATGGTAGCAGAAAGGTTGTGGGCTTTCAGGGTGATTACTTGGCCACAACCGCACACTTGGTGCCTTTTTTCCTCTCTTCCTCAACCCCAGCAGAAGATTAACTCCCATCCCTCTCCGCGCCTGCCCGCCACTTTTATTTCATGGCCATAAGAGGCTTGGGCGCCTTAGGCCAGTCTCGTGTTGTTTCCGCTGTATCCGTGCACCCCACACCCCACTCCGCTCTCTCCGTCTCCTGCATAAACCTGAGATGACCCATTGTGTTCTCGATAATAAAGCTGTTTTTAATTACTCCACACATTTTTGTTTTCTATTTGATGTGCAACAGGCTTAATGCGAGCATTCAAAAGGGCAAAAACAAGTAATCTTATTACGGATGCTGAATATTTACAATGGGTACTTTTGGACGGGAGATCGGACGAGATGCCAACCAAGATAATGATGTATTTATTAGCTCCACTCCTTAGTGAATGTAAATGCGCCTCATTTCGGAGATGCAAAGTGTTTGCCGGGCTGCCAGGGATCAAAAGTGCGACGTCAGACCTTCCACTCTCAGCCCTCACCTCTGACGACCGAGCACAACAACCTAATTAAGGGAAAGCAAATTTCATTTTTAAGCTTCAGAGCCCCTAGTGTTAAATAGAGACATCAAAAGGCTTTTTATATGCAAATGAATGCAGTGCTATAGTTTGGGAAATGAACACAACAGTCTATGTCACGATCTGGTAACCTAATTATCATTAGGAGGGCTGCAGATGCCTCACAGATAATGAAGGTGAAATGCAAGGTGTATGCAAATGAAGGGGGGCCCAGGACTATCAATACGGAACATTTGTTTTCGTTACCCATACAAGGTCTCTCAAGCCACAACACACATACACACAAACACATACACACACACACACATACAAATACACACATACATACACATACACACAAACACACACATAAACATACACACTGTAGAAGAATCAATACACCATTTTGAAAAATTAATGCTAGAAGCCTAAAATCTTTTTAAAAATCCCATCCATTCACAATGCAGTGAGCAGAATCCTGTGAGAAAACTTATAGCATTGCATGTAAGCTTAGGACTGTGTTGTGTGTGAGTGTGACTGTTTGCATTTGTGATTCATGAGGCCATCAAGGATTTATCCTGAAGGGGGTCACAGCGCAGATAAGGGGATAGTCATCTGGTGCAGAGTACACATCTGCAGATCAGGCCCTGTAGCACGCACAGCCAGATTGCAGCTTCACTTGATCACATTTACAGACCAAAACGTGGGTCTCTTCATTTATGCAGATTAACTTGAAATGCATATAGTATATACACTGTCCTGCACGGTCACCGAGGGGTTAATGAGAGCTTAGTGCCCCTCGGCTGAATTGCCAGCTCGGCCGGCTGGGATTGTGTCACACCGACATCATCCTCCTGTGTTCATATTTGTGGCTTACATGTCGCACACAAACATCCGGTTCTTAACTCCACTGGTTGGCTTGCCAATGCTTGCAGCGGCCTACTGCTACCCGGGGACTGCCTCCTGCCTCTGCATCTGGGCGTCTGTCTCTACATCCGAAAGAGTGAGAGAGAAAGTATGTGTGACTGTGTGTGGGAGAGAGAGAGAAAGACAACAAACAAGAGAGAAAGAGAGAGAGAGAGAGAGCGAGAGAGCAGAGAAAAGAAAGAGGAAGGTAGGTGGCCTGAAAGGAAGAGATCATATAAAGTGATAATCTTCTACTACGAAAAATGCCTGCCGTTTTTGGCAGCACATTACTGCAATAAAAGGAAAGTCCCAAACGCAGAGCTACGTGAGGTGAGCGAGGTTATGGCATACATGATTATTTATGCCCTCAACACTGTGATTTCATAGATTTGTTGGCAAAGAGTTTTTAGTTTTCTTCAGCATGAGAATAATGAATTATGGAGCGGCATCAAAAAAATGTTGATGTATTTGTACTTCAAGGGGTTGAATTTTTGTGTGTGTGAGAGAGATTGTGTGTGTTGTGTTGTGTCTGTGTATTCCATTCATTTCAGTAGTTAAAGAACTGACCTCCCAGGTAAGTGTCTTTCTGTGGCTGTTTAGAAAACAAACAATACCCTTCCCTTAAAAAACTACATAAACCATAGCTTATTAACCACAAAAGCGAATATACTAAATAAAAACATACAAAGTATCTCAGAGGATTTACTCTCTTTCAACAGTCTATACTACCTCCATGACACCATTTCATAAGAGGAAAGAGAAAACTTATATAACCTGTAGACCTACAGTACTTTCCTCTGTGTGTTGTTCACCTACATTCCGCCTTGCTACTGTAGCTTAACAACATAACTAATGGCTGACAGTGAGGTTGCCTGATGTTACGTATTGAGCACAGGGTGCTCCGCGTGGAACTGTCCTTGAGAAAAAGAACATAGAACCCTAGCAGCTTTGAAAAATAATATCTGTAGAGAGACCTACACACACACACACTCAAATATACACACACACACACTTACTCACTCACTACCTAAAATTAGACCTCTGCTCAGCTAGCAAGGCTTGCAGCTAGAAAACGAATGAGGCATGCTATTGTGTGTCTGCCAAGGTGTCTTTTTCTCTCCTTTCATCTTCTTAGAATAAAAAAAAAACTGCCTACACAATATGCCCTGCCCTGGAACAGTGTTTACTTAGTAGAAAGGCCATTGAATTGTGTGGGCTGGACATAAAACTAAATAATGCAGATGCGTGTAGAAATCCATATGCTCGCCCACCTCCACTTGGAGTTGGACAAAAGTGGACTGAGAGGAAAAAAAACAACATTCCTTCTCTTGTGGAGGGCAAGACATGCTCGCTACTTAAGCTGGATTGGGGGGTGTGAGTTTCATCCGAAAGTGTCCAAGTGTGAGTTTTATCGGAAACATGGTTGATCTTTGCACAAGGTGACCGCAGGTCAGGTAACACAAACACCACCCGAGTGGACAACAACAGTAATTCTGGACGTCCCTCGGGATGACTTACAGAAGCCTCCCGATGTGAGGAAGGGAGCGAGAGCAAAACAGGGAATTCGCACGATCCAGTGAAATCCCCCCTCCTACCCTCCGGAAGGCATCGGTCCAGAATGTGTTAGAACATCTGCGCGCTAAAGCCATCAATGTGAAGGCTCCCGAAGAGGAGTTCACTTTCCTCGAGCGGAGACCTTGGGACATGCGTAACATGGCTTGGCTCTGCACTAGCTGCCTGTCAGCCACTGGCGAGGCCACATTTGCATGCCTTCCCGGACGTGGGCACCAGAAGAGGCCCCGGAAAAGAGGCCCAGTCCCAATCAGCCAATCAGGTTTCAGTAGGCCTAGGCCTTCAGGTTGTTTTTTCATCTCCCCTGGCGACTCGTGGGCCCTTGGGTGTGTATGTGTGCGTGTGTGCCTGTGTGTGTGTGTGTGTGTGTGTGTGTGTGTGCGTGTGTGTGTGGATAAATATGCATGGGCGTGCCAATCAAGCATCCCCACAATGCCTTGGCACAGCTCACGAGGCACGACTCCACCGCCCTACCGTCCACCCCACCCCAAGCCCGAAACCACAACGCCTGCATTCATCTGCTAACAATCATCCATTCATGCTTCCAGCAGGGCCTCCATCTCGCCCTGGTCACCCAAGTCTGACTGCCTCAATGGAGGCCCTGCAACCCGACACCAGCGGGCCTGTCCTGCCCAGTCCCGCCCAGCCCTCCCTCTGTCCATCCGTCACATGCTCCCTGGAGTCTTTCACTCGCCGACACACAAACCAGGAGGCGAGAGAGGGAGGGATCCTCTTTCCACCGAGAGCCGAGCGCCCTCCCGTCAGTCCACCCTCTGGAGCTCCCAGAGCGAGCGCAGGATGACCCACCCTGAAAGGAGAGCATTATAACAGGCTGTGCGGAATCTGAGACCGTCCGTGTACAGTGCACGTCCATTATCCACGTCCAGGCCATTTGCAATATGCTGGCCTAGGCTATTATGAGGCAAATGAGAGAAACACGTAGCATTGAGACAGGCTGCATGTGAACACATGGCTTCCTATTGGTGCTATTCTTCTTTGGCATTCACGGTGGTAGCACAGAAAAGGCTTGGAGGATGCATTTAATTTTTGGTGCAATCTTTTCCACCTTATTTCAATCTGTCTCCAGCATGAGCTCTTCCCGTTTCTGGGCTATTTTGTTCACTGGCAGCAGCACAGACACATACACACACACACACTCAAGTATGCAGGCACACACACACACACACACACACGGCTAGCTTGGGACTGGCACTGGCTCCGTCTCATACATTATTTACATGTTTTCCCCTGCCGCTCGTCTCTGCTTGGCTCCTGTGCTCTGCTCTTAGCTGGGGCTTGTACAAGTGCCTGGCTCCAAAGAACCAGACCGAGTAGAAATAACACCCTGACTGATGGGGGTGGGGGTGGAGGGGGGGCTGGGGTAGGTTGAGCCTCTGCAGGATAAAAATACAGTGTGGCTGCAGAGTGGAGCAGCATAGAGGCCAGAGCTGGTGTGTGTGTGTGTGTGTGTGTGTGCATGCATTTATGCATGCATGTAGGTTCATGTGTGCGTGTCTGCAGCACATGTGTACGGACGGGTGGCAAAAAGGGAGGGTTATGTGAGTATTTGTGTGTGTGTGGGTGTGTAATGCCTAATGCAGTGCTGGGGCATGACAATGGGAAAACTGTCTGAGGCCGGGGCCCTCCATTAATCCCCCCTGACACGTCTCCCGGGGGCCAGGATTTGTTACAAGTCAATGCCGGAGACCTACAGTATGCAAAACAAGCCTGTCTGTCTGCCGCATGATTTCAAAGGCAGCCACAGTGAAAGCATGCAGCACACAGCAAAACACAGCACAGCACAGCACAGCACCGCCCCTTAGACAGGAAGACAGCCATGAGAAAACACACACACACACACACACACACACAGACACAGTCACAGACACACACAGACACACACACAGACACAGACTGCGTAGTTAACCCATTGCTCACTCCCCCACCTCCTTCTTTTCTCTAACCCTAAGGAGAGTACAGAGGTGCATTAGAGGGAAAGAGAGCGAAGAAAAAACAGACAGGGAGAGTTTCAGTCCAGAAATCACAGACAATGCTGATGGGTGATGACAGGGAACAAACGCTGAACTTTATTTCATCTGTCTCATCACAGGCAAGAGCATGGGAGGATAAAAAACACATCTTTTAACGCTAGTTCCTCCAGGCATCATTCTTTCACTGTCTGTGTGTGTGTGTGTGTGTGTGTGTGTGTGTGGGGGGGGGGGGGGGGTAAAGAGGAAAAATAGCATCTGCTCCGGCGCATACTTCAATGCCTCTGCTGTGTTATGACACATTACTGTACATCTGTAAAGACACTAAAGAAGAAGCTGACGGGAAAAAATAAATCACTTTGATTACGACTCGTTGTCACACGTCATCGTTGTGGTAGTTGAAATGAAATATTAGAACATGTGTGTTTCAGAATAGTGATTTTATCTGTCACGTCTACAAACAAATATATAGTATAGAAAATAACAAGGAAAGGCAGTGAAACCTAGTTTCAGTAACTGAATATACTGTGGTGGTGGTGGTGGTGGGAGAGTGTATGCGTGTGTGTGTGTGCCTGTGTGTTGGGGCGGGGGGGGGGGGGGGGGGGGGGGTTGTCGGTCAGCGGTGTGTGACTGAGGTCGAAGTATTTCTGAGAAATATAAACAAAGGGAACTTGCACACACAGACCTGTGCAGAAACCAGACCTGACCGACCCGACAGAGTAGACAGAGCAGCAGAGCAGACCAGCAACCAACCCGGCAGACAGACAGACAGACAGACCAGGCAGGCAGACAGACAGACAGACCAGGCAGGCAGACAGACCAGGCAAACAGACAGACAGACCAGGCAGGCAGACAGACCAGGCAAACAGACAGACAGACCAGGCAGGCAGGCAGACAGACCAACCAACCAACCAACCAGGCAGGCAGACAGACCAGGCAGGCAGATTAGGCAGGCAGACAGAGGGTTAAGTTCCCCAGCAGCGGCTCAGTGACGAGCAAGAGGGCTGCCAGTGGTGCATTACCTCCAGAGTGCACCCAGATCCGCCAGGATTTGTAGCCTGTGCTGGATTCACGTGATTGGCTCTACTGCTGCATCCCCCCCTCCCACCACACACACACACACACACACACACACACACACACACACACACACACACACACACACACACACACACACACACACACACACCCCTTCCCAGCAACCCCCGTCCTCTCCACCCGCCTCTTTTTCCATCCATCCTCTCTTGGAGAGGGAAAATGGGTCATATGTATGGCAGTTAGTACTCTGAGCACGTACCGCCAGCTTTATTTTTAGGATGTGCCAGAGAATTCGGTCTCCCTCCCCCTCACTCCCCCCCTCTCTTATACACACACACACACACACACACACACGAGCCACGATGCATGACACGGAGCTTAAGTTTGCCTGCGTAATTAAATCCCTTCACTGCCGCCGCAGAGGACAGCCATTATTATTAGCACTGCTTTGACACGACTCGTATTTCCTGTGCCTCTCTCTCTCTCTCTCTCTCTCTCTCTCTCTGCAGGCATGACAGTGCCTTTCGGTTTATTTTAACTCCCTTGCGCGTCCCAGAACACCAGGCTCACTGCTCACTCTCTGGCTGGCTCGCCAAGCTCATGTCTTTCTCCGCCCATGGCGGCTTCACCTTGGCTGACGCAGTCTGCTGAGCACGGCGATGGTGGCTAGGCTGGGCTGCTGACTAGGTGCCAAGAAAGAGAGAGATTCAGTAGAGAATGAAAGAGAGAGACAGAGAGAGGAAAGGAAGGAAGAGAAAATTACATACTCCAGCAGGCACTGAACTGTGTCTATATTCTACCACGTTTGGACTTGTTGTTTACTTTTTTGCTCATTCTCTTTAACCCCGTTTGTGGTTGCTAGGTGGCAGATGTTCCTGCGAACTGGGGCTATTTATGTAGTCGTGGAAGTTTTTGTCCCAACCCAGTGATCAGTGGGGTTATTCCGAGCGGCTGCATTCCAGAGTCCTTGGACAGGGCTGAAGGAGGGGGGTGGGTGCTGAAATCCTGGCCTCCCTTCTCTTTCTCTCCCTCTTTCTCTCTCTCCCTCTCTCTCTCTCCCTCTTTCTCTCTCTCTCTCTCTCTCTTTCTCCTGGCTCTCCAGTTTCATCCGCACTATTGTTCTCTGCAAACCAGACAGAGCGAGCTCCCGCGGTTTAACAGTTTGAAGCTCGAGAGCATAATGCTTCACATGACACGCTGGCTTTGCCAAACAAACAGGCCGATATCCTCTCCACATGCAGAACATTCCCTGTGAGGACAGCCAACTCAGCCACGGTCAGGGTCAGACTTCATATGGATTCACAAATACAGTATTGACTACAAAACTATCTTTTACAGGATTGATATAGACGTTTCAAATACTTTGAAAACACTAGGAGGGTGCAAATGCATTGCACTCAGGTACCTATGCTAAGATCACCAGAGGTGATCATTTACAAGGCAGGCCTCCAAAGATTTCTGTCCCGTTGAGAAAGCATTAAGGTTCATGATTTTTGCTTTGTTTCAATAACTCCCTACTGTAGACTTCACGTTTTATAGAATCTGTTAGTAACAGGGAGGTTCTCAAGTTGAAGGCAACCATCATGTTTTCAAAGAGCTCATTTGGCCATGAGACAAATCCACTGGAGCAACAGTGCCCCCTACTGAAAGCAGTAAAAACAACATCACTAAACAAACAACAATGAATTTTGTGCACATCTTTTCTACCTGACTCCCATGCCTCATTAAAAACAATGATTCCCTGTAATATAATCTGTTGAATTATTATTTACAATAAAAATGTGGGGGTGTAGGGAACTGGAAAGCACACACTCTCGCCTGCTCATTGTTAACACCTTCTGTTTGCGTGTGAAGTAAATTAAAATTTAAATCAGTAACTGACACACAGGTCTGATTCAGTGTCACATCCCAGCAGCATGTCAGTGCATGGCTAATGGCTAATGCAGCGGCGCTATTGTGGTCTGGTCTTGTCCTCTTCACTCCATGCCATCAGTGAGTGGTTTTCCTAGCCGGACACTGGCACTACTGCTGCCCACTCATGCAAGAGGATTTTGATCGGGGGAACAGCGTCAATGAGACAGTGAGCGTCCATTTTATCCATGAGCTGCATGCCCTGCAGCAGTAACTGTGCCCTGAACTCTCCGACTCGGTCACTTTCTCTGTGACCCTCTCCTCCCTCTCTCCTCCTCCCTTTGGTCATCTTTTCACCGAGAGGGCTTTGACGTTGAAGCTAATTTTGCGACTCGTTTAGAGGGAGCTGGAGAGGTCTGAGAAACAGAACAAGGGGAGGAGAGAGGAGGAGGGAGGGAGAGGACGAGGAGGAGGACAAGGAGGAGGTGGTTGAGAGACAGAACAGTGTCTTTGGGGAGCTGAGCAGGCAGGGCCGATTGCCTTCTATGACCCCTTCTGGACAGAGTGCGACTGTGCTCGCTCGGCAGCTGGGGAGGGAGGGACCGAGGAGTGCAGGATGTTTATTTACCAAGGAAACAGGCAGCCGTGCACACACACACACGCACACACAAACAAACACACATGCACACACATATACACACGTGCACAGACACATACACGCACGCACACAGACGGGACTTGGCACTCACGCCCAAATGCATATGCCAACAGCTCTGTCCAGAGCTCCAGGTTCCTGCCTGACCCCAAATGCATCCTCCTCGGCCCCCTCTACGACCACAGACACACACACACCCCAAACGTAGTCACTAGCATTCTCAAGTATCCTCCACGGCCGCCTCTTAGACCATAGACAAACAAACATAAACACAGACACACACACACACACAAACACATACACATAAAAGGTCTTTACATAGTCCTTTGTGAGTTTTTCCCCACATTCCATCCAAACAGAAAAAGGTATGTGTGTATGTGAGACAGAGAGAGAGGCAGAGAGAAGATTGGAGCAAAAGAGAAAGAAAACAGCTCTGGTATGAGTGTGTGAGTTCATGGAAAACACAGTCTTCCATTTCGTTTTGACGTTCCGGGCCGCCGTTCAATTTTCATATTTCATTCTTATTGTTGGGTAGGATTTTCCAGTTCCTCCCGCCTGGTATTCCTGAGAGCCTGGTCGCCGCTGCCAAAGACCAGTAATCATAAAAAGGATGGATAAAAATAATTAGACCTTGATTTGTCGTCCAACAGGGAATCTTCCAGGCCAGCAAACAGAGTATGTTACCCTTGGAGAACTTCACAGGGAAGCATAATAACCCCCTCGTGCCTGACATACACTATGCGTACATACTTAGGCTCCTGGGTATTTACACAAAAGGGGGTAGCGTTGGTAACAGGTGAAGTTGACAGCTCCTCAAAATATTCAACAACTTTGTCCAGAAGCCTGCTGTCAACCTTCTATAATCCACAACAAGAAGCTGAGCACCACTCTTGGGGGATTCCATGCTGTTGCCATGGTGACCCTAATCTGTCGCCGCCCCCCCCCCCCCCCTTCCCAGAAATGGGGAGATATGCAGCAGCAAGTACTCCTGTGAGTGTGATAGGAGGCAGGGGAGCAGAGGGGAGTAGTGCTGACTCATCACACTTTATTGACAATGACCCAGAAAAATAAGCGAGGCGGCTGAAATATTCATGCTTCGTCTGGCAGACCCATGGCCCAGCCCATTTTCAGTCAACAGACGCGCCCTTGAGCCGCTAGTGTTTTCAAAAAGCCAAGGTAGCTTTAAGCAGTTTCACCTTTCATCTTACAGAACCTCTTTAATGTGCAGGCACGACTCCAACACACATACTGTACATCTTGATTTTATTGCACTTGTGTAGAGGCGGGAAGCTTACATGCAAATGCTTATTCCATCTGTCTTTTATACAGCTATATTTAAACGGACTCCTCTATGTTATAACCTTCCTAACTGGCTTTATGTTGGCAAGTATAAAATGCACCCCTGCTGTTTGGCAGTATACCCAACACCACATCCATGATGTGGAGTTGATACTGAAAAAGTATCCACCCTTGGACCACTGACAGAGACCGTGTTCAATAGTGGCTCGCGCCCTGCTTGAACCTCTGAGGCGTCCTGTTGGATGGTAATCCAATCCGTGTGTGCACATGTCTGTCTGTGCACACAGAAAAAAAGGCCTGTCAGGAAACAGCCAGATTTTCCATCCTCCTCCTCCTCTCCACATTTCATTCCAGTCCCCTATCCTCCGGGGCCATCTGGCATACGCCGTGCCAGGCTGAAGGTCTCAAATGTCGGGTTGTCTGCTCTTATGTAACTGGTGTGTCCTCAGAAATTAAAACAACTAGGCTGTGTGTGTGTGTAAGTGGGTATCGGTGTGTGTATGTGTTTGTGTGACAGAAAGAGAGTAAGTGTTTGTATGTGTATGTGTATGTGTGTGTGTGTGTGTGTGTGTGTGTGTGTGTGGAGGAGGTTATAATGGCATGAGTCATCTGTTCAGAGGGCTTGTCGTCCAGCAGCCAGCCATCTTGTGCGAGCAGATATTCCATCTCTCTGACCCGCTGCTGCAACTCTCTCTTAGAGCTGATGACGCAGCTTTTGTGCCTCAGAGCACACTCAGGCTCCACACAGCCTCTCTAAGTCGCTCAGCATGTGTGTGTGTCTGTATTTGTGTGCCTGAAAGTGTGTCCTTGTCTGTGTGTGTGTGTGTCTGTGTGTTGGAGAGAGCGAAAGAGAGAGAGCGAGAGTGTGTGTGTTTGTGTCTATATGTTTGTGTGTGTGTCTGTGTGTTTGTGATCACCTCAGAGCAGTTTGTCGTCTGAGCAGCTTAGCAGAGACCTACAGCTGGGCTGAGACGCCAGGTCAGAGGAGGACACAGGGGCAATGAAAGTGCAGTAAGTCCATGACTGACCATCCTCACACTCATTGTACGTGTGCTGAAAGCAATCAAATGGCACTAAAGAATACTGTAAAAAACAATAGTAAAAACATCTGTTTGCCTCATGCACTTGACTCACGCTACTAAAGTGCTTAATATAAGACCCTAATACTACTATTACCTGACATTATTTAAAAAACTACATGAATTGAGAGATAAAATGCTTACACCAAAACGACTGGATAGTAACTGGTAGCCTACTGATGCACTGCAGACTGATGGCCAACCAGGAGCTGGTGTGCAGCAGTGAGTGCACAGCACACACAGGGCTTTCGACACAGCCAAGTGTAATAGGCACCACTCTCCACCATCACCACCACAACCCCCGCCCACCGACAATGCCATTCCAGGAAAGTCTGAGTGCAGCTGGCCTGGAAGGCTAGTGGCTGGGTTTTATTTATTTCCCCTTCAGTGGCATCACGCTGAGCAGGGCTCTGCTGTCTCGCACTGCACCACTCCTGTGCGCCAAAGACTGTGTTAGCAACAGCGCCAAGGCAGCCGCTCCAAAATACATACATCAGACAGCCCACTGAAGGGGGGGGGGGGGGGGGGGGGGGGTATACTTCCCTTTAACTACGCAGGTCAGGGTAGAAGTAGAATGCTGAGAGGAAAGCGAATCAGATCACCTTGCTCCCAAAAGGCTTACTCAAAGACAAATATTCAGCTATTGTACAGTTCTGCAGTACAGGCAGGTCTTGAAGCGCTAACATTTGAGTAGTTATGCTTTTAATGTTGTAATTTATCATGTTCAGAAGCTGGACTTGAAATGTTGCCAGAAATTAAACAAAGCAGGGGTGCAGGAGATATTTTGAAAGTGAGGGGGACCAAATTGTGAACACAAACCCATAGTGAGATCAGATTTCCAGATATCGGATCGCCACCTCTGGCCCACTTTCGACCATCATATTTTAAACATGCCAGAATATTAAGATAATATCATTGATTGTTTTCAAAATATTTTTTGATAAAAATGGTCAAAACTGTGAGATGAGCACAACGCCAGATCTGCCCTCAGACCAGCTTCTTGCTATGTGCAATTCTACTTTTATTTATTTTTTTTAGATTTATTTCACACTACTTGGGCCAATGGTAGAATACTACGACGGAGTATTAGGGCCACACATGAAGGAAGAAATATTTTTGCCATGACGAGATTAAACTCGCCATGTCAACATTAAACTCGACATTTCGAGAATAAAGTTGAAATGTAATGTCGACTTTAATCTTAATGTATCGACTTTAAAGTCGCCATGTCGACATTAAACTCGACATTTCGAGAATTAAGTTGAAATATCATGTCGACTTTAATCTCGACGTGTCGACATTAAACTCAACATTTTGAGAATAAAGTTAGTTTGGAGAGAGAAGGACCGCTCGGGACGATTGAAAGGGAGGACGAATTAAACATTCCAGTTTTCTTCGACTGCAACAATGATTAGACATAGGCCTATATCATGTGAACAAAACATAAAACATTAACCTCCGTTGCTCAGCCAAATACTTTCCTGTAGGTCCTTATCACGGAGTTACAGGCGATAAATGCGATGGTCAAAAGTAGCCTAAACGTCATTAGCGGGTTTTTTTATTTATTGTAGGCCTATTATTAAAGAGTGTTTTTAATCTAAAGGTTCAACTTCATGCTTATGCACTAGACTAGGCATAGGCTACTAGGCGCTCTCCCCAATCCTAGAATTTCACATTGCTTGTTTGTAATGGATGCAAAACAGCCTATTGCTGAATGTCTAGGGACGAATGAAGCTGTCCTCCCGACCACCCCATGTACTAGTAGCCTACATGCGCACATATGCACACACAGTGCATAAATAAAGTATACATGCACACATATTCCCTCACGGGATCAAAATAGTATATATGCTTAGGCTATACCTGTGTTTATAGCCTCCTATGTTTATTGCAGGTGAGACATGGAAAAGCAGTTTTAGAGAAATTAGTTAACCTATGGAGAGTGACGGCCTGGTTCATGAAGGGCAGTTATTTGAATGTGCGGTGGCCTTACCCACGTAAAACAGAGTGAAATAGCATTTTGTATAGAAACATATCATTGGATACATGTATTATTCTAGCTATATACTAAACGGCATAGTGCATGGTACTTCCAACCGCGAGATACAGCACTTCACGATGACGGCCATGAGTAGTTAACAGAAAGACGCAATCTATCTGAAAGTCGACACGTCGAGATTAAAGTAGATATTATATTTCAACTTTATTCTCGAAATGTCGAGTTTAATGTCGACATGGCGACTTTAAAGTCGACACGTCGAGATTAAAGTCGACATTACATTTCAACTTTATTCTCGAAATGTCGAGTTTAATGTCGACATGCTGACTTTAAAGTCAACATGTCGAGTTTAATCTCGCCATGGCAAAAATATTACTCCGTCGTAGAATACTCTAAAAGCAACATGATGTTGATATTTTATGAAGCCATAAATGAATCATCATGCCTATGATCCAAACATAGACTACATGATCAAATAGCCTAGTTAGGCCTACAGTACCTAAATTGTCTGGTATAAACCAAATTGACTCTCCCACTATGTGTCTGCAGTTAATATTTATGCAATGTTAGAACATGTTGGCTTAACAAGTTACCAGTCCAGAAACAGAAAATTGCAACAGAAAGTTGCCTTTATAATCAACTACTATTTGTTCCAACAGCATTTAAACAAAGCATTTATAAAATTGAAAAAAAAAAATATTACATAAGAAGTAAAATAAAATACTGTTACTGTAGTAACTGTACCACATTATCCCAAGCTTCAAAGAGCTCCCCACGTCTGTGACAGGCAGACATGACACCGCTAAATTCTCAGCTTGTTTATACCCCACACTGAACGTAAGAAAGGCCCATCACTCTGGGGTGTGGTAGCCTACTCTCTGGGATTTATGCACCAAGGTAACTGAAGTATCCAATTTGTGTCTTGAAATTATTTTTGAAATAAATGTCTTAGAACAAAAACGTTGGGTATAGACTTGTATTTTATAGTTAGGCTAGTGAAAACGAGTTGATCAGTAGGCTAGTTGAGTTTGTTATCAATAAACATAACAGCTAATGCCATGTTGAGCAGGAGACTAGACTACCATAAATCCTCAAATTATGCCCGGGATTGATTCTATTTATAGCCGGACAATTAAAGGCAGGTTCCCATATTTGCCTATACCATACCAACAATTGCCATCAGTCCACCAGCACTAGAAGACATGGCTTCGATTTAAGTCAATGAAATAACACCTCTTCTTAATATTTTATTATATTGTTGGTTGGATTAATAAAGTCGTTTTCCTACCATGGGTCTCCAACACACATTCTCAAGTTTATTGTCTTGCTGCCCCTTTGAGGCTGAAGCCTACTACATTTAAACACAATTGTTGCGTGACTCAAGGCATTCCAGCCTACGAATTTAATAAAATGTAGTCTACTAAATCATGTATAAATATAGCTGCAAGCAGCAATGTGGGGGCCAAGCAGTTGAGAAGGAGTTGTCATGGCAACCCAATGTTGTTACATTATACAATCACCCAATTAACCCCCTGTCCCATACACACACATATACACAGATAAACCTCCTCTCCCACACACCCCAATAACCCCCCACACATATGCATACCTCAAACCTCACCAAATGTATTGTGCGTAGTCAGGTTGTAGTCACGAGTCCACATACCAAGTTTGGTGTCGATACGAGAAAGTGTTGATAATTATAGCACCCCTAGTGGTCAAAAGTCACCAAATTTATTGTGCGTCCTCAGGTTGTAGTCACGAGTCCACATACCAAGTTTGGTGATGATACGAGAAAGTGTTGCAAATTATAGCACCCCTAGTGGTCAAAGGTTGCTAAAATTATTGTCTGTCCTTAGGATGAGGTTCCAAGTCCATATACTAAGTTTGGTTTCAATATGTGAAAGCATTGCTGAAATATGAGCCCACTTCCTGTGATAATAACGCCACCTATAGGTCAAAAGTCATCAAATTTATTGAGCCTCCTCCTAATTGCGTCCTGAGACCCTGTACTGAGTTTGGTGTTGATATGCGAAAGCCTTGCTGAGATCACTTCACTTCCTGATTGGTCATCACAGGCAACCGGTTTGGAATATGTCTCCAAAAAGCAATGTGTTTATGAGTCATGGTCTGACGATCATCTGCGTCAAGTTTCGTGAAAATCGGAGAAACTTTGTGACCTTTGATGCCTTTTAAATGTTTTTGGTGAAATCCAATATGGCGGTCGAATCAATTATGTTGACGTCACATGTTGTCATGTGTCGGCCTAAGGACCTCTCAAAGTATTAATAGACATCACTAATATGTCTTAATTCCAAACACATCACCCGTTACAGGCCAAAACGTAATATTGCTAATTATAGCGCCACCTATCGGTCAAAAGTCATCAAATTTATTGAGCCTCCTCCTAATTGGGTCCTGAGACCCTGTACTGAGTTTGGTGTTGATACGCGAAAGCCTTGCTGAGATCACTCCACTTCCTGTTTGGCGGCTTTGATTGGTCACGACGGGCGACGGTTTTTGAATATTGCTCCAAAAAGCAATGCATTTGTGAGTCATGGTCTGAAGATCATCTGCGTCAAATTTCGTGAAAATCGGACAAGCTTTATGACCTTTGATGCCTTTTAAGTGTTTTTGATGAAATACAATATGGCGGAAGATCCAACATTGCAGAAATTGATGTCATGGGGTGCGTCGAGTTTGGTGTCATCCAAGGATTCCAAATATACCTTAATGTTCAAGTGCATAGATGCAATAAAAAAATTGAAACGTTGGTGGCGCTAGAGCACTCCAAGTGCAGACTTGAAACTTTGATAAATTAAAGATATGACTGTACCGAATCAATGTGCCGAATATCCCAACTTGTTACTGTACGGTTCAATGGCAAATTAGCATTTCGTTATAATAATAATAAGAATACGTAGAATCACTATGGGTTGCCTCGCAGCTTCGCTGCTTGGCCCCCAATTAAACAATAACTCAATTTAGGCTACTTGGCTGCGCAAAAAGGTTTCTATTACAGCACAACCCCTATTCAATTAATGACTTGCCTTGTCTCGCAATACACAGCGGTGGAAATCCCGACACTTTTTCAACTGCATGAAACATAACAGTGAACCATCAAATATCTCCCAGATTTCAGTGCCCATCAGTCCCAACATTTAGCAATTAAATCCCAAACCAAACCGAAAATGTTATGCTTTTGATAGCCTACCAGTATGCCGCTCCAAACGAAACGCATCTCTAATGACACTCTAAAAAATGTTGGGTTAAAAATAACCCAAATATAACCCAGCCGCTGGTTAGCTATTGGACCAACACCACATTGAGTTATCCTAACCCAATGGTCTGGGTACATTAGGCCTATTAAACCCAGCAGATTGGGTATGATTCTAACCCAAAACGCTGGGTTATATCAACAGAACTGCTAGTTAAATTGGCACAATAGACTGGGTAAAGGTAACCAATGTGCTGGGTTATAACTATATAAATGTTGAGTAAAATTCACACAGAATATTGGGTATAGATTCAACCCAAACCACTGGGTTATATCAACAGAACTGCTAGTTAAAATTACCAGTTGTCAGGTTTTCTAAACCCAGTATTTGGGTTGCATTGAGAGAAAATGGGCAACAAATAGCCATGCAATGAAATAAAACAGTTCGACATCATTATTTATTTCACAGTATTTTTGAATGGATAGTATACTCTAAAAGCAGCATCAGCATGTGATAAGTTACTTCCATAAAGACAGCTAGATTCCATGGTCCATTTGGGGGTCAGCCCTGTCAATCAAAGAAAGAAAAAGAGTGAATTAATCACTGCTATTGACAGAACTTTATATCAAGACTTTCACGAACCATTATCAGGGAATGATGTTGACAAACATTACAAATCCGGAGACAAAATATTAGCGCAACACACTCAGAAACCATGACCAGCTCATGGAGTTGTCTAGACTGACAAACATACGTTCAGTAATATTAACGTTAGTGGCAGTGATAGTTCTACCGTTAGCTAGCTCATGTTAACACATTCAGTTAGTTAAATTCAAATTGTCTGTAACATTAATGTTACCACCAAAAACCACCCAGTAAATTACATGGCTATAATATGAGGCTACCCTGAATGAATTAATGTTGTTTGGCATGATGATTACCGTACGTGTGAAGAGACTACTTCGACTGTATACATTAGCTGACACACATGCTGCACTACCACGAAACATTTAATTAACGTTAGCATACCAACCGTCTGCTAACCTAGCCAGCTGTTGGTATGCTAATTTTAGTTTGTTGTAAAAGTTTGTTTTGTTTCTGTTCAGCAGTTCATACCCAGTGAACACAGAACTGTGTTTTTAAGAGTCTGTCTTTGTGTAGATTTAACATTAACATGAGCAGTAATTGTAAGTTAATGTTAGCTAACATTAGCTGGCTTGAATGACACAATTCTTAACCTGCTTAGCTGCTAGGCTGAACGAAATTGGCAGGCAGAATATCCATTCATATCACGAAGGGTATCTCTGGGTGGACTTTTAAAATCCGTCTGAATAATAATAATAAAAAAGTTAAAAGCACATACATACCTTCCAAAATCGCCCGATTTCCACTGCATGTTGACAGCTTCTGGACTGCATGGACAGTTGAAAGAATAACAATTTCCCCCGAACTCTCAAAGAACTATGCAGCTGTGTTAAAGTTACCCTGGTGCTGGGTAGTGTGCTCACAGGTGCGGGAGAGGAGGGGCGCTGTCCTAAACTATCAACCCAACAAGCTGGGTTACAGAAAATAACCCAACATGAGTAAAAACAACCCCACACAATGACTCAACAGTTTCAACCCAGCATTTTTTAGAGTGGATGGTTGTTAGTAGACAAACTGGCTTCAGATATCCAACAGAGTGAATATGAGATTGTGCAGTCTTACAGTACTGTAGATGGCTGTGGTTAGTGATGTGATGCTGTTAATGGGAAGTTTTACATAGTTAGCGCAAACCCTATAGGTTATTATTTATTTAGTGTACTGCGGGGGACATATCCCCCACGTCCCCAGTGCCCTCTGCGCCCCTGAAACAAAGCCATATAAAAGCCTCGTTTCGTTTAATTAATCCAGCTGTCTCATGCTGCACAATTAGAATGGCATTTCAGCGCCTGAACAGAATACTAAAAACCCGAGGAAACCAATAATTGGCCTACACTGAGATTAGGCTTGGTGTAAGAATAAATATGCAAAACTACTGTTCCTCTGCACGACCGGCATATATTTTCACTCACAACAGAACAAGATTTTTAGGCAAGGTTAACCACAAAATCCATTTCCCTACACAATCCGGATGCTAACGTGTGTTACTACTGCCATCCAGTGGCTATTGTTTTGAATGGCTTTATTGCAAAGCTGTATGTTAATTAGGTTACTGTTTCATATCATGTCGTATCAGATAGGTCTACATTGCAAACATCTACTTTGTAAATGAAAAACGGAATTATTAAGCAGGTAAAATAAGATATATTTTCAGGTTCCTCTGTGGATCAATGACGGTAGGCTAGGCTATTGTAAGTTTTGGTTTAGCTATAATAGCAAGTAGCATTTACTTTCATTGGCTTTTGATACACATTTCAGTAACCACGTGCTTGTCTTTCGGCATCATTCAGCTAGCAGAACACGCCAACTCGCGCCGGTACGCTATTAAAATGTACTTTTAAGGTCTTAGACATTTGCTACACATTTATTCTATCAATAGTATTATTCAAGTTAACATACTCTTACCTGGCGTGGAATAACAAGTATCTGTCAACTGATGTTATGAAGAGCACTGACTTTATTCTGTGTACGAGGTTCCAGTTAGTTTTCACACACACACACACGTGGTCGGTTCCGTCAAAGATACAATATACAACTATATCCGCTTTCTCACAATGATAGAACTCATGAATGATTGTGCAGTAGACGGGGTGTAGTGGTAAAATAAGAGGTGGTTAAACTATGAATAATGTGATCACGGTAAGGTGAACTGCGCCATCGGATTCTTTTAAAGTTCCTGGTAACTGGTTCCTACTGTGTTTTGAGTGTATTGTGGATAATACAGTGTGATTTTTTTTTAATGTTTAGCCTCCACTACAGCCCCTGTAATGTTTTTGTCCTGATAAAAGAACTGTTAAAATCTGAAACAGTCAAATCTAGACATATAATATGAGCTTAGAGCTGGTAACACAGTAAAATATTGAAGAAATTGAAAATTGGGGAGGGAAAAACACTCCAAATTCACCTAAGCCAATGTGTTTTATTGGTACTGTTGACATTGCCGTGTCTTAAGATTAAAATGCATCACAAAATGTCAGTAGCCTAGCTTCTACCGTCAATTGGGTTTTGGACATTAACCCAATATGGCCTAAAGCAACTCATAGGTAGTTTCCAAAAAACTGTCTTTGCTAAGAATGCACTGTATTTGGATGAACAAGAACTGCTACATTAATGATAAATCAATTAAACTGGTGTGCTGAGCATGACACTTGTTGCTATGACTGTATAGCAGGCTACGGAATACACTTGTGAAGATCACGGTAGGAAATGAGACATGGCCTCCCATGTGTCAGTTCATCAAGGCTTCTGCTTTCAGAGTGTTTGCTTCGATTATGACAAGGTCATCAAATGTCCCCAATATTATAGGGTGATTGATTTTTGTGTACCCCATTTGCGTACAAAAGAAAAAACTAAAACACACAGAAACAGACATAAGTGCCAAATACATTTCTTCGCCAAAATCTCGAAGACAATAGAATTGCATGACCAAAAAACAAACAAACAAACAAACAAACAACAAAAAAAAAGACATGGAAATCTCAATGTCTCTGGTCGCATCAGAGAGCAGCCTCTTGGCCTTGCGGCACTGTGCCATCTGCACCGCTGCCAGTGCCACAGAAGTAGTGGGAACAGGAGGCAGGGCAAGGTCAAGGGCAGCCATCTTGTTTTTGTCCCACCTCTCTCACTCACACACTCACACACACACTTCACATTTCAATTCTCACTCAATGTCATCTTCTGCCAAACTCTGAGCACTCACTATCCGCTGAAATGACAAGAGGAAAAAAACACTTTCAGGGTCTTGCACATTCATGCACAGGCATTCCACAGAAAAGGCAACCTTGTTCTCTGTTAAATATGTTCTAGAGGTGAAATAGTTTGAGAGCCACTGCAGCAAGACCCTCCACTTTGGATAGTTCTAGAATTGTTCTTGCATTCTTGCTTGTCCCGAAAGCTACACATAGCATACGGGGGGTTTTGAAGAATGCGGCCAACTTCTTTTATTTTCTTTTGCCTTCACGCATACAATCTTACAAGTCTTGTATGAACACGTCAACACAAAGATACAACCCCTGTTCTCTACATCTATTCCACCCCAAAACTCAACAATTCAACAGTTTCACTGTGTGCCACAGTCCACACATTAGCACATATAATGTCATTGTGACAGGAACTACTACAGGGACTAATGGCGATGCCATGTCATACCATTTACATTGTCATTTAGCTTACGCTTTTATCCAAAGGGTCTTACAACAATCAGGGTACAGTGCCACAAGGATATTGTTAGTGCAGCAATAAGTACTACAGAAGAATACTATAAACCATACCACTGCATACCAGGAAAGAGAATTTCAACATCAACATCACAATTTCAACATTTCAGCACCCATGGGCCTGTAGTACCTGCACAACGTTCGACACACTCACCTGGCTGATAGTGGGGAGTTTAGTGAGGAGCATCTGGAAGACGGGGGGAGGCAGGGTCTGCTGCAGCACCTGCAGAAGCTGCTGAGGCTGCCCACACACTGCAATGGCATTGGTCAGGTGATCCACACCTTTCTCATAATCTCCTGTGAATGCGGCACAGAAATCAACCATTAGTAAATCGTAGCAGTTGAATACATGTGGTGTGTGTGGTCACATACCTATTCTTGAATTCTATACTAAAACAGCAACACTTGTGAAAAGTTAGTCTATATCTTTAATGCTACTCTCAGTAATCTAGCAACCCATTATTGTAACCTGAAGTTGTATGGATAAACCTCCATCTGAAAAGAGATTGAGATGGGACAGTCTCATCCCCTCTGGGAAGCACTTGTGTTTTATGCTCTAAAAATGTAACAGCCTGGTTGCCAACATTTCTCTGAGTTTATGCTGGGTTGCTGGCGTCTGGTAATCAATGCATTATTACATGATAAGATACGCAAAGACATAACAGATTCAGCTTCCGTCATCCTCATAAAGCTTTGCTGACGCTTCTGTTAAAGATGTTCTAGAGGTGAAATAGTTTGAGAGCCACTGCAGCAAGACCCTCCACTTTGGATAGTTCTAGAATTGTTCTTGCATTCTTGCTTGTCCCAAAAGCTACAAATAGCATATGGGGGGGTTTGAAGAATGCAGCCAACTTCTTTTTTTTCCTTTTCCCTTCATGCATACAATCTTACAAGCTGTATGGATAAGAAACCACCATCACCGAATAGAGATTCAGAAAAGACAGTCTCATCCCGCTGGGAAGCACCTGTGTTTCATGCTCTAAAAAGTTAACAGCCTGGTTGCCAACGTTTCTCTGAGTTTATGCTGGGTTGTAGGCATCCTGTAATCAATGCATTATTGCATAATAAGATATGCAAAGACATAACAGATTCAGTTTCTGCCATACTCATAAATCTTTGCTGACGCAGTAAATGTGTGTGGTCATCCCCCCAGCTGGTGTTGCTGTCTGAACCCTGGGGGGCGTACCTTGGGCCAGGAGTTCCTCTCCCAGCTGGATCTCCTCCAGGAAGAACTTCTGCACTGCTTCAGCATCCTTCAAATCAGGAAGCTGAAGACACAGAGAATGGGTTTAGTACTGACTCAGCAAAGCCTCATACACACCCCTGAGCTATGGTGTGTGGTGTTGTTAATGGTTGTTTCATAAGATATGCAGAGTCTGGCAGCTAGCAAACTTACAACAGACTACATTATCATAACTCACCTTGGCAAGTCCAGTCTTTGCTTTGGCAACTTTCTGATTCTTCCTTCCTAAATTGAGAAATTTTAAAGAGGTGAGAAGTAATACATACAATTTTATTTGAGTATTTCAATTACACACACGTGCCATAACAAGTAGTACAAATCCTGTGTACCAATGTTACAAAAGAGAAATGCTAAGCAACTGTGTAATTTCCCGAATTAAGGTCCAAGGTTACCCTGACTTCAGTCCTTGGCCCAAAATGAGTAGGCAACTAATTCTCTTCTCACTAAAGAATTTACATCTTCAGTCATATTAACTAACGTTTCCAAACACGCCTTTACTGTTAGGCTACCCATATTTGCTTTTTCAGCCAGGTTGATTAGCTTTAACACAATTCTTCTGCTCACAAAGCTGGCATCACAACGTTAACGTTAGCAGCTACACTGTTTTCGTAATAGCAAAGTTGTTAAGTTACACCGTTAAATGTTCACTGCATTAGACGATTTGGACCAATATGAAGCCAATTTACCTACACACACGAGGTCGTTATCTTTATACAAGTGTAACGTTACTCATGAACGAGTAAAACTAGCACGACAACCCTAGAGTGACTAGCATAACGTTAACTGCTACACACACATTACCGAGTTCTACTATCGAATACAAGCCACACTGTCCGTGTAAATTTAGCGTTAACCAAATATTGCCCATAGGACGAGCATGACAGAAAGATGGGTCACCTTATTTTCAACTGGTTAAAGGTTTTAACGTCACGTTGCATGAAGCTCTGACTGTGCTAGTGCTAGCCAATGCTAAATTCGGCAGCCGGCACGGCATGAGCTAGGACTCACGTTCAAGCAGTCTTTTCTTAAAGTTTGGATCACTCCGTCGTTTTCTGTCAAAATAAATACAGTATCCGATGACCAAGGCCCCGCAGACACCAGCCGCAAGCGTGCTTGTCCTACTGCCCATCATCTCCAACCAAAGTTTGGAGGCTTATCAGAATTCTACAGCCGACAGAATTTGCTGCCAAGTGCTAATGCTAAGCCTCTGCCTCCATGCAAAACACCACATGACATTGGACGCAGGAGGAAGGACCATAGACAGTAAAGGACCCGTTCATGACGACAGGAGTGACTGTTTAGGTATCCTTTCAAATGCCTGACTGTTTAGGATCTGCTGCAGTCTGCACCATAGACTGTATATGGTCTGCACACAGCACACTGCACACTGATACCAAAAGTACAAGAACATGGCATGTTCTTAAGATGGATCAGTGCCCTCTGACAGTATTTATAAAGCAAGAAAGATATTCAATGAAAACCAAATTAAAAACATATCCTCAATAGTTTATAATGTAGTGTGAAAAAAAAATGTTATAAATGCAGCCTTTAACAGCCAATCCATTTGAACCTTAAAGTCCACATAGCTCGCAAAATCTCAATCCTCAATTATTTGTAGGCCTGGTGTACATGAAAACAGCTTTCTTCTAAACAAAAGTTATGGTTGAAGTTGCAAAATACACAAAACTGCTACTTATCATGAATTTAATTTCCTACCACCACACCACCGCCTCTTCATAAAGTGTCAGGCCAGTAATCTGCCATTGTCCTCATAGCATAGGCCTACTTACACATTCAGTGTGTCTGTTTGGCCAGGCAATCTACAACCACAGATCGGGCCTGAATAGGATGGGAGAGGTCTTAGACCTGCAGGTGCTTATGAATTAAAAGGTATGCTGTGCAGTTGTATGAACAGAAGTTAATAGTGTTTCATGTTAATCATACGGTACAAACCAAGTAGTGGGCTGGAGCATGACCCGTTGTGCTCAGATTCACTGTCTAACACAGTCCACAGATAGTGGCCTTATGACAGCAAGTATTAGACTACTAGAGGGTGGTAATAATGGCCATATATTACCACTGAATACCAAAACACTTACCATAACATACTTTAATATTGGATATATCAGTTATCTAACAATAAGTATAAGTAGGATACCCAAGATACTGAAATTAGTACCGGTACAGATTTAGTACAACTACTCTAACCTATAGTGCTGGTCAGCATAGTTATCTGTCAATTTAGTAATAATTTCAAACATTACATTAACAACATTTTTACCTATAAATGTGTGGGATATTTGTGTGATTGTGACCAATATTCATTGTCACCGTGCTTTGAAAACTCATCAAACATAGTCATTTAAGTTCACAAACTATGGCATTTATTTCAAACAGAGGCTTCCTTTTGCTTACATTTGTACAATAAATTACACAATGTCCATCGTCTGCAGCGCCTAATAAATACTATAGAGCTTTCTTATAAGCTTTACCATTTTCTCTTTCTTCTTCGCTCACACTCTCATCCTGTCAGACCACATTTTTGCAAAGATCCATAAAACTTTACAACCCATGTACATATTTGAAAATACTTTTCAAACCACGATAAAACACAAAAGGCATCTAGTACAAGCACAACTAATCTAACAGAAGAAAAAAAATCAGAAACTCAGAAAGCATGTGTTGTTGAAATAATGTGAACAACTATAAACGAACCGAACTGTTCATATTATATATGAACTGAAATGGAACTCACATTAGGGAACGAACAAAATTAATGCAGGAAATAAAGATAGACAAAGAGGGGAAGAAAGAAATAAAGAAAAGAAAGAAAGGAAGAAAGAAAGAAACACATGCTTTTACCTTCAGAGTGTACACAGCAACTACAGTTGAAACAGTAAAACTGCCTGTACAGAAAAGTACATGGTACAAGATATTAAATAGCTTGACTTAAAACACACTTCTCAATATACAAATGTATAACAAAGGCATACAGTTACATACAAGTGCCAGACGGAACAGACCTTCAGGCTATGGTACAACAGGGAGTCTATACAAAGGGAACATTGGAGATTTCTTCAGTGATCTTTCACATACCTATGCCTCATTCTAAATCCACACTTAAACATTATAACACTTTTCTTGGTCAGAAATTGGAAACCATATTTATACGGAGTAGTCTTTTTTTTGGAGGAAAGGCAATGCCTTTGAAGTGTGAACCATTTTAATAAAACGCCACAATTTGAATTACCCAATCTTGGTTTACAAGGTTCCAGGGAGAGGTGTTATCTTACTAAGAGCTGTGGCAGGTCCTCTCCACTCAATAGTGATAGACTATTATTCTGAATCATTTCCAATTACCTCCTACTCAAGCAGAGAAGAAAAATAAGGGTAACAGAGTGTAGTAGGGATTACAAAAGACATCACAATGGATCACAACATACTTTCTATCGTCAGAACAATCAGACCTGGCAATCAGGAGCTCCAATCATACATATCATTCTGTCCACTGTTGTGAATATCAGGCCACAAAGTACTCCCTTTGACAACAATAAAATCTGGTGCAGTTTTATGAAGTGCTTTTCAGTGGGCTTGGAGTGTCAGAGGGTGAGACGTTCAAAAAGCGACAACAGAAAAGAAAGAAAGGAAAGAAGGGAGGAAGACACAAAAGAAAAGGCTACATGTGGAATTGAACAGATTCTAATCGATAATAATTATCTAATCGAGACAAATACTAATAATAACTCTGTCACTGCACATCTAAATACTGCCACGTTATGGTTGAGCCCCTTTTGTCTGGGGCTATGTAATTATTCAGTAGTAAGAAACATTTAAAATGGCTGCCAAGGATGTTGATTTGCTTATTACTCTATGATCATCTTCAGGCTCTGGCCTGATTAACCACTCCTGCCCAGTTACTTCAGTCTTTTGTAAACAAGACAAAGATGTCTTAATCATCTGAAGGGTGAAGAGAATCGGTACAGGGCGGCACATTAGGTGAGGGGAGTCTGTATAAGGTCTTCATAAGGCTCATCTAAGCTTTAAATGACACCCAAACGTTAACTGACATTCATAAGGCATTGTTCCAATTCGTAACACACTTGTAATTCAGAGTTTTTGTGACAGAAATGAACATTATAGTTCAAGCTGTAGTAATGGCATGGTCAATATTTACAAGTAGCACCATTTAACTCTTAAGAAAGGCTTTATGAAGGCCATATACATGACCCTTCACTGATAGGTCATCCAAACCATTCAAACTCTCTTTGCATTGTTTCCTCAAAGTGCCCAAAGAGAGGAACCTACAAGGCACTACAGCATTGCTCAGTATTCATCCACTTATTAGCTGTCAGTGAATCATCCCCCTGCTACACACCTCTGAAGCCCTCCCTTCTTTTTGCCTTCCCCAAACAATTGGATGACGTGACTCAATCTTTAATGGTCCCTGCTACTGAAATGGAGCTTAGCTGCTCTCAAAACAATGGAGATCCCATTTTTGTTGTTGGTTCTGATTTCTGTGGATGTGGTTGGGCATATTACGTTACATTACACACAAGAGGAGAGGCTAACGTGACTAAAAAACATAGTGCTGTTCTATGTTACTTCAAGAGTGCTGCTGCTGCACTGAACTTCTGGATGAGTTATGATTCTGTAGGCCCCACAGTAGAAAGTGCTGGCCAGCCAATTACTTTAAGGAAAAGAAAAACACTTAATGGACATAATTATTGCTTAAAAAGAAAATTTCTGAATAACAACAACAACAAAAACAGCTTTGTACTTTTTTTTCTCTCCTGGCTCTCCCCTCCACATGTCTGCCTTTGAATAAAAGTGCACTTAAGTGCAATTAGCTTGCCGAGGAAACAGTTGTCGATAGAAAATAGTGCTTGTTCAGGTTTTTTTTTTTTTTCATCTTGATTTCCGGTCAGTTTCTTGTGCCCCCAGCGTCTGTGTGGGTTTGTGTGGGTCTGTCCTGGTTTGTCCTGTCGGGGAAAGGGCAAAGGCAGGGGCAGGCCCCCGGGTGCTGGTTACGTGCTCAGAGCGCTCGCCATCGTCTCGCTTCCTGTCACCTGCACTCCACTGACACACCAGAGTTCTGGGCCGAGCTGGAGACGGTGGGCTCGGCCAGGGTCAGCATCACGGCTGCCGTCAGGGAGCTGGAGGACGGAGAGGAGGAGGAGGACGATGACGAGGCTGCCACCGCACCTGCTGAAATGGCACAAGTCATTACAAACCGTCCACCTGGCAAATCCGAACAAAGACACACAAAGATGCTCATCAAATACCCTTTTCACCTGTATGACCTGGGTCGAACTACGGTTATTTGAGCATTTAAGCATTCAATGACACCCAAATTTTAACTGACATGGACCACAGTTATTTGACCAAGCTGTCAATTCAGCTTGTTTAGTCAATTCAGTTCAAACCAGTTGATCCTGGCTATGCTTAATGTGTGGCAATTCATAGCGTTGACGCCTGAGAAACGGTCGGCCCAGGTCCAAAACACAAACCTGATGCTGCTAAATCCCTCTACAATTACTAACTTGGACATGTAGTTAAAGAAACTTTCCGGACTGAAAATCAACATGGATTTAACCTTGGTGGAATTTATGAAAGAACCTCTGATTCAAGCAGTGGCGCTATGCTATAGGTCTCAAGTTCTTTAAGGTAGCCATTTCAAAAATAACAGTAACTCTAACGGTTATTTTCATTGTCAATTAATCAGTAGATTATTTTCTTGATTAATCAATTAGTTACTTGGTCGATTAAATGTCGATCAAATGAAAATGGTGAAAAAATGCAGATCAATGTTTCCGAAAGCCTGAAAGATGATTTTTGTTGCAGCTCTACTTTGAGGAACCAATTGTACAGTTGGACAGTAGACTCACTTTCTCGCTCCTTCTTCTTCATACGCTTTCGTCTCCGGTCGATGGACGCCACCTCTGACTTGAGAGAGAGATAGTGATTCCGGATGTCTTGCAGCTTCTCCTGAAGGAATGATATCTTTTCCAAGCTGGTCATCTTCTCTAGATCAGCTGCATAAAACAAATAATAAAAGCCATTAGGAAAATCATATAGTTGTTAATGACCCAAGTTTAAACTAATGTTAACATTTATAACTCCTTGGATCCTTATTTCTCACATATTATGCAAAACTAGAGAAAGCCCTTAACACCTCTATGATTAAATTTCATCTAATTATTTGTGTGCTGAATATGTTTTGAGGTCTTTATAAAAAAAACAAAAAAACATTGGTCATATCAACTGTATGTGGGTAGTGAATGCACCAGAATATATCTTGATTCTTATTTTCTTGTATTGTTGATGAGTATGTTCTGAATGTTAGGATTTATAGTCATACTACATATAATCTAAAGACTGCTTTGACAATATAAGTGCCTGTTGGCCATGCCAATAAACCTAAAGATTCAATCAGTGTTAGGACGTGGGTTCCACTCACACATCTGGAAACTCCACTTATAAACGCGTGCGGCGCGGCCTTGGTGCTCCCGATGGTGGTGGTGGTGGTGTGTGTGCTCGCCATCACCGTGTTTGTGGTACTTGTGTCCCGACGGGGGGGTCCTTCCGGGGCACTTGGGAGAGATGGCTGGCTTCAGGTCCGACGTGTTGGGTTTGGCGGTGGGAGACTTTGACGCACTCTCGCTGACCGAGTGGTCCTCACTGTCACTACTGTGGGCTGTTGGGGGGACAGGGACAGGGTCAGGGGACAAAGTGAGAGAAATTTGTGAGCATCAATTTCCTCAAAGTCTTGCATTAAATGTTAACCTTATTTTTTCCTTTAGTAAATCAGAAATATTGTTCCACGTCACATGTCACCTGGAACATCACTTTCGTTTTCCGCATTGTCTTTCCACTCTATCATCAGCATCTCAGTAGCCCAAGTGTTCACTTATCTCTATGACCTAACCAAAATCACTTTCTTCACCATATAGTGTTACAGGTTTTGTTTTGAATCCTGTATATTTACCACCTGGCACTTTAACAATAAGCCTATTTGAGGACTGGGCCCAAAGGCCTGAAGGACCATGCAAAATGACAGCCACAAATAATAAATTAACAGCACGTTTATTTGGAGACTGGGGAGCCTGGAGCAGCCGGCCCTGTGTAACTGCTGGTGGTTAATGTGTCCGTAAAGCACTTTGTTACGAATCAGAGGCTCATTATGCTGCTCATCTCCATGCAAATCTGATCATTATCTTTCTGATAGAGAGGAAGAAAGCGCTAGCAGCTGGTGCTACACATGGCCGACAAAGAGAGAGAGCCAACAGCACTCCCGAGCTGCACCGTGTCACCCAGCGAGCCAAAAGGCTTCCCAGCCTCCCGGGGACTGACAAACTACACATCCAAATGTTCCCGCACATGTACGTACACGTACCTGCTTTTCGGTTCTTCTTAGGATGCAGGCCTATGCTCTTGTGGCTTCTCTTGTGTTTCTTTGATATTACGCCACCTTGGGATTCTTTGTGTCGTTTCTGACCGGCTGAAGCTGCCCAAGGAAAAGATGAAAGGAAATGAGCGGTATGCCAAGACCATGGTTAAGCTTCTGTGTTCTACTCTAAAAGACTTCAAGCTAAATTGGACTACACAGCACATTCCTGATGGCGGGTAAAACACATATTTTGGTCATGCATTTCAATTCAGTTCAAAGCACTAGATTTAGCCTTTGTAGTAGCCACAACCTTTAGGAGAACTGATAGGCAAACCAACTGAAGAGTTCATAGTAAAAGTGTCATTGTAATGAATTCATTTTTTTATTCTAAATTTCAAGAAATATCAATCAAACTGAGAATGGGCTATTTTGATTAAAAGTATTTGTACTTAATCAAAACAACCCAAATGCAGTTTGATAACCTGAAATGCACAATAAAAAGGATGATTTTTTAATATTTGCATAATTTGCAAGTAAATTCAAATGAACTTCAACTGTGCAGCATTGGATCCTCACCTTTGGATTTCTGCTCGCTCTCCTGTTGGCTGCTGTGACTGAGGTCCAGGCTGCACGTGCTGTTGCTGTTGCAGGAGAGGCTCGTCTCAAATGCCTTCGAGGGGGAACCAGCCCTCTCCTCCTGGGGGGTCATCTCCTGCAGCTCCCCTCCCAGACTCTCCACCTCCACCGTGCTGCTGTCCGACTCGCTGCGGCCCAGACGACCTTCACGGCGCTCCTCCAGCATCGGCCCGGCCGGCGAAGCCGCTGCCGGGGAGCCAGAGGCCGGGGTGGCGGGGGCCTGGGGAAGAGGCGTGGGGCTACTGCAGGCCGGCGTCCGCCCAGGGGCCTCCGTGGTGCCTCCTCCTCCTCCTCCTCCTCCTCCTACTACTCCTCCTCCTCCTACTACTCCTCCTCCTCCGCCACTACCGCTACCGACGCCGCTGCTGCTCAAGGTGGGGGACTCGGGTGTGGTGGGTGGTGTGTTGATGACGGAGTTGCTCCCACTGCCGCTGCTGGTAGGGTACTCCTGCATCTTGTCCTCCTCGATCGGCTCCTCCTCGGCCGGCTCGTCCTCCTCCATGTGTTCCCCGTCGGCGTCGCCGTCTGTGCCTGCTCGGGGCTCCTCGGGAGGTCCGACCGCCGGCGGTGGTGGCGGAGGAGAGTTCTGCGCCTCCGTGTCAGAGTCCGAGAACAGCTCCTTGAGAGTCTTCTTAGGCCACTGGGCCTGGATGCTGGACCACACGTCCTTCTGGCCTTTGGTCCGGCAGCCGCCTGCTTGCCGCTCCTCCGCACCGCTCGCCGCCACCTTAGCTCTCTTGTCAGGGATCTCCCAGAAGGCAGAGGAAGAGGACCGCCCGCCCTTTGACTTCTCCTTCAGGCCGTTGTACTTCTTGGCTGGGGAGCCTTTGGTCTTCGGATGCCCCCTCGGCTCCTCCTTGGCTGTGGGCTCGGTGGCAGCGCTGGCCTCGTCCTCCGAGCTGCTGCTGGAGGCCTCTCCTTGCTCCTGTCCGCTCCCTAAAGTCCTCTCCTCTTGCTTTTTTGGTGAGCTGCTGGGCAGCCAGTCTCCAGACCTAGTGCTCCTGGATTTGCTCTTGGCCTGACTCTTTGGAGTGCGATCTGTAACC